>NC_091284.1:814827888-815138250 GCF_032444005.1 Ranitomeya imitator | reverse complement strand
TTTGTCTGATCCACTCATCTCTGTCGGTTAACATGATTTGTCCAGGCTGCAGTTTTAGGCAAATGCTCATTGGAAGCTAACTGAGCTTTTTCTGGTAAGTACATTAAATAAAAAGTAGAGCATTTTTTGGTTGTTTTCTGGGTGTACATTGTAGGATAGACAGTGGGTCTTGAAATGTCACATGATTTGGATTCGAAATGTCAAAAGTAATGGTTGAAGAAAAACCTTTAAAGAAAGGGGTAGTGTTGTGACAACCTAAATCCAAGAAATCCAGCATTACAGATATGACCACTTTTGAAGGATGCAGTGCTTAAAAAAATGCAAGTAATAATTTAATCAATGTTTTTATATACATCAAAACTCATCAGTAAAGACCTCATAATTGGTGAAGAGTAAGTGATTACATTAAACTCTTGATGCAGCTATAAACAATGCAATAGCCCCATGTTTCATCATAAAAATCTAAAATGTTGATTAATTAAATTAACCACAGAGCAACCCTGTATCTAATTTTTGACCAAATCATCAGAGCAAGTAATTAGTTCTGAAATCCAAACTAATTTCTCTGACAATTAGATACAGTCCACAAGAAACATCTCTGGGCAGTCTGATTCCTTCACTGGAAGCCTGATGTCGTAAGAATATCTAAGTCATTGATAACGTCCTTCTCGAGAACATTGTCCATGCCTGATGTATTGATGGGAAACCGGCATCAATCTGGAAAATTAATTATTATGCTCTTAGCCTTTTCCGAAGCCCTGGACCCTGACATTGGTTTTGCTTTTGGTTCAAATTTCAGAAGCCTTCAGGAACATCGAAGACTTATTGCAGTAGTTACAGAACCAGTGATCAAGGCCATACATAATATACATGCAGTCTAGAACCATAGAAGTAGTTGAAGGAGTTGTAACCTAATGGTATGCCATAACTGACTATTGTACCACCAGCAATTTAAAATTGGCCCCATAACCAGTAATTCACCTAGGCGGTGTTGGCTTTCAGCTGCAGCTGTACATCCGAGCTCAGGCTGGATGAAGAAATGGGGACATATACTGAAGGCCCGCTGCGTTTAAGTCTACAGTATAATTGTTAGGAAAACTCTTTTCTTGACATGCCATAAAAGATCGGAAAACTCCACGCCTCACCCTATGCGTATAATTCAAAGTTAAGAAACTAGAGAATGGCAACTACCACAAGTGTCAAGATACAGCAAACAAATTGCAAATAGAGAAGATGCTAAAATATACTTGATCTTGCACTAGGTCACAGTAGACTGATAGTATGGGTCAGTACCAGAAAAGGACTTAAAGTAGATGCCTACTACTTGGACAACTCCTTGTCATACTACACCCTGTGTCATTGTCCCGATTAAATAAAAAAGCGTATACTCACCTCCCATGCTGGCGCCGTTTCTGCAGTGTTGGCACCATTCCCGTGGTGTTAGCACTTTCTCTCTCTGTTGTTTTCACACATGAGCCCAGCACCCAATCAGCGTTGGCCTCTCTGTCCCCACTCTTTGTTGAACTGAACATGAAGAGGAAGTCAGAGATCAACTGCAGCCTGGACTTCCTGTTCATGTTCAATTCAAGAAAAGGTAGGGACAGTGACGCCAGCGGTGTTTGAGCACCGGGCTCATGTATCATAACAACTGCATGGGAGCCATGGGACTGCAAGTGCCGACACCTGAGCCCTGCGCCCAATTAGTGCTGGTGTCACTGTCCCCGCCTTCAAACGTAAAAGGAATTAACATGAAGTGAAAGCCGTGGCAGGCTGCTCACTTCCTCTTGATTACTCATTAGTCTGAAGGCGGGGACAGTGACACCACCACTAATTGCACACAGGGATCACAGGACACAGCAACCTCACGTGAGCCCTGGGAAGGCGAGTGCCAAGACTGCTGTAACGGTGCCAACATGGAAGGTGAGTATAAGTGTTTTTATTTTAATGGGAGCAAACCTTCAGAGTGAGGAGGGGTTGTCCTAGTTGTGGATAACCCCTGTAATTTGGCTCAAGTGCGGTAGCTAGTGAAGATAGTCTTTTCCTATGCATGCTACCTGGTTAATGACTTGGTGTACATTGGGGCATTAACACAAGTATAGAAAAGACATGTGACCAGTTGACATAATGTCACAGTCAATGAAGGGGATGCCTCAAGTTTGAAAGTTTCTCTATGGATAGGAGATAACTTCGGGTGTCCAATCTCTGGGCCCTTCACTAATCAAGAATTGTGAATAAAGGAGTGGTTGACCCAGTGCTCTGCCATTTATTCTTAATGGGACCACCAGAGATGGCCTGTTGTCTTTGTGGTGTTTCCTGATGAAGAAGTCAGATGACTTATAAACATGTTGAGTATAAACTGCACCATATTTATACTGTCTCCTTCAACCCTTCTTTCGGATCTTCATAAGCAGCGTAGAGGACCCATTTAATCCTTCCTAGCCTGTGGTCTTCAATAGTCCTGTAAGAATGGATGGGGCGGCATTGCACACGATCAACCACCAATTCACTTAGAGCCCTGCTTTATTTTAGATCAGTGGGGCACCAGAGACTATAAAGTCCACTATGCATTGGGGAGAAACTCCAAATTTAAGACTACCCCTTTAATGAAATGCAGGCCTGAACAAGTGACCAAACTGGGGGTCCTGGTGCAGAGATAAATGCTGTATTCCAATACATTTAAAAGTTGCATAAAATATAGTAAAAACCCCATTTTGCCACAAAAAAACAGTCAGGAATGCCCCATTATACAAATCAATGCACTTGGGGGCAGCTTTATATCACATATCTCTAATTCTTAATCAGCTCCTTTTATAGAGATTTTTCCTTTATATATATGTTTTTAAAACTTGCTCGCCATCAAATCATCCCATCTCACTTTCTTACTTGTTAAATTAAAGTATCCTATTTATTCTATTCCGAGACTAAATTGCTAATTTATTCCTTTGCACCAGATGTCAACCACAAAATAAATGTGCTCTCTTACATCGCATACAGTCACATTTAGTGGTGGAAACATAGGTTTTATTGATAGACATAAGGCGATTACGAGACTGAAGAGTAAAAAAAAATAAATAAATAAAAATCAAAAACATTCTGAGTTTTGTAGCCAATCTGCTTCAGCGCTGACTTGGTCCTGATACAGCACATAAGCCGTTATAGGAACCGCTCTTCTGACTATGCTTCTCATGGTTAACTCTCCAGATTGCTTGTCCTGTGCCTGATACACCCAATGAGGGCTACTAAAATTCCTGAGAGTAATCCCTTTGAAATCATATACATGTAATAAATATTTTTGATGAATATTCTCACTTGAGCATCCTGTAATGCTTCCTGCATTCTGAAAAATAGTCCCGGACTGCCAACACTGCCTATATTTGTTCTGACACACCACTCTTCTGTCGCAGCAGGAGAACCCTGCCCATGAGATTCCATGTTTAGCCTTACCTGGTTAGGTGGACCCTCTAAGCCTCAGGTCCAGGTGGGCATACAGATCCAGGACGTTTGTGCAGCCAGCAGGAAGGCTTGTGGAAGGCGAGAACTTGGCACACGCATGAATCTCAGAAGCAAAAGGATGGACAAAGTGGACCCGAGTAGGGATAGAAGCAAGTTGAAGAAGTTGGAGCACATCGAGCAGAATGTCTAAAATCTCAATCATAAGACAAATGTGTACACTGACATATAAAGATTTGGGTACCCCTGGTCAAAATTACTATTATTGTGAACAGTTAAGCAAGTTGAAGATGAAATGATGTCTGAGAGGCCTAAAGTTACAGATGAAACATTTCATTTTTATTTTAGGCAAGAAAATTGTACATTTTCATCTTTTACGTTTTAAAAATTCCGAAAAGGAAAATGGGTCAATGCAAAAGTTTGGACATCCTTGGAGATTTGCATGCTCAGATAACTTTGACCAAGGTTATATAGGAATAACCACTATAATACTGTCCCTATGTACAATAATATAACTACTATAATACTGCTCCTATGTACAAGAATGTAACTACTATAATACTGCCCCTATGTACAAGAATATAACTACTATAATACTGCCCCTATATACAAGAATATAACTACTATAATACTGATCCTATGTACAAGAATATAACTACTATAATACTGCTCCTATGTACAAGAATGTAACTACTATAATACTGCTCCTATGTACAAGAATGTAACTAATAATAATAATAATAATAATAATTTTTATTTATATAGCGCCAACATATTCCGCAGCGCTTTACAAATTATAGAGGGGACTTGTACATACAATAGACATTACAGCATAACAGAAATACAGTTCAAAACAGATACCAGGAGGAGTGAGGGCCCTGCTCGTAAGCTTACAAACTATGAGGAAAAGGGGAGACACGAGAGGTGGATGGTAACAATTGCTATAGTTATTCGGACCAGCCATAGTGTAAGGCTTGGGTGTTCGTGTAAAGCTGCATGAACCAGTTAATTAATTTTTTTTTTTTTTAATATAGGCCACACAGGGATCGTTAGGTTAATGCATTGAGGCGGTATGCCAGTCTGAACAAATGAGTTTTTAGGGCACGCTTAAAACTGTGGGGATTGGGGATTAATCGTATTATCCTAGGTAGTGCATTCCAAAGAATCGGCGCAGCACGTGTAAAGTCTTGGAGACGGGAGTGGGAGGTTCTGATTATTGAGGATGCTAACCTGAGGTCATCAGCGGAGCGGAGGGCACGGGTAGGGTGGTAGACTGAGACCAGAGAGGAGATGTAGGGTGGTGCTGAGCCATGGAGTGCTTTGTGGATGAGGGTAGTAGTTTTGTACTGGATTCTTGAGTGGATGGGTAACCAGTGTAATGACTGGCACAAGGTAGAGGCATCGGTGTAACGGTTGGTGAGGAATATGATCCTGGCAGCAGCATTCAGGACAGATTGGAGTGGGGAGAGTTTGGTAAGAGGGAGGCCGATTAGTAGAGAGTTACAATAGTCCAGACGAGAATGAATAAGTGAAACAGTAAGAGTTTTTGCAGAGTCGAAAGTAAGAAAAGGGCGAATTCTAGAAATGTTTTTGAGATGCAGGTAAGAAGAGCGAGCCAGTGATCGGATGTGGGGGGTGAATGAAAGGTCAGAATCAAGGATGACCCCAAGGCAGCGGGCATGTTGCTTTGGAGTAATGGTGGAACCGCAAACGGAGATGGCAATGTCAGGCAAAGGTAGGTTAGTAGAGGGAGAAAACACGAGGAGTTCAGTTTTTGACAGGTTTAGTTTCAGATAGAGGGAGGACATGATGCTAGAGACAGCGGTAAGACAATCACTGGTGTTTTCTAATAAGGCAGGCGTGAGATCAGGAGAAGAAGTGTATAGTTGGGTGTCGTCAGCATAGAGATGGTACTGGAAGCCAAATCTACTGATTGTTTGTCCAATAGGGGCAGTATACAAAGAGAAGAGGAGGGGGCCTAGGACTGATCCTTGAGGAACCCCAACAGTAAGGGGAAGGTGAGAGGAGGAGGAACCAGCGAAACATACAGTGAAGGATCGGTCAGAGAGATAGGAGGAGAACCAGGAGAGAACGGTGTCCTTGAGGCCAATGGAGCGGAGCATAGTGAGGAGGAGCTGATGATCCACAGTATCAAATGCTGCAGAGAGATCCAAGAGAATTAGCATGGAGTAGTGACCATTAGATTTAGCTGTTAGTAGGTCATTAGAGACTTTAATGAGGGCAGTTTCAGTAGAGTGTAAAGAGCGGAAACCAGATTGAAGAGGGTCGAGAAGAGAGTTATCTGAGAGATAGCGGGTAAGACGGGAGTGGACCAGGCGTTCGAGGAGTTTAGAGATGAAGGGAAGATTAGAGACAGGTCTATAATTAGCGGCACAGTTTTGGTCGAGGGATGGTTTTTTAAGTAATGGATGTATGATGGCATGCTTAAATGAGGAGGGAAAAATACCGGAAGTGAGGGAAAGGTTGAATATTTTTGTTAGGTGAGAGGTGACAGCCGGGGAAAGGAACTGGAGGAAATGTGACGGAATGGGGTCACTGGTGCAAGTGGTCGGGCGAGAAGATGCAAGGAGCCTGCTTACTTCTTCTTCTGTAACTGGTTCAAATGTAACTATGTAACTACTATAATACTGCCCCTATGTACAAGAATATAACTACTATAATACTGCCCCTATGTACAAGAATATAACTACTATAATACTGCTCCTATGTACAAGAATATAACTACTATAATACTGCTTCTATGTACAAGAATATAACTACTATAATAGTGTCCCTATGTACAAGAATATAACTACTATAATACTGCCCCCTATGTACAAGAATATAACTACTATAATACTGCTCCTATGTACAAGAATATAACTACTATAATACTGCCCCTATGTACAAGAATATAACTACTATAATACTGCCCCCTATGTACAGGAATATAGCTACTATAATACTGCCCCGATGTACAAGAATATAACTAGTATAATACTGCTCCTATGTACAAGAATATAACTACTATAATACTGCTCCTATGTACAAGAATATAACTACTATAATACTGCCCCTATGTACAAGAATATAACTACTATAATACTGCCCCCTATGTACAGGAATATAGCTACTATAATACTGCCCCGATGTACAAGAATATAACTAGTATAATACTGCTCCTATGTACAAGAATATAACTACTATAATACTGCTCCTATGTACAAGAATATAACTACTATAATACTGCCCCTATGTACAAGAATTTAACTACTATAATACTGCTCCTATGTACAAGAATATAACTACTATAATACTGCCCCTATGTACAAGAATATAACTACTATAATACTGCCCCCTATGTACAAGAATATAACTACTATAATACTGCTCCTATGTACAAGAATATAACTACTATAATACTGCTCCTATGTACAAGAATATAACTACTATAATACTGCCCCTATATACAAGAATAAAACTACTATAATACTGCTCCTATGTACAAGAATATAACTGCTATAATACTGCTCCTATGTACAAGAATATAACTACTATAATACTGCTCCTATGTACAAGAATATAACTACTATAATACTGCCCCTATATACAAGAATAAAACTACTATAATACTGCTCCTATGTACAAGAATATAACTACTATAATACTGCTCCTATTTACAAGAATATAACTACTATAATACTGCTCCTATGTACGAGAATATAACTACTATAATACTGCCCTTACATACAAGAATATAACTACTATAATACTGCTCCTATGTACAAGAATATAACTACTATAATACTGCTCCTATGTACAAGAATACAACTACTATAATACTGCTCCTATGTACAAGAATATAACTACTATAATACTGCTCCTATGTACAAGAATATAACTACTATAATACTGCCCCTATATACAAGAATAAAACTACTATAATACTGCTCCTATGTACAAGAATATAACTACTATAATACTGCTCCTATGTACAAGAATATAACTACTATAATACTGCCCCTATATACAAGAATAAAACTACTATAATACTGCTCCTATGTACAAGAATATAACTACTATAATACTGCCCCTATATACAAGAATAAAACTACTATAATACTGCTCCTATGTACAAGAATATAACTACTATAATACTGCTCCTATGTACGAGAATATAACTACTATAATACTGCCCTTACATACAAGAATATAACTACTATAATACTGCCCCCTATGTACAATAATATAACTACTATAATACTGTTCCTATGTACAAGAATATAACTACTATAATACTGCTCCTATGTACAGGAATATAACTACTATAATACTGCTCCTATGTACAAGAATATAACTACTATAATACTGCCCTTACATACAAGAATATAACTATTTTACTGGAGAATATTTCAGTAAAGTTAGTTTCTTCCTAGCTTGCTGATGTCGCTGCTGTAGATACGTTTCTCACCCATATAACAAAGAACATATTTCCACTTCTCTTTTCCTACATACACATATGTCACAATGCCTGTGAGAGTTTATAGAAGACACACTCCTTAATAACATTATGCAGAAAGCAGGGAATGTGAGCCAAGAAAGTCTTATCTCTCTGCGTGAGAAGATATCAGAGCCGCTCTCCCTGTATTGATATTCATGCAGAGTGCGACTTAGTAAAGATGTCAAGTGCTCACGTTGGATTCTTTGGATCCTGGGCTCCAATAAACTCTACCACCTTCTGTGTACATTTCCTTGAAATGACAACTTTTTCTGCAGTTTATTTATACCCTGCAGAACTCTGGAAAAATACATTTTAGTGCGTCAGAAACACAAGAGGTCATGGGGAGGAAAGTCTGAAGTTTTGCATTTTATATTTGGCAAGAAAAAAAACTGAAAGTTTATATAATTTCCGAACTTTTGTTTCTTTGTGGTTTTGATTTTCTGTAATTTAAATGTATTAATAATGGAAACCACATCATCACGAACTCGATGTCCCTGCAGCGCTACCACTGCGGCAATGCAGTACTATACTGTTATCACCGAGATCCAATAAAAAGGTGAATTCTTGGTAGCTGTTGGGGAATGATTATTGAAAGCAAACTAGGCAAAGGCCAGAAACTCCACTCACTCTTCCTGAGGAAATAAAACAGCTCAAATACTGCTCTACTGCCTGGTTCATCCTTTCTGTTTAACCAATAAGTTTTGGGATGATAACCTAAGGTAAAATAAAGCTTGATATCCCAACTGTAGCAAAACCTAGGCCAAAATTGAGCCAGAAATTGAGCCCCTCTATCAGAAATAATGCTTTTGGTCACCAAGCAATTTAACAATATGAGAAATAAAAAAAATTGCTAAGCTTTTTGCAGTTGGCAACTTCTGAAGTGGAACCAAATGAACCATTTTACTAAAATGATCCACCAACACGCACAAACACAGTATTTCCATATGAGTTAGGCAAATGAGCGACAATGTCCATGGACAATTTGGCCCAGAGTTGTGAAGGAACATCTTTGGGCAAGAGCCAATCCGCTGGTGCTTGATGAGAGGCTATATCCCTGACACAGACTCTGCATTTGTAGACATGCTCTTCAATATCCTTTTGAGCATTCTGCCACCAACGGACCTAGAAAATGATCTCCAATTGGCAGAAGAGCCCAGATGCAACACCAAGATGGAACCATGTACTTCGTTAAGAATTTCAACTTATAACGAGGGCGGCAGTTATCCTTCCGACACACTTTCCTTAGCACCTTGAATGCGCTGCTTGAGATCTTCACTGTTAGGTGTCGAGTTCCCGCCGCTGCACAGGGGGAATCTCGAACCATGTCCACTGTGGTCTCACATTCTCCTACAGCCACAGTGGAACCTGCTCAGCAGAAACGTCGATCCCAGCGTCTGGCTCAAGCTAATACAGTGCACTTGGGTACTGCTACCTTTCCAGGCTCTGCCTTTGTAGCCAGCACTGTTCATCAGCGAGCAGGCATTTCAGGGACTAAGTCCTGCTTTTCCCACACTGAGCATGCCCACAGGATGACCTACCATTGGAGGTCGGGGGTCACATGCTCAGGTCCTGTTGCGGCTCCTATTGGACCATCAGGAAGGTCCTGGAGTGCTACTGTTAAAAAAGGTCCGCATGGCCGCTCGGCCATGCGCTAGTGTAAACTTATTAACTTGTGTGTGTGTGAATGAATGCATGTCGATGGATGAAAGCTCCGAATCATTCCCATCCCTAGTGCTGTTGCCTGCTCATGAATGGTACAGCTACTTAGTGCCCGACAGTGCTATCCTGCACAATTGCACAAGTTGCTGAATTCAGTTAGCAGCGACCGCCAGAGCGACGCCGTGTGCAGATAGTGCGCTTTCCTGGCCCTGCTTAGGGTGGTTAGTGGTGTCCGCCAGAATGGCGCTGCACGCACTCCTGTGCGGTAAATATTTACTTTAGTTTCCCTGGCACTGCAGTAGTGGTGTCAAGCGCAAGAGATCTAGAGGGTCTCTTACCCTGAGTCTTGGGGCAGAGTTCTGTGTCACCTTGCTTACTCTCTCTGTGCGGTATCGTGGCCCTGTAACGCAACAGGGTTCTCTTCCTTTATACCAGGTGAAGCTAACCTGTGTGTGTACTCACATTATACCACCATATAGTCCGTCATTACCAAGCAGCAGGTGTCTTACCTGCACGGTGGACCCCGGACTGCGAACGCACCTTATATCATCTCCAATTATTATTTGGTGCATTCTTTTAGGACTGGAGGAACGCACAGAGTAAAAAGTGAGATGTTATTAGGTGCGTTCACAGTCCGGGGTCCACCGTGCAGGTGAGAACCTGCTGATAGCAAATGGCAACGCTATATGGCAGTGGAAGCGAACCCTGTTAAGTCACAGGGCCGCGGTACTGCACAAGAGAGCGCAAGCAAGGTGTCACCGAACTCAGTCCCGAGACTCAGGATTTGAGTCCGTCTAGACTACTTGCACACGACACCGCTACTGGGTGTAAGAGACAAACTGAAGTAATAGTTTTGAGTGCAAGAGTGCGAGCTGTGCCGTACTGACGGACGCCACTAACCACCCTGACTTGGGCTAAGGAAGCGCTCTAATGGCACGTGGCGCCGTACTGGCGGTCACAGTAGTAGACGCTGTTCCGTGTGTTATAACACTGAGAGTTCAGTCGGGCGCTAGATAGCAGCCATACACCATATGCGAACGGTAGGTAGGGGATTTTAAAGAACAACTTGCATTCATCAACATATACAAATGTACCCTAGCGCATGGCCATGTGGTCATGCAAACCTTTTATAGCTGCAGCATGTACAGGACCTTCCCAGAAGGACCAATGGGAGGCTGCCACAGAAGTTGAGCACCTTCAGGACCTTCCTGGAGGACCAATGGGATCTGTTGCAGTATCTGAGCATGTGACCCTAGATCTCCAATAGGAGATCTTGCCCTCGGCATGCTCAGAAGGGAAAAAGCAGGACTTAGTCCCAAAAGCATCTGCTCGCCGCTGCCCAGCACTGGCTTCAATGTCAAAAGCTGGAAAAGCAGCAGTAACCCTATGTACAGAGTCAGACTGAGCGAGACACTGGGACCGACATCTCCACTGAGCAGACTCCACTGCAGCAGGAAAAGAATGGGAGACCGCAGCGGAGATGGCCTGAGATTCCCCCTGTGCAGAGGCGGGAAATCGACCCCTAACACATTCCGCCAGTCCTAACACCAACCACCACTCCCTCACTAAGAATCTTGTCTAGATTTTTGTCCCTCAATTCTGGGACAAAGCTATAGGACAAAGCATCAGCTTTGACATTCTTAAATCCGGGGAGATAAATAATGGCAAAATCAAACCGGGCAAAAAAAGGGCATGCCTGGCATTTAAGCACTTAGCAGCGTCAATAGAGGACAGGTTCTTATGATCGATAAAGACAGTCACCTTATGCCTTTTTGCCTCCATCCAATGTCTCCAACTCTCCATTCCTCAAAAGCTCTTTTAACAGCCAGAAGCACTTGGTCACTTATATCACAAATAGACTGAGATTGAGGGAACTTCTGAGAAAAACAGCATAAGGATGTAGAAACCCACTTTTTTGTAAAAGAATAGCTCCTATTCAAATAGAAGAATCACCTACTTGGACAAACAAAGGAAGATCGACCCCAGGTTGGCTGAGAACAGAAGCCTTAGGGTATGTGTCCACCTTCAGGATGGCCGGCGGTTAAGTCGGAGCAGCAAACCCGCTCTGTGTTAAGCTCCGCCCCCTTGTGTGACGTGATGATGGCAGATGTGTTCATAGCACACATCCGGGATCATCGCACCCCACACATAGGGCCCTGTGCTATACCTTGCGGCGGCGCAGCGGCGCCGCAAGGTATACCGACATGCTGCGATCTGAAAAGACGCGCCGCATGTCCGGAGTCGCAGGGCCGCCGGGTGCGTGTTACCACGCATAGTGGAGATGGGATTTCATTAAATCCCCTCCACTATGCTGTAACATCTGGACGCTGCGTATTTGACGCTGTGTCTCTATGCAGCGTCAAACACGCAGCTTTTCCTGCACGTGGAAACATACCCTTAGGGAATGCTGTTGAGAAAGCTAAAAAGCATTTTCTCACCTTGGCTGACCTAGAAAAATCTGTTCCTTTCTTAGTCATGTTGGTTAAAGGCTTAGCTATGACCGAATAGTTCTTAATGAACTTGTGATAAAAATTTGCAAATCCAATCTCTTTGATGTTTTCAGGTTACTCAATTGAACTCAATCAAGGACTGCTTGCACTTTAACACAGTTTATCTGAAACCTTGTTGCAGAAACCAAATGTCCTAAGAACTTGATCTGCTGTACCTCAAATTGACATTTCTACAGTTTAGAAAATAAATGGTTGTGACGTAGAACTTGGAGAACCTGTCTAACATGCTCATGATGCTCCTCTTGAGTACCCGAGTAAATCAATATGTCATCCAAGTAAATTACCACAAATCTACCCACCAGAGAGCAAAAAATGTCATTTATGAAATTTTGAAAGACTGCCAGAGTATTGGTTAACCCGAATGGCATCATCAAATTTTCAAAATGACCTTCAGGCGTATAAAACGCAGTCTTCCATTCGTCACCTTGACGAAAGCATGTAAGGTTATATGCCACTCTCAATTCAAGCTTGAAAAACCATTTAGCTCAAGATAATTGGCTAAAAAGGTCAGATATAAGGGGCAAAGGGTAAGGATTGCAAAACAATTATTTTATTAATGTCTCTAATATACAGACACAGACGCAAGCCTCATCTTTTTTTACCAAAAAAACCTTACAGCGACAGGAGAAGTGGATGGTCAACCCTCAACCAGAGTCTTTGAATTTATTCTTGCCAGGCCTCCCTCTCTGGAAGAGAAAGGCTAAACAAATAAGCCTAAGGCATTTAGCTCCTGGTATGAAGTCAATAACACAATCTTATGACCTGTGAGGCAGGAGAACATCACACTGTGTGTCAGAAAAAAACACCACAAAAGTCCTGAATTAATTCTGGAAAGATGAGTCATCACTGACCCAACGAACTCGACAGACATTTCGAAAAGCACGAGTCACCCCATGACCTGATCTCCTGAGTCTCCCAATTGATTACCTGATTGTGCTTAATCAACCATGGCAGCCTAGAACTAACAGGGCAGGTTGAGAATGAAAAATAATGAATGAGATGGATTCAATCTGTAACACTCTTACTTTCATCACGTACACTCTCAATCTTCATTGCAATGTGACTATGCGAAGGAGAAGAGTTACCAACTGCCGAAATTTAAATAGCGAAATCATGATCACTTAGATTCAAGGCCGAACTTGAATCCACAAATGCATCGCTTAAAAATAAAAACAGATTTAGTCTCTAGGGATACCTGTAAGAAAAAAACAGATGCTTGTACGAGAGACAACCTCAGATTCTTGGAACCTAAAACCTTACATTACATCTCTTCTCTACTCTTCTCAAAGTTTAGAGCAGTAGTCTTCAGTAGTGTTGAGCGATACCTTCCGATATCGGAAAGTATCGGTATCGGTTTGGATCGGCCGATATTCAAAAAATATCGGATATCGCCGATACCGATACCCGATCCCAATGCAAGTCAATGGGACCAAAATATCGGAATTAAAATAAACCCTTTCTTGCCTTGTAGGTTCATTCTACATGAAGGAAAACAACTAAGAATAATGCCGGATGTATTTGGGGAGGTGGCGGAGACATTAAAGGCAATGAGGATTAGTCCAATCAAATAGAATAGCATGATTTTTTTTTTTTTAAAGACGTTCGGATTGAAAAAGATATTGACTATGCAAATTTTTTTTTATTTTGTCAGATATTGATGTTTCACTATTCCACGACCTTCCCCTTCTTTTTTTTCCTTTTCCCACACTTTCATCTTCATCATCATCAGCATCTTTGACATCAACTTCTTCACCTTATTCATCTTCTTCTTCATCTTCTACCTATTTTTTTTTTTTTATTACATTCTTCATATTCATTTTCTTCAACTATTATTATTCTTCCTATTCTACATATTCTTTTTATTCCACTGTTATTATTCTTCCTATTCTACTTCTTCATCATATTCTCATTTGTGACAGGCATTCCCGTAGTTGTTATCTATAAAAGTTGGAAGATTACACCTTCCGTTCTGCCAGTCACAAAAGTTACATTTGTCCGCGTTCAGTTTGGCCTGCAGCATCAGGCTTTATCCAGGGGCACCACGAGGAGGAACGGACTCACCCCCATACACTGCTTAGTCTTCTTCTGCATATAATTTAGATAATATCTTTTGCTCTGATATTAAGTGTTATGCTTAATGTTCTTCTGCTCTTTGTTCTGCAGCCTCTTGTTCTTCTGCTTCTCGGTCTTCCATGTCGTCGTCTCCAGGGTCGTCGTCTTCAGTGTCGTCATCTCCGCCGTCGTCGTCTCCGCCGTCGTCGTCTCCGTCGTCGTCTCCGCCGTCGTCGTCGTCGTCATCGGGGTGGTCTTCCGGGTCGTCGTCGTCGTCGTCATCGGGGTGGTCTTCCGGGTCGTCGACTTTAGGGTCTTAAACTTGGAAATGTAGCAGAAGGTACAAGAAGGCTGAGAAAATGCCAAGAACCAGCTGATGGAACTGGAACTTGGATGGCTACCCGAAGGTTCAAGAGCCTATGGAACTACCGAGGACCAGCTGATTTTAATGGAACCCGGTTACTAAGCAGGAGGTACCCGTGCTAAAAAGCACTACCAAGGACCGCATGACGTTGGCGGAACTCGGATACCCAGAAGGAGGCACCTAAGCCAAAGGCTCTGCCCGGAACCAGCTGACGTTACTGGAACCAGGATGGGGAGCAGAAGGTACAAGAGCAAAAGACACTGCCGAGAACCAGCTGACGGTACTGGAACCCGGATGGGTAGCCGAAGGTCCAAGAGCCAATGGAACTACCGAGGACCAGCTGACGTTACTGGAACCCGGTTACTAAGCAGGAGGTACCCGTGCCTAAAAGCACTACCAAGGACCACCTGACGTTGGTGGAACTTGGATACCCAGAAGGAGGCACCTAAGCCAAAGGCTCTGCCCGGAACCAGCTGACGTTACTGGAACCAGGATGGGGAGCAGAAGGTACAAGAGCAAAAGACACTGCCTAGAACCAGCTGACGGTGCTGGAACCAGGTGGTGGACCCGAAGGCCCACAGGAGAGGAGAGAACAGCTAGGCCGCGAGGCAGCCGCAGTTACCGAACCCCAACAGTCCTACAGGGGGAGCTGGGCCTACTGGCACTACAGAACCAGCCTTGACTACCAGTTCACGCAGCCCACATAGGAAGCTCCTAAACTGGAGGCACCCTGGAGTTGGCTAACTCGACCGCACCACGACGGGGCAAGCATAGGCGTCTCAGTGAAGTTGACACAACCCGGAAACAGCTGACGGTGCTGAAACCAGGCTTGGCACGAGGGAGTACCTGTGACAAGAACACTGCCGAGAACCAGCTGGCGGTGCTGGAACCCAGATGCGTTGCCCCAGTGTGCAAGAGCCAATGGCACGACCGAGGACCAGCTGATGGTGCTGGAACCCGGTTACTAAGCTGTAGGTGCCCGCACTTAAAAGCACTACCAAGGACCGCCTGGCGTTGGCGGAACTCGGATACCCAGGAGGAGGCACCTAAGCCAAAGGCTCGGCCCGGAACCAGCTGACGGTGCTGGAACCAGGTGGTGGACCCGAAGGTCCACAGGAGAGGAGAGAACAGCTAGGCCGCGAGGCAGCCACAGTTACCGAACCCCAACAGTCCTACAGGGGGAGCTGGGCCTACTGGCACTACAGAACCAGCCTTGACTACCAGTTCACGCAGCCCACATAGGAAGCTCCTAAACTGGAGGCACCCTGGAGTTGGCTAACTCGACCGCACCACGACGGGGCAAGCATAGGCGTCTCAGTGAAGTTGACACAACCCGGAAACAGCTGACGGTGCTGAAACTAGGCTTGGCACGAGGGAGTACCTGTGACAAGAACACTGCCGAGAACCAGCTGGCGGTGCTGGAACCCAGATGCGTTGCCCCAGTGTGCAAGAGCCAATGGCACGACCGAGGACCAGCTGACGGTGCTGGAACCCGGTTACTAAGCTGTAGGTGCCCGCGCTTAAAAGCACTACCAAGGACCGCCTGGCGTTGGCGGAACTCGGATACCCAGGAGGAGGCACCTAAGCCAAAGGCTCGGCCCGGAACCAGCTGACGGTGCTGGAACCAGGTGGTGGACCCGAAGGTCCACAGGAGAGGAGAGAACAGCTAGGCCGCGAGGCAGCCGCAGTTACCGAACCCCAACAGTCCTACAGGGGGAGCTGGGCCTACTGGCACTACAGAACCAGCCTTGACTACCAGTTCACGCAGCCCACATAGGAAGCTCCTAAACTGGAGGCACCCTGGAGTTGGCTAACTCGACCGCACCACGACGGGGCAAGCATAGGCGTCTCAGTGAAGTTGACACAACCCGGAAACAGCTGACGGTGCTGAAACCAGGCTTGGCACGAGGGAGTACCTGTGACAAGAACACTGCCGAGAACCAGCTGGCGGTGCTGGAACCCAGATGCGTTGCCCCAGTGTGCAAGAGCCAATGGCACGACCGAGGACCAGCTGATGGTGCTGGAACCCGGTTACTAAGCTGTAGGTGCCCGCACTTAAAAGCACTACCAAGGACCGCCTGGCGTTGGCGGAACTCGGATACCCAGGAGGAGGCACCTAAGCCAAAGGCTCGGCCCGGAACCAGCTGACGGTGCTGGAACCAGGTGGTGGACCCGAAGGTCCACAGGAGAGGAGAGAACAGCTAGGCCGCGAGGCAGCCACAGTTACCGAACCCCAACAGTCCTACAGGGGGAGCTGGGCCTACTGGCACTACAGAACCAGCCTTGACTACCAGTTCACGCAGCCCACATAGGAAGCTCCTAAACTGGAGGCACCCTGGAGTTGGCTAACTCGACCGCACCACGACGGGGCAAGCATAGGCGTCTCAGTGAAGTTGACACAACCCGGAAACAGCTGACGGTGCTGAAACTAGGCTTGGCACGAGGGAGTACCTGTGACAAGAACACTGCCGAGAACCAGCTGGCGGTGCTGGAACCCAGATGCGTTGCCCCAGTGTGCAAGAGCCAATGGCACGACCGAGGACCAGCTGACGGTGCTGGAACCCGGTTACTAAGCTGTAGGTGCCCGCGCTTAAAAGCACTACCAAGGACCGCCTGGCGTTGGCGGAACTCGGATACCCAGGAGGAGGCACCTAAGCCAAAGGCTCGGCCCGGAACCAGCTGACGGTGCTGGAACCAGGTGGTGGACCCGAAGGTCCACAGGAGAGGAGAGAACAGCTAGGCCGCGAGGCAGCCGCAGTTACCGAACCCCAACAGTCCTACAGGGGGAGCTGGGCCTACTGGCACTACAGAACCAGCCTTGACTACCAGTTCACGCAGCCCACATAGGAAGCTCCTAAACTGGAGGCACCCTGGAGTTGGCTAACTCGACCGCACCACGACGGGGCAAGCATAGGCGTCTCAGTGAAGTTGACACAACCCGGAAACAGCTGACGGTGCTGAAACCAGGCTTGGCACGAGGGAGTACCTGTGACAAGAACACTGCCGAGAACCAGCTGGCGGTGCTGGAACCCAGATGCGTTGCCCCAGTGTGCAAGAGCCAATGGCACGACCGAGGACCAGCTGACGGTGCTGGAACCCGGTTACTAAGCTGTAGGTGCCCGTGCTTAAAAGCACTACCAAGGACCGCCTGGCGTTGGCGGAACTCGGATACCCAGGAGGAGGCACCTAAGCCAAAGGCTCGGCCCGGAACCAGCTGACGGTGCTGGAACCAGGTGGTGGACCCGAAGGCCCACAGGAGAGGAGAGAACAGCTAGGCCGCGAGGCAGCCGCAGTTACCGAACCCCAACAGTCCTACAGGGGGAGCTGGGCCTACTGGCACTACAGAACCAGCCTTGACTACCAGTTCACGCAGCCCACATAGGAAGCTCCTAAACTGGAGGCACCCTGGAGTTGGCTAACTCGACCGCACCACGACGGGGCAAGCATAGGCGTCTCAGTGAAGTTGACACAACCCGGAAACAGCTGACGGTGCTGAAACCAGGCTTGGCACGAGGGAGTACCTGTGACAAGAACACTGCCGAGAACCAGCTGGCGGTGCTGGAACCCAGATGCGTTGCCTTGCCTATTAAAGATTGTCTTCCTAGAGCCCCAACTAGCGGTGTTGGAGCAAAGGGTAAGCAGGGGGAGATGAGTGTAGGCCGAAGCCTGCACTGGAGGCAGCTTTGTGTCTGCGTTGCGTTTGCAGGACACTTTGCCGGCTACACACTGGGGGAACAGCTGGCGTAGCTGAACCCCACTAACACAATGGCGTGTGTATTTCTCTGTGCAGCTAGCACTTGCGGGCAAAAACTAGCGATGTTAGAGCCCGTGTTGAAGCAGGAGGAGGAGGAGAGGAGCAGAGTGTAGGCCGAAGCCTAGTTGAACCAATTTCAAAGGAAACCTTTAACCCCCCCCTCAGGTGTTACAAAGTACAAGAGACACACCTTGTGCAGTATTAATGCTGCACAAGTGAAAGGTTGCTCTATTAATTTGTCTACTTGCACACGCTGAATGAAAGACATACACAATTTACCCCATTCTACAGTCAAACTGTAGTGGATGCGTGACTTGGTTTTTTGATGAGACGCAGCACAGGTGTCCAAATTAACGCCTTGGTGCTTGGCGCAGCTTCCCGAGCGTTGTTATTTGCTGTACAGGAGTCTGCGCTCTTGTGTTATCCCTTGGCAATGCCCTGTTAGCGCTGCCCATCTTATGACATCATTTCATGTTGGCCGTTGCGGTTAACGATGGCCATAAATCCCAGACCCACAGTGTCTTTTCATAAAGCCACACTGCGGTGCTGGGATTCGTGGCCTTGAGCTGTAAATATTTTGGCCGCTCACACACGTCCTTACACCTGCTTCAGACTGGGCGGCCTCTGCTGATCCCTTCTCGCATGCCGCAGCCATGAGGCTGCACAGTCTGAAGAAGGCGGAAGGAGATGAGTTAAGACAGGCGAAGATATGCACTGCTCGTGCCCATCAATCACACCCTCGCAGTCAAAATAATTAAGACAACGAGGAGCATTTTATTCAGGCAGGGCGGACGAACAGGCGCAAGTAGCCAACCAATGATGCCAGAAGACGGGAAGCGCTACCAAGGGGGGTGCTGCGTATCATTAGAAAGGAAAGTCACACCTCAGGGACAGTGGATTGGTCTCAAAGAGACACATTTTGTACGTGTTGAGTTCCACGTGGGCAAGGAGAAAACATCAGCCACCTTGTACAAATGCAGCAGTACTGCTGTACAAGGTGGCTGTTATACATAGAAACACCTGGGGGTGGGGGCCAGGCTCCCTTCAATTTCAGTTCATGTGCCTGCGTGGCGTTTGCAGGTCACGTTGCAAGCTACACAGCAGGGGAACAGCTGGCGTTGCTGAACCCCACTAACACATTGGCTGGTGTTTTTCTCTGTGCAGATCGCATGTCCGGGCAAAAACTGGCGGTGTTAGAGCCCAGGGTCAGCAGGAGGAGGAGAGGAGCAAAGTGTAGGCCGAAGCCTGCACTGGTGGCAGCTTTTGGTCGGTTGTGCCAGCGTGGCTTGTGCTGGACACGATGCCGGCTACACAGCGGGGGAACAGCTGGCGGTGCTGAACCCCACTAACACATTGGCTGGTGTTTTTCTCTGTGCAGCTAGCATTTCCGGGCAAAAACTAGCGTTGTTAGAGCCCAGGGTCAGCAGGAGGAGGAGAGGAGCAGAGTGTAGGCCGAAGCCTAGTTGAACCAATTTCAAAGGTTACCTTTAACCCCCCCTCAGGTGTTACAAAGTACAAGAGCCACTCCTTCTGTAGCATTAATGCTGCACAAGTAAAAGGTTGCTCTATTAATTTGTCTACTTGCACAAGCTGAATGCAACACGTACACTATTTAGCCCATTATACTGTTAAACAGTAGTGGAGGCGTGACTTGTCTTTTTAAAGAAAAGCAGCACAGGTGTCGAAAACAACACCTTTTTGCATGGGCGCAGCTTCCTGAGCGTTGTTAGTTGCTGTACAGGAGTCTGCGCTCTTGTGATCCTTTGGCCATGCGCTGTGAGCGCTTCCTGTCTTATGACCTCATTTCATGTTGGCCGTTGCGGTTAGCGGTGGACATGAATCCCAGACCCACAGTGTGTTTTTAAAAAATCACACTGCGGTGCTGGGATTCGTGCCCTGGTGCACTAAATATGTTTGCCGCTCACACATGTCCTTACACCTGCTTCAGACTGGGCGGCCTCATCTGATCCCTTATCGCATGCCGCGGCCATGAGGACACCCAGTCTGAAGAAGGCGGAAGGAGGTGACTTAAAACAGGCGAACATATGCACTGCACATGCCCATCAATAACACCCTCGCATCCAAAATATGAGACAACGAGGGGCGTTGTGTCGGGCAGGGCGGACGCACAGGCACAGGCAGCCAACCAATGATGTCAGAAGACGGGCAGCGCTAACAATGGGGGTGCTGCGTGTCATTAAAAAGGAAAGTCACACCTCAGGGACATTAGCATTGGTCTCTAATGAGACACATTTTGTACGTGTTGAGTTCCACGTGGGCAAGGAGAAAACATCAGCCACCTTGTACAAATGCAGCAGTACTGCTGTACAAGGTGGCTGTTATACATAGAAACACCTGGGGGTGGGGGGCAGGCTCCCTTCAATTTCAGTTCATGTGCCTGCGTGGCGTTTGCAGGTCACGTTGCAAGCTACACAGCAGGGGAACAGCTGGCGTTGCTGAACCCCACTGACACATTGACTGGTGTTTTTCTCTGTGCAGATTGCATGTCCGGGCAAAAACTAGCGGTGTTAGAGCCCAGGGTCAGCAGGAGGAGGAGGAGAGGAGCAAAGTGTAGGCCGAAGCCTGCACTGGTGGCAGCTTTTGGTCGGTTGTGCCAGCGTGGCTTGTGCTGGACACGATGCAAGCTACACAGCAGGGAAACAGCTGGCGTTGCTGAACCCCACTAACACATTGGCTGGTGTTTTTCTCTGTGCAGCTAGCAGTTCCGGGCAAAAACTAGCGGTGTTAGAACCCAGGGTCAGCAGGAGGAGGAGAGGAGCAGAGTGTAGGCCGAAGCCTAGTTGAACCAATTTCAAAGGTTACCTTTAACCCCCCCTCAGGTGTTACAAAGTACAAGAGCCACTCTTTCTGTAGCATTAATGCTGTACAAGTAAAAGGTTGCTCTATTAATTTGTCTACTTGCACACGCTGAATGCAACACGTACACTATTTAGCCCATTATACTGTTAAACAGTAGTGGAGGCGTGACATGTCTTTTTAAAGAAAAGCAGCACAGGTGTCGAAAACAACACCTTTTTGCATGGGCGCAGCTTCCTGAGCGTTGTTAGTTGCTGTACAGGAGTCTGCGCTCTTGTGATCCTTTGGCCATGCGCTGTGAGCGCTTCCTGTCTTATGACCTCATTTCATGTTGGCCGTTGCGGTTAGCGGTGGACATGAATCCCAGACCCACAGTGTGTTTTTAAAAAATCACACTGCGGTGCTGGGATTTGTGCCCTGGTGCACTAAATATGTTTGCCGCTCACACATGTCCTTACACCTGCTTCAGACTGGGCGGCCTCATCTGATCCCTTCTCGCATGCCGCGGCCATGAGGCTGCACAGTCTGAAGAAGGCGGAAGGAGATGAGTTAAGACAGGCGAAGATATGCACTGCTCGTGCCCATCAATCACACCCTCGCAGTCAAAATAATTAAGACAACGAGGAGCATTTTATTCAGGCAGGGCGGACGCACAGGCGCAACTAGCCAACCGATGATGTCAGAAGATGGGAAGCGCTACCAAGGGGGGTGCTGCGTATCATTAGAAAGGAAAGTCACACCTCAGGGACAGTGGAATGGTCTCAAAGAGACACATTTTGTACGTGTTGAGTTCCACGTGGGCAAGGATAAAAAGTCAGCCACCTTGTACAAATGCAGCAGTACTACTGTACAAGGTGGCTGTTATACATAGAAACACCTGGGGGAGAGGGGGCCAGGCTCCCTTCAATTTCAGTTCATGTGCCTGCGTGGCGTTTGCAGGACACGTTGCCAGCTACACAGCAGGGGAACAGCTGGCGTTGCTGAACCCCACTAACACATTGGCTGGTGTTTTTCTCTGTGCAGCTAGCAGTTCCGGGCAAAAACTAGCGGTGTTTGAGCCCAGGGTCAGCAGGAGAAGGAGAGGAGCAAAGTGTAGGCCGAAGCCTGCACTGGTGGAAGCTTTTGGTTGGTTGTGCCAGCGTGGCTTGTGCTGGACACGATGCCGACTACACAGCAGGGGAACAGCTGGCGGTGCTGAACCCCACTGACACATCACCTAGTGTTTTTTCTGTGTAGACAACACTTCCAGGTGTCAACTGACAGTGTTGAAACCCAGGGAATCAAAGAGGAGCAGAGTGTAGGCCGAAGCCTGCAGTGGAGCAAGTTGAAAGGGAACCTTTAACCCCCCCCCCCCCCCCCAGGCATTTGTTGCTGAAAGAGCCATCTTGTACAGCAGTAATACTGCACATGGAAAATGGTGGCTCCGAAAATTATGCTCCTTGCAAACGCTGAAGTACACACTCATATAATGTGTCCCCTCACACCGTCAAACCATCCCGGAAGTGGGACTTTCCTTTGTAATGTGACACAGCACAGCCGTCATTCCAACCCCCTTGGTGCCGTGCGCCACCTCCTCAACGTTGTTTGGTTCTGTCACGGAGCCCGCGCTGTAATGTTATCCCTTGGCCATGCACAGTCAGCGGTGCCCGTCTTCTGACATCATTTAGGTGTCAGGCTGGCAGTGCCTGTGCGTCAAAGCTGCCCGAGATCCAACCTTGCAGTGTCATCAAATGTAATCCCACTGCGGGCCAGGGATCCATGGGCATGCGCAGTGCATATCATCGCCTCTCACTCACCTCCTTCATGCTTCTTCAGACTGTGCGGCGTCACGGCCGTGGCATGCTATTAGGGATCAGCTGACGCCGCCTAGTCTGAAGAAGCATGAAGAAGGGGAATGAGAGGCTAGTATATGCACTGCGCATGGCCATGGATACCAGGCCCACTGTGGGATCACATTAGACGACACTGCGAGGTGGGATTTCGGGCAGCGTGGACGCACAGGCGCAGCCAGGACGACAGCAAATGATGTCAGAGGACGGGCAGCGCAAACTGTGCATGGCCAAGGGATAACATAACAGTGCAGGGTCCATGACGGAATCAAACAACGCTAAGGAGGCAGCGCACGGTGCCAAGGGGGTAGCAATGACGGCTGTGCTGCGTCACATTACAAAGGAAAGTCCCACCTCTGGGACGGTTGGACGGTGTGAGGGGACACATTACATGAGTGTGTAGTTCAGCGTTTCCAAGGAGCATAATTTCAAGAGCGACCTTTCCCTTGTGCAGTATTAGTGCTGCACATGGTGGCTCTTTCAGTAACAAACGCCTAGGGGGGGGGGACAGGTCCCCTTACATTTTAGTTGTGCCAGCGTGGCGGTCGCATGACACGTTGCCGGATACACAGCTGGGGATCAGCTGACGTTACTGAACCCCAATAACAGAGGAGCGACTGTTGACTGTGCACACAGCACTTCCAGGCACCAACTGGCGGTGTTAGAGCCCAGGGACAGCAGGAGGAGCAGATTGGAGGTATTACCGCACACACAGCTGGGGATCAGCTGACGTTACTGAACCCCAATAACAGAGGAGCGACTGTTGACTGTGCACACAGCACTTCCAGGCACCAACTGGCGGTGTTAGAGCCCAGGGACAGCAGGAGGAGCAGAGGAACAGAGTGTAGGCCGAAGCCTGATTGGAGCAAGTTGAAAGGGAACCTTTAACCCCCCCCCAAGACGTTTGTAGCTGAAAGAGCCATCTTGTGCAGCGCTAAGGATGCAAAAGGAAAAGGTTGCTCTTTTAATTATGCTCCTTGCAAACACAGAAGTAAACACTAAAAATGTGTCCCCTTATACCGTTAAACCGTCACGGAGGTGCGAATTTCCTTCGTAATGGGACACAGCACAGCTGTCATTCCTATCCCCTTGGTGCCATGTGCTGCCTCCTCAGCGTTGTTTTAAACTGTCACGGAGCCTGCGCTGTTCTGTTATCCCTTGGCCATGCCCAATTAGCGCTGCCTGTCTTCTGACATAATTTGGTGTCAGGCTGTCAGTGCCTGTGCGTCCACGCTGCTCCAGATCCCACCTCGCAGTCTCGTCTAACGTAATCCCACTGCGGGCCTTGGATCCATGGGCATGCACAGTGCATATCCTCGACTCTCACTCCCCTCCTTCCCTCTTCTTCAGACTGTGCGTTGTCACGGCCGTGGCATGCTATTAGGGATCAGCTGGCGGCGCACAGTCTAAAGAAGGCGGAGGGAAATGAGCGAGAGCCCGAGGGGAAGATATGCACTGCTCAACGTTGTTTGGTTCTGTCACGGAGCCCGCGCTGTAATGTTATCCCTTGGCCATGCACAGTCAGCGGTGCCCGTCTTCTGACATCATTTAGGTGTCAGGCTGGCAGTGCCTGTGCGTCAAAGCTGCCCGAGATCCAACCTTGCAGTGTCATCAAATGTAATCCCACTGCGGGCCAGGGATCCATGGGCATGCGCAGTGCATATCATCGCCTCTCACTCACCTCCTTCATGCTTCTTCAGACTGTGCGGCGTCACGGCCGTGGCATGCTATTAGGGATCAGCTGACGCCGCCTAGTCTGAAGAAGCATGAAGAAGGGGAATGAGAGGCTAGTATATGCACTGCGCATGGCCATGGATACCAGGCCCACTGTGGGATCACATTAGACGACACTGCGAGGTGGGATTTCGGGCAGCGTGGACGCACAGGCGCAGCCAGGACGACAACAAATGATGTCAGAGGACGGGCAGCGTAAACTGTGCATGGCCAAGGGATAACATAACAGTGCAGGGTCCATGACGGAATCAAACAACGCTAAGGAGGCAGCGCACGGTGCCAAGGGGGTAGCAATGACGGCTGTGCTGCGTCACATTACAAAGGAAAGTCCCACCTCTGGGACGGTTGGACGGTGTGAGGGGACACATTACATGAGTGTGTAGTTCAGCGTTTCCAAGGAGCATAATTTCAAGAGCGACCTTTCCCTTGTGCAGTATTAGTGCTGCACATGGTGGCTCTTTCAGTAACAAACGCCTAGGGGGGGGGGGACAGGTCCCCTTACATTTTAGTTGTGCCAGCGTGGCGGTCGCATGACACGTTGCCGGATACACAGCTGGGGATCAGCTGACGTTACTGAACCCCAATAACAGAGGAGCGACTGTTGACTGTGCACACAGCACTTCCAGGCACCAACTGGCGGTGTTAGAGCCCAGGGACAGCAGGAGGAGCAGATTGGAGGTATTACCGCACACACAGCTGGGGATCAGCTGACGTTACTGAACCCCAATAACAGAGGAGCGACTGTTGACTGTGCACACAGCACTTCCAGGCACCAACTGGCGGTGTTAGAGCCCAGGGACAGCAGGAGGAGCAGAGGAACAGAGTGTAGGCCGAAGCCTGATTGGAGCAAGTTGAAAGGGAACCTTTAACCCCCCCCCAAGACGTTTGTAGCTGAAAGAGCCATCTTGTGCAGCGCTAAGGATGCAAAAGGAAAAGGTTGCTCTTTTAATTATGCTCCTTGCAAACACAGAAGTAAACACTAAAAATGTGTCCCCTTATACCGTTAAACCGTCACGGAGGTGCAAATTTCCTTCGTAATGGGACACAGCACAGCTGTCATTCCTATCCCCTTGGTGCCATGTGCTGCCTCCTCAGCGTTGTTTTAAACTGTCACGGAGCCTGCGCTGTTCTGTTATCCCTTGGCCATGCCCAATTAGCGCTGCCTGTCTTCTGACATAATTTGGTGTCAGGCTGTCAGTGCCTGTGCGTCCACGCTGCTCCAGATCCCACCTCGCAGTCTCGTCTAACGTAATCCCACTGCGGGCCTTGGATCCATGGGCATGCACAGTGCATATCCTCGACTCTCACTCCCCTCCTTCCCTCTTCTTCAGACTGTGCGTTGTCACGGCCGTGGCATGCTATTAGGGATCAGCTGACGGCGCACAGTCTAAAGAAGGCGGAGGGAAATGAGCGAGAGCCCGAGGGGAAGATATGCACTGCGCATGCCCATGGATCCCAGGCCCGCAGTGTGACTCAATCAGAAGACACTGCGAGGCGGGATCTATGGCAGCGCGGCCGCACAGGCGCAGCCAGCCTGACACCAAATTATGTCAGAAGACAGGCAGCGCAAATAGGGCATGGCCAAGGGATAACAGAACAGCGCAGGCTCCATGACAGCTTAAAACAACGCTGAGGAGGCAGCGCATGGCACCAAGGGGGTAGGAATGACGGCTGTGCTGCGTCACATTACGAAGGAAAGTCCCAGCTCTGGGACGGTATAACGGTATCAGTGAACACATTTTATAAGTGTTAAGTTCTGCGTGTGCAAGGAGCCCAAAAAAAATAGCTACCTTTTCCTTGTGCAGCATTACTGCTGCACAAGATGGCTCTTTCAGTAACAAACGACGGGGGGGGGGGCAGGTTCCCTTACATTCAGGTTGTTGTGCCAGCGTAGCGGTCGCAGGACACATTGCCGGCTACACAGCTGGGGATCAGCTGACGTTACTGAAACCCAATAACACTGGGTCGTATGTTTTGACTGTGCAGCCTGCACTTCTGAGCCGCAACTGGCGGTGTTGGAGCCCAGGAATAGCATTTCAGGTGGTAGAAAGATGAACACAGCAGAAGACCTGGATGACACCCAATTAATTAATCAGGCAGAGGAGTGGCAAATTCCTGCGAGATCCATGCCTGGTTCATTTTCAGGAAAGTAAGCCGGTCAACGTTATCGGAGGATAGTCGCATGCGACGGTCTGTTAGTACACCACCTGCGGCACTAAAGACACATTCCGATAAGACACTAGCCGCAGGGCAAGCCAGCACCTCCAATGCATAGTGACTTAGCTCTGGCCATGTATCCAGCTTAGAGACCCAAAACTTGAACGGGGAAGAGCCGTCGGGGAGTACAGTAAGAGGGCAAGCCATGTAGTCTGTCACCATCTGACGGAACCGTTGCCTCCTGCTGACTGGAGCCGCCGGTGATGGTGTAGACATTTGGGGCGGGCACACAAAAGTGTGCCAGAGTTGTGCCATACTCGGCTTGCCTTGGGCAGAGGCACTGCTTCTGCTCCCTCTTTGGGCAGAGCCTCCCCCACTGCCTCGACGCACTGAGCTGCTTTGTAAAGCACTAGCAGCACTCCTCTCAGTTGGACAGGAGAAGATGATGGAATTCACCAGTGTGTCGTGGTACTCCCGCAATTTACGCTCCCGGGTCAACGCAGGGATGAGGTTTTGGACGTTGTCCCGGTAGCGAGGATCGAGGAGGGTGAACACCCAATAATCAGGCATGTTGAGAATGTGGTCGATGCGGCGGTCATTTCTCAGGCACTGCAGCATAAAATCCACCATGTGCTGCAGAGTGCCAACCGGCCCAGAAACGCTGTCCCCTGCTTGAGACATGATCTCTGCCCGCTCGTCATCACCCCACCCTCGCTGTACACACTGACCACTGGACAATTGTGTCGCTCCCTCCTCTGGACGGAGCTCTTCCTCGTCCATTGACTCCTCCTCATCCTCCTCACAAATTGGCCCCTGCGTACCCCTTTGTGAGGAACCACGTGGCGCTGACTCTCCAGAAGCTGATGGAAAAGGTGACTCCTCATCCTCCACCTCTTCCACCACATCATCCCTTAACCCTTGCAAAGTTTGCTGAAGCAGGCAGATAAGGGGGACAGTCATGCTGACTAGTGCATCATCTGCACTTGCCATCCGCGTGGAATAATCAAAAGGACGCAAAACCTGGCAGACGTCCTTCAGAGTGGCCCACTCTGTGGTTGTGAAGTCTGATCGGCGCTGACTGCGACTTCTTTGCGCCTGATGCAGCTGGTACTCCATAACTGCTTGCTGCTGCTCACACAACCGCTCCAACATATGTAACGTGGAATTCCACCGGGTAGGTAGGTCACATATGATGCGGTGTTCCGGAAGGCGGAATCTGCGCTGCAGAGCAGCAATGCGGGATCTGGCCAAGCTGGAACGCCGCAAGTGAGCACACTCTAGGCGGACCTTGTGCAGCAGGGCATCAAGATCCGGATAGTCCCTCAGAAAACTCTGCACAACCAAATTGAGCACATGTGCCAGACATGGGATGTGAGTGAGGTTGCCAAGGGCCAAAGCTGCCACCAGATTTCGGCCATTGTCACACACGACCATGCCTGGCTGGAGATTCGCTGGCAGTAACCACACATCGCTCTCCTGCTTGATGGCATTCCAGAGCTCCTGCGCTGTGTGGCTTCGATGCCCCAATGAAACTAGTTTCAAGATGGCCTGCTGACGTTTGGCCACGGCTGTGCTCATGTCGGTCATAGGTAAACGTTCACGGGTCCATGTGGGGGTGGACTGTGACGGATCCTGCAGAGAGGAATCAGAGGAACTGGTGTAAGAGGAGGAGTCGATGCGTACAGACTGGATTCCTGCAATCCTTGGAGTGGGCAGGACACGTCCTGCGCCACTTGCACGATCTGTACCTGGCTCAACAACATTAACCCAATGGGCAGTGAGGGAAACATATCGCCCCTGTCCATGCTGACTGGTCCACGCATCGGTGGTGAGGTGGACCTTGCTACTGACGGCGTTCAGTAGCGCATGTTTTATGTTTGCCTCAACATGCCTGTGCAGGGCAGGGACAGCCTGCCTGCTGAAGTAAAAGCGGCTGGGCACCTTGTACTGTGGGACTGCCAATGCCATCAAGTCACGGAAGCTGTCAGTCTCCACCAGCCTGAACGAGAGCATTTCCAGGGACAACAGTTTGGCAATGCCTGCATTCAGAGCCTGTGCTCGGGGGTGGTTGGCCGAGAATGCCCGCCTTTTCTCCCATGCCTGTACTACCGATGGCTGTAGAGTAGACTGGAAGTGTGAGGATGACTGGGAAGGTGGTGCTGTGGGTGGAATTACACAAGGTCTCTGGGAGGAAGCCAAACCAGCTGTGCGTGAGCTGGAGGAAGAGGCAACACGAGCTGAAGAGGTGGTAGCTGCCGCTGTTGGTTGGCCTACATCTTCAGTGTGTTTCTGTAACTCCACCGCGTGCCTGGTCCGCACATGTTTCCACATATTTGTGGTATTGAGGTTGCTGACATTTTTCCCTCTTTTTACTTTATGATGACACAGCTTGCATTTGACAAAACAAATGTCATCTGCAACTGTGTCAAAAAAGGACCAGGCACTGCAAGTCTTGGGAGCGCCCTTTTTGGCTTTGGAAAGAGACAGGCTCCTAACGGGTGCCAAAGTGGAGGCTACAGGCTCCGCAGTCTTCCCCCTCCCTCTCCCTCTTTGGCCCGTAAGAGGAAGCTCTTCCTCTGAGCTGCTCCCACCACCTTCCTGTTCCTCACGCCACGATGGGTCAAGGACCTCATCATCTCCACTACCCTCTGCCACCAACTGCTCCTCCTGGGTAGTCTCAGCAGCACAGTACGCACGAGAAAGCGGCACCTGAGTTTCATCATCAGATGCGTACTGCGCTGTGGTCACCGGAGGCACTGGCCCACCTGCCTCTTCAGAGTCAGAGAGAAAAAGGTGTTGGGCATCACTGCACACTGCCTCTTCTTCCATTTCTCCAATGCTGCTTGGCTGGCCCCCTGTTTCCAAGCCAAGAGATTCAGAGAACAGAAGTAGAGACGGCTCCTGTCCTGGGCTCTCTGACTGCCTGGCCAATTTGGCAGGTGGTGAAGAGACAGATGGCTGCTCTCCAGTGCTCTGTGCCTGAGAGGATGTGGCACTAACTGAAGTCGATGCCGAGGCGTTAGCTGCCATCCACCCGACAACGGCTTCAATTTGGTCTTCACGCAGCAGCGGTGCACGGCGCTCTCCGACAAAGCTGCGCATGAAGGACTGTTCCCTGCTGAAACTGAGTGACGACGAGTCACCGGCGCCCGCAGCAGGCACAGAATCACCACGTCCTCTCCCTGCTCCTCTCCCTGCTCCGCGCCCACGCCCACGTGCCTTACTCCCTGCCCTCTTCATCTTGGTTGACAGATAAAGATAAGCAGAAAAGTACTAAGGCCTTAGTGTGCTTATTCCTGTAATGCTCCTCCTAACAGGTGTAAGAAACACTAATGTTGTAAATTGTGGACTAAACTTTATTATTTTTTAAATGTGGCCTACACAAGTGTTAAGTTGTGTTTGGTGAACTTAACTTTTTTTTTGGTGCAGATCGGGCTACAGAGCTAGTTTAAATCACACGGAGACCGTGCAGACAGCCGTAAACGGCGCTGCAAGGCCAAAAAACCCTCCTCTCGGTTATCCTATATAGTGTTTTTCCACTATTTAGCTGGATACAAGTGGAAAGACACTAATAGGAATTTTTTTTTCAAATTTTAAACTGGCTGCACTATTTGAAGAAAAGGAAATTGTTTTTCAAGGTATGAGGCAGTAACGCACCCTGAGCTGAATCCAACCGGCTATGGCTGCACACAGACTACAGGGCGAGCTGCGCTCACACAGAGACCATGCAGACAGCCGTAAACGGCGCTGCAAGGCCCAAAAAAAACCCTTTAGGTTATCCTATGTAGTGTTTTTCCACAATTGAGCTGGAGACTGGTGGAAAGACACTAATAGGAATTTTTTTTTTTTCAAATTTTAAACAGGCTGCACTATTTCAAAAAAAGGAAAATTTTTCTCAAGGTATGAGCCAGTAACGAACCCTGAGCTGAATCCAACCGGCTATGGCTGCACACAGACTACAGGGCGAGCTGGGCTCACACGGAGACCGTGCAGACAGCCGTAAACGGCGCTGCAAGGCCAAAAAACCCTCCTCTAGGTTATCCTATATAGTGTTTTTCCACTATTTAGCTGGATACGAGTGGAAAGACACTTATAGGATTTTTTTTTTTTCAAATTTTAAACAGGCTGCACTATTTGAAAAAAAAGGAAAATTTTTCTCAAGGTATGAGCCAGTAACGAACCCTGAGCTGAATCCAACCGGCTATGGCTGCACACAGACTACAGGGCGAGCTGGGCTCACACGGAGACCGTGCAGACAGCCGTAAACGGCGCTGCAAGGCCAAAAAACCCTCCTCTAGGTTATCCTATATAGTGTTTTTCCACTATTTAGCTGGATACGAGTGGAAAGACACTAATAGGAATTTTTTTTTTCAAATTTTAAACAGGCTGCACTATTTGAAAAAAAGGAAAATTTTTCTCAAGGTATGAGCCAGTAACGAACCCTGAGCTGAATCCAACCGGCTATGGCTGCACACAGACTGCAGGGCGAGCTGGGCTCACACGGAGACCGTGCAGACAGCCGTAAACGGCGCTGCAAGGCCCTAAAACCCCCCTCTAGGTTATCCTATGTAGTGTTTTTCCACAATAGAGCTGGAGACTGGTGGAAAAACACTAATAGGAAATTTGAGAAAAAATGTGCAGCAGGCTGCACTAAGAGCAAAAAAGAACAACTGTGTGAGGCAGTGTGAACCCCCCCTGAGCTGAATACAACCGGGTATATGGCTGCACACAGACTACAGAGTTAGCTGCACACACACACACACACACAGAGACCTTGCAGAACGCTGTTAAAACAGCGCTGCAAGGCAAGAGCAAGGTGAACAGTGAAGAACACACAGCGTTTTGCTAAATTAGCCTTTGGAAAGGAAAATAAAGCAATTAGCAAGCTCAACTGGCCCTCAGTTAGAACACAGCGTCCTGTCCCTAACTGAAATCACAGCAGAGTGAGGGCAAAATGGCGGCAGCGCTTTTTTATAGTGCAGAGTGACATCATTTCAGCAGCCAATCCCAGCCTTGCCAGTACTTACATGCCCACCATGCTAAACAGGATGTGCCCACACTTTCATTCATTCCTCATTGGCTGCTGCGTTCAATTTGAATTCTGGGAACTTCCGATTCCGGTATCCGATACGCGGGAAGTATCGGAATTCGGTATCGGAATTCCGATACCGCAAATATCGGCCGATACCCGATACTTGCGGTATCGGAATGCTCAACACTAGTCTTCAGCTTTACGGCCTCCTTGAACAAAACATCTGGATTTTGGATTCAGCCACAGCGACTTTGTCAGGGTTGTCACAAATGAGGCCTAAAGCCAAGAAAAGTGCCTCAACATAAGAAAACACTGAGGAATCATCAGGCATAGAAAATGAACCAGCCTGTGGATCTGAATGGAGCAAAGGAAAAACAATCAACACTTGTTGACTCTCAAATCCCGAGGTAAGAGGACGTAGGCGAAATTATCATTTACACGAGGCAGAAAACAATAGGAAAGGAAAGTGCTAAGAAAAATGTGAGAAGCTAAGACACATTCATATAGTACAGAAGGGGAAAATAAGGACAACCAAAAACAAAAGGAACAAATATAACCTCCCATAAACTTAACACTGGAAAAAGGAAAAGGTGCTGAGAGAAAAAGCAAACAGACTCACTGCAAGAATCCACCTTGAGTTTACCAAGCAAAGGTAACCCCTTATGGTTGGAACAACTGAACACTAGTGATGAGCGAGTGTACTCGTTGCTCGGGTTTTCCCCAGCACGCTCGGGTGAGCTCCGAGTATTTGTTAGTGTTCGGAGATTTAGTTTTCATCCCTGCAGCTGGATGATCTATGGCTGCTAACCAGTCTGAGTACATGTTGGGGTTGCCTGGTTGCTAGGGAATCCCCACATGTAATCAAGCAGGCTAATAGCTGTAAATCATTCAGCTGTGGCAAGAAAAACTAAATCTCCGAACACTAACAAAATACTCGGAGATCACCCGAGCATGCTGGGGAAAACCCGAGCAACGAGTACACTCGCTCATCACAACTGAACACACATGCACCCAGATGTATAGCCAGCAAGGAAGTGCAGTAAAAGGAGAACATATAAAACCCCAAGCGGAATGTGATACCGCAAACCATAACCCGTAAAATGAGAAACACCTGGAGAAAGGAAAACAAAGACAATAGAAACCATCAGCCTTTGGACAGGGAAGAAGTAATAGCTCAGCAGGTCACTGGATCGAATCCCCAATTGAGCAAATAAATAATATAGGTCATTGTAGAGAAGGAGGTGAGCTCTTATATCACCCACAGTATAGTGAATGATGGAATCTGTGTTATTTACTTTATATAAAAGTGTTATCAGTCCTCATGAGGAGGAGGAGGAGAGCTGTGACATCACCTATTGTGAATGATGGATCCTGTGTTACCTACTGTATTTAGAGGTGTTATCAGTCATTGTACAGGAGGAGGAGGTGAGCTGTGACATCACCTATTGTGAATGATGGATCCTTTATTATGTACTGTATATAGAGATGTTATCAGTTATTGTACAGGAGAAGGAGGTGAGCTGTGACATCACCTATTGTGAATGTTAGATTATGTGAAATCTACTGTATATAGAGGTGTTATCAGTCATTGTACAGGAGGAGGAGGAGAGCTGTGACATCACCTATTGTGAATGGTGGATCCTGTGTTATCTACTGTATATAGAGGTGTCATCAGTTATTGCACAGTAGGAGGTGAGCTTTGACATCACCTATTGTGAATGGTGGATTCTTTGTTATTTACTGTATATAGAAGTATCAGTCATTGTACAGGTGGAGGAAGTGAGGTGTGACATCACCTATTGTGAATGGTGGATCCTGTGTTATCTACTGTATATAGAGATGTGATCAGTTATTGTATAGGAGGAGCAGGTGAGCTATGACGCTTCCTTCCTGGCCAGGTTTTCCAAGTAGTCTACAGCAACAGGTTCCTTGTAAAAGTCCTGCAGCAGAGGGTTGGGTGTATCAGTTTGGTTTTGCAAGTGTGCAGAGCAGGAGACTCTACACAGCTCTACCTGTGTGAAGCAACACAGAGCCAAGCGGAGCCAAAAGGCCTGGCACCCCTCAGCATAAATGGCGGTGCAGTTGCTACGGCAGCCGGTCCCAGTTACGGACTATCTTGTTTCCCTGGCTGCGATCCGAAGGATGCCTTTTGAGTTCCAGTGTAAGTCTTTTTTGGACATTAAAAGACTTTGTTTTGAACTTTCCTGGGTCACTGCCTTTCTGTCACACTGCACCAACCCCGCTGCACTACAATAGATTTTCCCTGTTGCTGCAATCGTGTTTTGATGCTGAGAAGACTGTTGACAAGCAATTTCTACAGAACAGAAAGTTTTATTCTATTATCTAGCTGAGTGGTCAGTGAGAAAAGAAATATATTTCAGGACATTTTTTTAATGGATAATAAGTAACAAGTAAAAAGAACTAGATTGTGAAAATAATAAGTGCAAGTTAATACCTTGATTTAAGCCATGGGTTGTTTTCTGAGGACACAGTTTCTTTAAGCAGACTTATCTTTTTATGATTACCACGCACAGGAAAACGTAATCTTGTGCATACTGAAAAACCAATACTGAAACACTTTTAAGACCAAATGAGTAACGGGTAAAATGGCTTTTCCAATACGCCCAGAGACCATGCATTGTTATGGTAGAAGAGCAGCCTCCTCTGCAGAGAAATGTATAGATAAGCAATGGTATGCATTGACATGGTGCACCTGCCATAAGTAGATTTAGGAGTAGGGAATCTGGATTAATACCTCTGCTTTGGGAGGGAACGTTGATCTTTGCCTAAAATAAATTAAAGCATGGCCATAACTCTGGGGAACGTTTCACCAATTGGGGAGTTCATCTACATAATATATGAATCGCATCAATGTTTATCTGCAGAAATTACTTATTCAAGGTGAAGGAAGCAGCAAAATAACTTTTTTTTGCATAGCCCACGCTGTGCCTAGGGAAGGTAATATTGGCACTTTTATACCTGTACATATAAATGAGAAGATTCAACCAAGAAGAAATCACACCACTTCCATCACCATTTAATATTCGCAGAAAGAGCCTATGGCGTGGATAGTTACATCTCTATTTCTTTCCATCCCCCATAGTAAATGTAATGTAAATGTGTCACCGGTTCCACCCCCCCATTGCTATTATTATTATCTAATATTACAGGTTTATTCCTCAGGAAATTAATCTATAAAGGAAATTGTTTATATTTGTGCCCCTGTTACTACTAGAGGGTTAATAGACCTGAGGCATGAACCTATAACTGGTTTATTCAATTCTCCAATTTGCCAATGTGGCAGTGGAAAGGAGGAGTCTTGCATAGCGTTGCTCTTTAGGGGTGGGGCCAACTTAATTTACATTTTTTTCTCACTATTAAAGGGCATTCTGGCAGTAGGATCAATCTTCCTGAGCCATCCATATGGGCACGTAGGTCATAGAAACTTGAATTAAATTACTTGAATTTTGCCATTTTAAGATGCATCGGTCTTATGATGCGGTGGTCTGGGAGCAACATGGAACAAGCTCTGAAGGAAGTGGTAACTGTACTGACCGCAGTCCCTAAGCTCAACACAACACTAGAAGTAGCCGTGGGATGCTCCTAACTCTCCCTATGCACCTCGTCACAGCCTAAGAGTTAACTACCCCTAAAGATAGAAGCAGGAAAGCTATCTTGCCTCAGAGAAAATCCCCAAAGGATAGATTAGCCCCCCACAAATAATGACTGTGAGTGGAGAGGGAAAAGACATACACAGAATGAAACCAGGATGAGCACAGGAGGCCAGTCTAGCTAAATAGATAGGACAGGATGGAATACTGTGCGGTCAGTATAAAACAATGCAAAAAATCCACGCAAAGTTTACAAAAATCTCCACACCTGACTAAAGGTGTGGAGGGTAAATCTGCTTTCCAGAGCTTCCAGCAAGACAGAATTAATTCATACTGATAAGCTGGGCAAACATAGAAAGCACAGAACGGATAAGTCCACAATCTATGGACAGAAAAGAGCAAGCAAAAACTTAGCTTTGCTGAACTGGTCAGGATAACAGGGAAATCCAAAGAGATGTGAATCCAACCAGAAACCATTTACAAGTGGCACTGGCTGAAGGAAAGAGCCAGGCCTAAATAGCAGAGCAGAAGAGACGATAAGTGGAGGCAGCGGATGACAGCTAACTCCAAGGAGCAGCCATACCACTTGAAACCACAAGAGGGAGCCCAAGAGCAGAACTCACAAAAGTGCCACTTACAACCACCGGAGGGAGCCCAAGAGCGGAATTCACAACAGTACCCCCCCTTGAGGAGGGGTCACCGAACCCTCACCAGAGCCCCCAGGCCGATCAGGACGAGCCAAATGAAAAGCACGAACCAAATCAGTGGCATGGACATCAGAAGCAACAACCCAAGAATTATCCTCCTGGCCATAACCCTTCCACTTGAGAAGATACTGAATCCTCCGCCTCGAAAAACGAGAATCCAAAATCTTCTCAACCTCATATTCCAACTCTCCCTCAACCAACACCGGGGCAGGAGGGTCAACAGAGGGAACAACGGGCACCACATATCTCTGCAACAAAGATCTATGGAAAACATTATGAACGGCAAAAGAGGCTGGAAGAGCCAAACGAAAAGACACCGGATTAATAATTTCAGAAATTTTATAAGGGCCAATAAACCGAGGTTTAAACTTAGGGGAAGAAACCTTCATAGGAACATGACGAGAAGACAACCAAACCAAATCCCCCACATGAAGACGGGGACCAACACACCGACGGCGGTTAGCAAAACGTTGAGCCCTTTCCTGAGACAACAACAAATTGTCCACCACATGAGTCCAAATCTGCTGCAGCCTGTCAACCACAGAATCCACACCAGGACAGTCAGAAGGCTCAACCTGCCCAGAAGAAAAACGAGGATGAAAACCAAAATTACAAAAGAAAGGTGAAACCAAAGTAGCCGAACTAACCCTATTATTAAGGGCAAACTCGGCCAACGGCAAAAAAGACACCCAATCATCCTGATCAGCAGACACAAAGCATCTCAAATAGGTCTCCAAGGTCTGATTAGTTCGCTCAGTTTGGCCATTAGTCTGAGGATGAAACGCCGAAGAAAAAGACAAATCAATGCCCATCCTAGCACAAAAGGCCCGCCAAAATCTAGAGACAAACTGAGAACCTCTGTCAGACACAATATTCTCCGGAATGCCATGCAAACGAACCACATGCTGAAAAAATAATGGAACCAGATCTGAGGAGGAAGGCAACTTAGGCAAAGGCACCAGATGGACCATTTTAGAGAACTGGTCACAAACAGCCCAGATAACAGACATCTTCTGGGAAAAAGGAAGATCCGAAATAAAATCCATGGAAATATGCGTCCAGGGCCTCTCAGGGACCGGCAAAGGCAAAAGCAACCCACTAGCGCGGGAACAGCAAGGCTTGGCCTGGGCGCAAGTCCCACAGGACTGCACAAAAGCAAGCACATCGCGCGACAAGGAAGGCCACCAAAAGGACCTAGCAACCAAATCTCTGGTACCAAAAATCCCAGGATGACCAGCCAACACTGAACAATGAACCTCAGAAATTACCTTACTTGTCCATCTATCAGGAACAAACAGCTTCCCCACTGGACAGCGGTCAGGCCTATCAGCCTGAAATTCCTGAAGTACCCGCCGCAAATCAGGGGAGATAGCAGAAAGAATCACCCCCTCCTTACGAATGCCAACCGGCTCAAGGACTCCAGGAGAATCAGGCGAAAAACTCCTAGAGAGGGCATCAGCCTTAACATTCTTAGATCCCGGAAGATACGAGACCACAAAATCAAAACGGGAGAAAAACAGGGACCATCGAGCCTGTCTAGGATTCAGCCGCTTGGCCGACTCAAGGTAAATCAGATTCTTATGATCGGTCAGGACCACAACGCAGTGTTTAGCTCCCTCAAGCCAATGTCGCCACTCCTCAAACGCCCACTTCATAGCCAACAACTCCTGATTGCCGACATCATAATTGCGTTCCGCAGGCGAAAACTTTCTGGAAAAAAAAGCACACGGTTTCATCAAAGAACCATCAGAATCCCTCTGAGACAAGACGGCCCCTGCCCCAATCTCAGAAGCGTCAACCTCAACCTGAAAAGGAAGAGAAACATCCGGCTGACGCAACACAGGGGCAGAAGTAAATCGGCGTTTAAGCTCCCGAAAGGCCTCAACAGCCTCAGAGGACCAATTCGTCACATCAGCGCCTTTCTTCGTTAAATCAGTAAGGGGCTTAACCACACTGGAAAAGTTGGCAATGAAACGGCGATAGAAATTAGCAAAGCCCAAAAATTTTTGAAGGCCTTTCACAGATGTGGGTTGGATCCAGTCATGAATAGCTTGAACCTTAACAGGATCCATTTCTATAGACGAGGGAGAAAAAATAAAACCCAAAAAAGAGACCTTCTGAACTCCGAATAGGCACTTAGACCCCTTCACAAACAAAGCATTATCACGAAGGATCTGGAACACCATCCTGACCTGCTTCACATGAGACTCCCAATCATCGGAAAAAATCAAAATATCATCCAAATATACGACCATGAATTTATCAAGATAATTGCGGAAAATATCATGCATGAAAGACTGGAACACAGATGGAGCATTAGAGAGCCCAAATGGCATCACAAGGTATTCAAAATGGCCTTCAGGCGTATTAAATGCAGTTTTCCATTCGTCACCCTGTTTAATACGAACAAGATTATATGCCCCTCGGAGGTCAATGTTAGTAAACCAACTAGCCCCCTTAATCTGAGCAAACAAATCAGTAAGCAAAGGCACAACATCTGCAAAGAGTTTGTATGTTCTCTCCGTGTTTGCGTGGGTTTCCTCCGGGCACTCCGGTTTCCTCCCACATGCCAAAGACATACTGATAGGAATTCTAGATTGTGAGCCCAATCGGGGACAGTGATGATAATGTGTGCAAACTGTAAAGCGCTGCGGAATATGTTAGCGCTATATAAAAATAAAGATTATTATTATTATTATTATAAGAAGACGATAATCAATACAGGGTCTCAAGGAGCCATCCTTCTTAGCAACAAAAAAGAAACCCGCCCCCAATGGTGACGAAGAGGGCCGAATATGCCCCTTCTCCAAAGACTCCTTAACATAACTCCGCATGGCGGCATGCTCTGGCACAGACAGATTGAAAAGTCGGCCCTTAGGGAACTTGCAACCAGGAATCAAATTAATAGCACAATCACAGTCCCTATGCGGAGGAAGGGAACTGGACTTAGGCTCATCAAATACATCCTGGAAATCCGTCAAAAACTCAGGGACCTCAGAAGAGGGGGAAGAGAAAATTGACATCAAAGGAACGTCACTATGTACCCCTTGACAACCCCAACTAGTCACCGACATAGTTTTCCAATCCAGCACCGGATTATGTTCCCGTAACCATGGAAAACCCAGTACAACAACATCATGCAGGTTATGCAACACCAGAAAACGGCAGTCTTCCTGATGTGCAGGAGCCATGTACATAGTCATCTGTGTCCAGTACTGAGGTGTATCCTTGGCCAATGGTGTAGCATCAATACCCCTCAAAGGAATAGGACTCTGCAAAGGCTGCAAGGAAAAACCACAGCGCCTGGCGAATTCTAAGTCCATTAAGTTCAGGGCAGCGCCTGAATCCACAAATGCCATGACAGAAAAGGACGACAATGAGCAAATCAGGGTCACAGATAAGAGAAATTTAGGCTGTATAGTACTAATGGTAACAGACCTAGCGACTCTCTTAGTACGCTTAGGGCAATCAGAGATAACATGAGCCGAATCACCACAGTAAAAACACAGCCTATTCTGACGTCTGAATTCCTGCCGTTCTGTTCTAGTCAAAATCCAATCACATTGTATAGGTTCAGGACTCTGCTCAGAGGATACTGCCATATGGTGCACAGCTTTGCGCTCGCGCAGACGCCGATCAATCTGAATGGCTAGCGACATAGATTCGCTCAAACCGGCAGGCGTAGGAAAGCCCACCATAACATCTTTAACCCCTTCATGACCCAGCCTATTTTGACCTTAAAGACCTTGCCGTTTTTTGCAATTCTGACCAGTGTCCCTTTATGAGGTAATAACTCAGGAACGCTTCAACGGATCCTAGCGGTTCTGAGATTGTTTTTTCGTGACATATTGGGCTTCATGTTAGTGGTAAATTTAGGTCAATAAATTCTACGTTTATTTGTGATAAAAACGGAAATTTGGCGAAAATTTTAAAAATTTCGCAATTTTCACATTTTGAATTTTTATTCTGTTAAACCAGAGAGATATGTGACACAAAATAGTTAATAAATAACATTTCCCACATGTTTACTTTACATCAGCACAATTTTGGAAACAAAATTTTTTTTTGTTAGGAAGTTATAAGGGTTAAAATTTGACCAGCGATTTGTCATTTTTACAACGAAATTTACAAAACCATTTTTTTTAGGGACCACCTCACATTTGAAGTTAGTTTGAGGGGTCTATATGGCTGAAAATACCCAAAAGTGACACCATTCTAAAAACTGCACCCCTCAAGGTACTCAAAACCACATTCAAGAAGTTTATTAACCCTTCAGGTGCTTCACAGCAGCAGAAGCAACATGGAAGGAAAAAATGAACATTTAACTTTTTAGTCACAAAAATTATATTTTAGCAACAATTTTTTTATTTTCCCAATGGTAAAAGGAGAAACTGAACCACGAAAGTTGTTGTCCAATTTGTCCTGAGTACGCTGATACCTCATATGTGGGGGTAAACTACTGTTTGGGCGCACGGCAGGGCTTGGAAGGGAAGGAGCGCTGTTATGGCTGGCAATCAGGCAACACAGCGTGCAGTAATCAGCGCACATACAGAGATCTGGCAATAACCAAAAACAATAGGACGAGCTCTGAGACGTGGAATCTCTGTAGACTGCAGTACCTGATCTATCCTCACACAACTATAAGCAGCAGTGGATTGCACCTATCACTACCTATGCAACTCGGCACTGCCTGAGGAGCTGACTAGCCTGAAGATAGAAATACAAGCCTGACTTACCTCAGAGAAATACCCCAAAGGAATAGGCAGCCCCCCACATATAATGACTGTTAGCAAGATGAAAAGACAAACGTAGGAATGAAATAGATTCAGCAAAGTGAGGCCCGATATTCTAGACAGAGCGAGGATAGCAAAGAGAACTATGCAGTCTACAAAAAACCCTAAAACGAAAACCACGCAAAGGGGCAAAAAGACCCACCGTGCCGAACTAACAGCACGGCGGTGCACCCCTTTGCTTCTCAGAGCTTCCAGAAAAAGTTAATAGCAAGCTGGACAGAAAAAAACAGAAAACAAACTAGAAGCACTTATCTAGCAGAGCAGCAGGCCCAAGGAAAGATGCAGTAGCTCAGATCCAACACTGGAACATTGACAAGGAGCAAGGAAGACAGACTCAGGTGGAGCTAAATAGCAAGGCAGCCAACGAGCTCACCAAAACACCTGAGGGAGGAAGCCCAGAGACTGCAATACCACTTGTGACCACAGAAGTGAACTCAGCCACAGAATTCACAACAGTACCCCCCCCTTGAGGAGGGGTCACCGAACCCTCACCAGAACCCCCAGGCCGACCAGGATGAGCCACATGAAAGGCACGAACAAGATCTGGGGCATGGACATCAGAGGCAAAAACCCAGGAATTATCTTCCTGAGCATAACCCTTCCATTTGACCAGATACTGGAGTTTCCGTCTAGAGACACGAGAATCCAAAATCTTCTCCACAATATACTCCAATTCCCCCTCCACCAAAACAGGGGCAGGAGGCTCCACAGATGGAACCATAGGTGCCACGTATCTCCTCAACAACGACCTATGGAATACATTATGTATGGAAAAGGAGTCTGGGAGGGTCAGACGAAAAGACACCGGATTGAGAATCTCAGAAATCCTATACGGACCAATAAAACGAGGTTTAAATTTAGGAGAGGAAACCTTCATAGGAATATGACGAGAAGATAACCAAACCAGATCCCCAACACGAAGTCGGGGTCCCACACGGCGTCTGCGATTAGCGAAAAGCTGAGCCTTCTCCTGGGACAAGGTCAAATTGTCCACTACCTGAGTCCAGATCTGCTGCAACCTGTCCACCACAGAATCCACACCAGGACAGTCCGAAGACTCAACCTGTCCTGAAGAGAAACGAGGATGGAACCCAGAATTGCAGAAAAATGGAGAGACCAAGGTAGCCGAGCTGGCCCGATTATTAAGGGCGAACTCAGCCAACGGCAAAAATGACACCCAATCATCCTGGTCAGCGGAAACAAAACATCTCAGATATGTTTCCAAGGTCTGATTGGTTCGTTCGGTCTGGCCATTAGTCTGAGGATGGAAGGCCGAGGAGAAAGATAGGTCAATGCCCATCCTACCACAAAAGGCTCGCCAGAACCTCGAGACAAACTGGGAACCTCTGTCAGAAACAATATTCTCAGGAATGCCATGTAAACGAACCATATGCTGGAAGAACAAAGGCACCAAATCAGAGGAGGAAGGCAATTTAACCAAGGGCACCAGATGGACCATTTTAGAAAAGCGATCACAGACCACCCAAATGACCGACATTTTTTGAGAAACGGGAAGGTCAGAAATGAAATCCATCGAAATATGTGTCCAAGGCCTCTTCGGGACCGGCAAGGGCAAAAGCAACCCACTGGCACGTGAACAGCAGGGCTTAGCCCTAGCACAAATTCCACAGGACTGCACAAAAGCACGCACATCCCGTGACAGAGATGGCCACCAGAAGGATCTAGCAACCAACTCCCTGGTACCAAAGATTCCTGGATGACCGGCCAGCACCGAACAATGAAGTTCAGAGATAACTTTACTAGTCCACCTATCAGGGACGAACAGTTTCTCGGCCGGACAACGATCAGGTTTATTAGCCTGAAATTTCTGCAACACTCTCCGCAAATCAGGGGAGATGGCAGACACAATGACTCCTTCCTTGAGGATACTCGCCGGCTCAGATAACCCCGGAGAGTCGGGCACAAAACTCCTAGACAGAGCATCCGCCTTCACATTTTTAGAGCCCGGAAGGTATGAAATCACAAAATCAAAACGAGCAAAAAATAACGACCAACGGGCCTGTCTAGGATTCAAGCGCTTGGCAGACTCAAGATAAGTAAGGTTCTTATGATCAGTCAATACCACCACGCGATGCTTAGCACCCTCAAGCCAATGACGCCACTCCTCGAATGCCCACTTCATGGCCAGCAACTCTCGGTTGCCCACATCATAATTACGCTCAGCAGCAGAAAATTTCCTGGAAAAGAAAGCACATGGTTTGAACACTGAGCAACCAGAACCTCTCTGTGACAAAACCGCCCCTGCACCAATCTCAGAAGCATCAACCTCGACCTGGAACGGAAGAGAAACATCAGGTTGACACAACACAGGGGCACAGCAAAAACGACGCTTCAACTCCTGAAAAGCTTCCACGGCAGCAGAAGACCAATTAACCAAATCAGCACCCTTCTTGGTCAAATCGGTCAATGGTCTGGCAATGCTAGAAAAATTACAGATGAAGCGACGATAAAAATTAGCAAAGCCCAGGAATTTCTGCAGACTTTTTAGAGATGTCGGCCGAGTCCAATCCTGGATGGCCTGAACCTTAACCGGATCCATCTCGATAGTAGAAGGGGAAAAGATGAACCCCAAAAATGAAACTTTCTGCACACCGAAGAGACACTTTGATCCCTTCACGAACAAGGAATTAGCACGCAGTACCTGGAAAACCATTCTGACTTGCTTCACATGAGACTCCCAATCATCTGAGAAGATCAAAATGTCATCCAAGTAAACAATCAAGAATTTATCCAGATACTCACGGAAAATGTCATGCATAAAAGACTGAAAAACAGATGGAGCATTGGCAAGTCCGAACGGCATCACCAGATACTCAAAATGACCCTCGGGCGTATTAAATGCCGTTTTCCATTCATCTCCCTGCCTGATTCTCACCAGATTATACGCACCACGAAGATCAATCTTAGTAAACCAACTAGCCCCCTTAATCCGAGCAAACAAGTCAGAAATCAATGGCAAGGGATACTGAAACTTAACAGTGATCTTATTAAGAAGGCGGTAATCAATACACGGTCTTAGCGAACCATCCTTCTTGGCTACAAAAAAGAACCCTGCTCCCAATGGTGACGACGATGGGCGAATATGTCCCTTCTCCAGGGACTCCTTCACATAACTGCGCATAGCGGTGTGTTCAGGTACGGACAAATTAAATAAACGACCCTTAGGGAATTTACTACCAGGAATCAAATCGATAGCACAATCACAATTCCTATGCGGAGGTAGGGCATCAGACTTGGACTCTTCAAATACATCCTGAAAGTCAGACAAGAACTCTGGGATGTCAGAAGGAATGGATGACGAAATAGACAAAAATGGAACATCACCATGTACTCCCTGACAACCCCAGCTGGTTACCGACATAGAGTTCCAATCCAATACTGGATTATGGGTTTGTAGCCATGGCAACCCCAACACGACCACATCATGCAAATTATGCAGTACCAGAAAGCGAATAACTTCCTGATGTGCAGGAGCCATGCACATGGTCAGCTGGGCCCAGTACTGAGGCTTATTCTTGGCCAAAGGTGTAGCATCAATTCCTCTCAACGGAATAGGACACCGCAAAGGCTCCAAGAAAAATCCACAACGTTTAGCATAATCCAAATCCATCAGATTCAGGGCAGTGCCTGAATCCACAAACGCCATGACAGAATACGATGACAAAGAGCACATTAAGGTAATGGACAAAAGGAATTTGGACTGTACAGTACCAATAACGGCAGAGCTATTGAACCGCCTAGTGCGTTTAGGACAATTAGAAATAGCATGAGTAGAATCACCACAATAGAAACACAGTCTGTTCAGACGTCTGTGTTCTTGCCGTTCTACTTTAGTCATAGTCCTGTCGCACTGCATAGGCTCAGGTTTACTCTCAGACAATACCGCCAGATGGTGCACAGATTTACGCTCGCGCAAGCAACGACCGATCTGAATGGCCAAGGACATAGACTCATTCAAACGAGCAGGCATAGGAAATCCCACCATTACATCCTTAAGACCTTCAGAGAGACCCTTTCTGAACAAAGCCGCTAGTGCAGATTCATTCCACAGAGTGAGTACTGACCACTTCCTAAATTTCTGACAATATACTTCTACATCATCCTGACCCTGGCATAAAGCCAGCAGATTTTTCTCAGCCTGATCCACTGAATTAGGCTCATCGTAAAGCAATCCCAGCGCCTGGAAAAATGCATCAACATTACTCAATGCAGAATCTCCTGGTGCAAGAGAAAACGCCCAGTCCTGTGGGTCGCCGCGCAAAAACGAAATAATAATCAAAACCTGTTGAATAGGATTACCAGAAGAATGAGGTTTCAAGGCCAAAAATAGCTTACAATTATTTCTGAAGCTCAGGAACTTAGTTCTGTCACCAAAAAACAAATCAGGAATCGGAATTCTTGGTTCTAGCATCGATTTCTGATCAATAATATCTTGAATCTTTTGTACATTTACAACGAGATTATCCATTGAGGAGCACAGAGCCTGAATATCCATGTCCACAGCTGTGTCCTGAAGCACTCTAATGTCTAGGGGAAAAAAAAGACTGAAGACAGAGCTAAGAAAAAAAAATGATGTCAGGATTTCTTTTTTCCCTCTATTGGGAATCATTGGTGTGTCTCCTTGTACTGTTATGGCTGGCAATCAGGCAACACAGCGTGCAGTAATCAGCGCACATACAGAGATCTGGCAATAACCAAAAACAATAGGACGAGCTCTGAGACGTGGAATCTCTGTAGACTGCAGTACCTGATCTATCCTCACACAACTATAAGCAGCAGTGGATTGCGCCTATCACTACCTATGCAACTCGGCACTGCCTGAGGAGCTGACTAGCCTGAAGATAGAAATACAAGCCTGACTTACCTCAGAGAAATACCCCAAAGGAATAGGCAGCCCCCCACATATAATGACTGTTAGCAAGATGAAAAGACAAACGTAGGAATGAAATAGATTCAGCAAAGTGAGGCCCGATATTCTAGACAGAGCGAGGATAGCAAAGAGAACTATGCAGTCTACAAAAAACCCTAAAACGAAAACCACGCAAAGGGGCAAAAAGACCCACCGTGCCGAACTAACAGCACGGCGGTGCACCCCTTTGCTTCTCAGAGCTTCCAGCAAAAGTTAATAGCAAGCTGGACAGAAAAAAACAGAAAACAAACTAGAAGCACTTATCTAGCAGAGCAGCAGGCCCAAGGAAAGATGCAGTAGCTCAGATCCAACACTGGAACATTGACAAGGAGCAAGGAAGACAGACTCAGGTGGAGCTAAATAGCAAGGCAGCCAACGAGCTCACCAAAACACCTGAGGGAGGAAGCCCAGAGACTGCAATACCACTTGTGACCACAGAAGTGAACTCAGCCACAGAATTCACAACAGAGCGCCATTTGACTTTTTGAATCAAAAATTGGCTCCACTCTTTAGCGGACACCATGTCACGTTTGGAGAGCACCCGTGTGCCTAAAAATTGGAGCTCCCCCACAAGTGACCCCATTTTGGAAACTAGATGCCCCAAGGAACTTATCTAGATGCATAGTGAACACTTTGAACGCCCCAGGTGCTTCACAAATTGATCCGTAAAAATGAAAAAGTACTTTTTTTCACAAAAAAATTCTTTTAGCCTCAATTTTTTCATTTTCCCATGGGCAACAGGATAAAATGGATCCTAAAATGTGTTGGGCAATTTCTCCTGAGTACACCAATACCTCACATGTGGGGGTAAACCACTGTTTGGGCACATGGTAAGGCTCGGAAGGGAAGGAGCGCCATTTGACTTTTTGAATGAAAAATTATTTCCATCGTTAGCGGACACCATGTCGCGTTTGGATAGCTCCTGTGTGCCTAAACAATGGCGCTCCCCCACAAGTGACCCCATTTTGGAAACTAGACCCCCCAAGGAACTTATTTAGATGCCTAGTGAGCACTTTAAACCCTCAGGTGCTTCCCAAATTGATCTGTAAAAATGAAAAAGTACTTTTTTTTCACAAAAAAATTCTTTTCGCCTCAATTTTTTCATTTTCACATGGGCAGTAGGATAAAATGGATCATAAAATTTGTTGGGCAATTTCTCCCGAGTACGCCGATACCTCATATGTGGGGGTAAACCACTGTTTGGGCACTCGGCAGGGCTTGGAAGGGAAGGCGCGCCATTTGACTTTTTGAATGGAAAATTAGCTCCAATTGTTAGCGGACACCATGTCGCGTTTGGAGAGCCCCTGTGTGCCTAAACATTGGAGCTCCCCCACAAGTGACCCAATTTTGGAAACTAGACCCCCCAAGGAACTTATCTAGATGCATATTGAGCACTTTAAACCCCCAGGTGCTTCACAGAAGTTTATAACGCAGAGCCATGAAAATAAAAAATAATTTTTCTTTCCTCAAAAATGATTTTTTAGCCTGGAATTTCCTATTTTGCCAAGGATAATAGGAGAAATTGGACCCCAAATATTGTTGTCCAGTTTGTCCTGAGTACGCTGATACCCCATATGTGGGGGTAAACCACTGTTTGGGCGCACGGCAGGGCTCGGAAGGGATGGCACGCCATTTGGCTTTTTAAATGGAAAATTAGCTCCAATCATTAGCGGACACCATGTCACGTTTGGAGAGCCCCTGTGTGCCTAAACATTGGAGATCCCCCAGAAATGACCCCATTTTGGAAACTAGACCCCCAAAGGAACTAATCTAGATGTGTGGTGAGGACTTTGAACCCCCAAGTGCTTCACAGAAGTTTATAACGCAGAGCCATGAAAATAAAATAAAAAAATTATTTTCTCAAAAATGATATTTTAGCCTGCAATTTTTTATTTTCCCAAGGGTAACAGGAGAAATTTGACCCTAAAAGTTGTTGTCCAGTTTCTCCTGAGTACGCTGATACCCCATATGTGGGGGTAAACCACTGTTTGGGCACATGCCGAGGCTCGGAAGTGAAGTAGTGACGTTTTGAAATGCAGACTTTGATGGAATGCTCTGTGGGCGTCACGTTGCGTTTGCAGAGCCCCTGATGTGGCTTAACAGTATAAACCCCCCACAAGTGACCCCATTTTGGAAACTAGACCCCGAAAGGAACTTATCTAGATGTGTGGTGAGCACTTTGAACCCCCAAGTGCTTCATAGAAGTTTATAATGCAGAGCCGTGAAAATAATAAATACGTTTTCTTTCCTCAAAAATAATTATTTAGCCCAGAATTTTTTAATTTTCCCAAGGGTAACAGGAGAAATTTGACCCCAATATTTGTTGTCCAGTTTCTCTGGAGTACGGTGATACCCCATATGTGGGGGTAAACCACTGTTTGGGCACACGTTGGGGCTCGGAAGTGAAGTAGTGACGTTTTGAAATGCAGACTTTGATGGAATGCTCTGCGGGCGTTACGTTGCGTTTGCAGAGCCCCTGATGTGCCTAAACAGTAGAAACCCCCCACAAGTGACCCCATTTTGGAAACTAGACCCCGAAAGGAACTTATCTAGATGTGTGGTGAGCACTTTGAACCCCCAAGTGCTTCATAGAAGTTTATAATGCAGAGCCGTGAAAATAATAAATATGTTTTCTTTCCTCAAAAATAATTATTTAGCCCAGAATTTTTTATTTTCCCAAAGGTAACAGGAGAAATTGGACCCAATAGTTGTTGTCCAGTTTCTCCTGAGTACGCTGATACCCCATGTGTGGGGGTAAACCACTGTTTGGGCACACGTCGGGGCTCAGAAGGGAAGTAGTGACTTTTGAAATGCAGACTTTGATGGAATGGTCTGCGGGCGTCACATTGCGTTTGCAGAGCCCCTGGTGTGCCTAAACAGTAGAAACCCCCCACAAGTGACCACATTTTAGAAACTAGACCCCCCAAGGAACTTATCTAGATATGTGGTGAGCACTTTGAACCCCCAAGTGCTTCACAGACGTTTACAACGCAGAGCCGTGAAAATAAAAAATCATTTTTCTTTCCTCAAAAATGATGTTTTAGCAAGCATTTTTTTAGATTCACAAGGGTAACAGGAGAAATTGGACCCCAGTAATTGTTGCGCAGTTTATCCTGAGTACACTGATACCCCATATGTGGGGGTAAACCACTGTTTGGGCACACGTCGGGGCTCAGAATTGAGGGAGCACCATTTGACTTTTTGAATACGAGATTGGCTGGAATCAATGGTGGCGCCATGTTGCGTTTGGAGACCCCTGATGTGCCTAAACAGTGGTAACCCCTCAATTCTACCTCCAACACTTACCCCCCACACCCCTAACCCTAATCCCAACTGTAGCCATAACCCTAATCACAACCTTAACCACAACCCTAATTCCAACCCTAACCCTAAGGCTATGTGCCCACGTTGCGGATTCGTGTGAGATATTTCCGCACCGTTTTTGAAAAATCCGCGGGTAAAAGGCACTGCGTTTTACCTGCGGATTTTCCGCGGATTTCCAGTGTTTTTTGTGCGGATTTCACCTGCGGATTACTATTGAGGAACAGGTGTAAAACGCCGCGGAATCCGCACAAAGAATTGACATGCTGCGGAAAATACAACGTAGCGTTTCCGCGCGGTATTTTCTGCACCATGGGCACAGCGGATTTGGTTTTTCATATGTTTACATGGTACTGTAAACCTGATGGAATACTGCTGCGAATCCGCAGCGGCCAATCCGCAGCCAAATCCGCACCGTGTGCACATAGCCTAATTCTAAAGGTATGTGCACACTGTGAAAAACGCTGCAGATCCGCAGCAGTTTCCCATGAGTTTACAGTTCAATGTAGACCTATGGGAAACAAAAATCGCTGTACACATGCTGCGGAAAAACTGCACGGAAACGCAGCGGTTTACATTCCGCAGCATGTCACTTCTTTGTGCGGATTCCGCAGCGGTTTTACAACTGCTCAAATAGAAAATCGCAATTGTAAAACCGCAGTGAAATGCGCAGAAAAAACGCGGTAAATCCGCCATAAATCCGCAGCGGAAAAATCCGCAGAGGACCAGAATACGTGTGCACATACCGAAACCCTAACCCTAGCCCTAACCCTACCCCTAACCCTAGCCCTAACCCTACCCCTAACCCTACCCCTAACCCTACCCCTAACCCTAGCCCTAACCCTACCCCTAACCCTAACCCTACCCCTAACCCTAACCCTAGCCCTAACCCTAGCCCTAACCCTACCCCTAACCCTACCCCTAACCCTACCCCTAACCCTACCCCTATTCTAACATTAGTGGAAAAAAAAAATTTCTTTATTTTTTTATTGTCCCTACCTATGGAGGTGACAAAGGGGGGGGGTCATTTATTATTTTTTTTATTTTGATCACTGAGATATAATCTATCTCAGTGATCAAAATGCACTTTGGAACGAATCTGCCAGCCGGCAGATTCGGCGGGCGCACTGCGCATGCACCCGCCATTTTGGAAGATGGCGGCGCCCAGGGAGAAGACGGACGGGACCCCGGCAGGATCGGTAAGTATGATGGGGTGGGGGGGGACCACGGGGGGGGGATCGGAGCACGGGGGGGGGGAATCGGAGCGCGGCAGGCGTGGAACGGAGCACGGGGGGCGTGGAACGGAGCACGGGGGGCTGGAACGGAGCACGGGGGGTGGAACGGAGCACGGGGGGGTGGATCGGAATGCGGGGGGGTGATTGGAGCACGGGGGGGTGATTGGAGCACGGGGGGAGCGGACAAGAGCACGGGGGGAGCGGAGCACTGGATGGAGGGGAGCCGGAGCAGTGTACCGGCCAGATCGGGGGGCTGGGGGGGCGATCGGTGGGGTGGGGTGGGGGCACATTAGTATTTCCAGCCATGGCCGATGATATTGCAGCATCGGCCATGGCTGGATTGTAATATTTCACCCGTTATAATAGGTGAAATATTACAAATCGCTCTGATTGGCAGTTTCACTTTCAACAGCCAATCAGAGCGATCGTAGCCACGAGGGGGTGAAGCCACCCCCCCTGGGCTAAACTACCACTCCCTCTGTCCCTGCAGATCGGGTGAAATGGGAGTTAACCCTTTCACCGGATCTGCAGGGACGCGATCTTTCCATGACGCCACATAGGCGTCATGGGTCGGATTGGCACCGACTTTCATGACGCCTACGTGGCGTCATGGGTCGGGAAGGGGTTAAGGGCTTCAGAAAGACCTTTTCTGAAAATAGCAGCCAGAGCCTCTTCATTCCATTTAGTGAGCACAGACCATTTTCTAAATTTCTGGCAGTATAACTCTGCCGCTTCCTGACCTTGACACAAGGCCAACAGGGTTTTTTCTGCATGATCCACAGAATTAGGTTCGTCATACAATAATCCGAGCGCTTGAAAAAATGCTTCAACATTCAATAATGCCGGATCCCCTGTTTCAAGAGAAAAAGCCCAGTCTTGAGGGTCACCACGCAGCAAGGATATGATGATTGGAAAGACTATTTAAGTGGGCACCATCATACAAAATCTATAGGTACTTGTCTGGGATCACTACCATGCATGTAGAAATTTACTACAGGAACCATTAGAGAGACAGGTACATGCATATAGTTGTAGGATCACCACAAGACAAAGAAATAATTATCAAAAAGAATTTAAATTTTATTAGACACACCATGAAAAAACAGACAATACACACTATTAAAAACACTTAAAATTTGTTCCACATAGAACAAAAAATAGATCCAAATCAATTACATATAGTATAAATCAAATAACAAATAACAACAACAACACTGCCCGGCTGTATAATATTGTAAATGCAAGGAAACACACACTCGTATTTCCTATTAATTCAAATGCACACAATTATAGACATAGATCAATTGTAGTGGACCAGAGTGGTTTATAGGGTATGCAGTAAAGCCCCCTTTCAGGGAGACAACATCTCAGATAACAATCTACTCCGTTATGGACTATCACATTGCTAAAACCAGGTGTCCTGATATATATATTACACCCTGATGTTCAAGGCAATACTTTTTGATATGGAACAGATCATAGGGCACAGGCTTGCGCACAAATGCTTCCACTTGTCCTATATATCACAGTGCATAGCCTAACTTATGAGTAGTAATACTTCACCCTATCCCGTCTCAGAGTCCACTACCGTCCTTATGGTCCTAGGTGCAATGCTATAGTCCGGGCAGGATTACTGGACCAGGGTTTGTTTTCTCGTGTGGATCAACTTGCTGCAAGAGTACAGAGTATCCAGGAATATGTTGTCCAGACTCCGGCTTTAGAGCCTAGAATTCCTACCCCTGATTTGTTTTTTGGGGACAGATCCAAGTTTTTGAACTTTAAAAATAACTGCAAATTGTTTTTTGCTTTGAAACCCCGTTCTTCTGGTGATCCCATTCAGCAAGTAAAAATCATCATATCCTTCAGGAACCATTAGAGAGACAGGTACATGCATATAGTTGTAGGATCAGTAATCCTGCCCGGACTATAGCCGGAGTCTGGACAACATAGTCCTGGATACTCTGTACTCTTGCAGCAAGTTGATCCACACGAGAAAACAAACCCTGAACATCCATGCCAAAGCATATATCCTGAACCACCCAGATATCAAGAGGAAAAAAAAGACAAACCAGAGCACAGAAAAAAAAATGGTTCAGAACTTTCTTTTGAGATGCATTTAATTCATTTTTGGCCACTTGTACTGTTATGATGCGGTGGTCTAGGAGCAACATGGAACAAGCTCTGAAGGAAGTGGTAACTGTACTGACCGCAGTCCCTAAGCTCAATACAACACTAGAAGTAGCCATGCGATGCTCCTAACTCTCCCTATGCAACTCGTCACAGCCTAAGAGTTAACTACCCCTAAAGATAGAAGCAGGAAAGCTATCTTGCCTCAGAGAAAATCCCCAAAGGATAGATTAGCCCCCCACAAATAATGACTGTGAGTGGAGAGGGAAAAGACATACACAGAATGAAACCAGGATGAGCACAGGAGGCCAGTCTAGCTAAATAGATAGGACAGGATGGAATACTGTGCGGTCAGTATTAAACACTACAAAAAATCCACGCAGAGTTTACAAAAATCTCCACACCTGACTAAAGGTGTGGAGGGTAAATCTGCTTCCCAGAGCTTCCAGCAAGACAGAATTAATTCATACTGATAAGCTGGACAAACATAGAAAGCACAGAACGGATAAGTCCACAATCTATGGACAGAAAAGAGCAAGCAAAAACTTAGCTTTGCTGAACTGGTCAGGATAACAGGGAAATCCAAAGAGATGTGAATCCAACCAGGAACCATTTACAAGTGGCACTGGCTGAAGGAAAGAGCCAGGCCTAAATAGCAGAGCAGAAGAGACGATAAGTGGAGGCAGCTGATGACAGCTAACTCCAAGGAGCAGCCATACCACTTGAAACCACAAGAGGGAGCCCAAGAGCAGAACTCACAAAAGTGCCACTTACAACCACCGGAGGGAGCCCAAGAGCGGAATTCACAACACACCGGACCATAAAATGCACCCCAAATTTTGTGGTGGAAAATAGGAAAGCATTTTTTTTTAAATAAAATAGTGCATCTTATAGTCTGTCTTAATGGTAGCTTTCCAGAGGGGTGGCTGCGATGGAGCAAGGTCATAGGAAGCAGAATCGCTGCTTCAGGAGGCCAGCAGTGGTGGCAAAAGCATGGTGATGTTGTGAGCCCTGGGCTCTCATAAGATGTCGACACCGGTGAGCGAAGTTCCATTTCCCAATGATTTCCCTGCGGTGGGCTTCCGGAAAAAAGCAGCCAGAGAACTTCCGAGAACTCAATCTGCGCATGCGTTGCCTCCAGTGTCCATTCTCCGGAAGCCCACCGCAGGGAAATCTAGGGAAAATGGGATTCTGCTCATGGAGCGCCCCCAGACACAGGGCCACAGGTTACTCAGTACCGGTCCTTTCTGTCTCAGTTCTGGGGTCGGTACGGTGGCTGGACCCGGTCCGTGACCCTGCTAAGGGTCGTCCAATAAAAGGGGTGATGATAGTTTGTCAAGTTTTCGTGACGCCACCTGTGGTATTTGGTCAGGGCGACCAACGCTGCTTGGGGTCCGCTGGGGTGATGGAATGGCAGCTAGATGGTATACCTTCCCACAGGTGAAGTATGTCCCCAGGACTTCCCAGTAAGGTGGATGGTGATGGTGTGAGGTGCAGACAATAACGAGGACACAAGATTGCAGTCTCTTTACCTCTTTACTGAAGACTTCAGGACCCACAATCCAGAGCACGATTAACAGGGCTGTCTGAGACCGGCCGGTCCGAAGGCACATCCAGAGTTCCCTTTGCAGGTGGAAATCGTTGCCTACCACTAGCGCCTGTGTGTTGTAGTGCTTCCCTGCTGAGCATTCGGGATAGTCCTCACAACTTCTATTCTCGTTCTTTCTAATTCGTTCCAGTTCTTTCTAGTTCTCCGTCCCCCAGGTATGTTATGGCTAGGATGCACCCATTTGACGGGAAGGCTCGGCGTTCTTCCGGGACCCTAGAGACGCCCCTCTCCATGCGTTGCCCCTATGTCTGCTTAGGTGATGTAAGGTAGACAGCCAACCTATAATTAACTGTCCTGCGGAGTTTGAAGTAAGGCATAGAGTCAGTTACTTCCTCGGTGTTCCGGCCACGCGCCTCAGTAGGATGTTGCCGTTCTCCGGGCACGACTCCTACTGGCTCTCCTTTGTGCTTGATCTCGTTTCTCACTGTCCACAATATCCTTCGCTTCGTGTCTCTTTCTTAGGATACCGCCGCGGGGTGTGCAGGCACGGTTCCGTAACATTCTGTTCTAGTCGCTAGGTACCTGCCAGGTTCCCACACCTGACAGGGACCCCCCTGAATCTTCTCCCTGCAACACCCCCTGCCACGGGATGTTGCCTGAATGCAACCCAGCTTCTGACTAACTTCCTATCCAACCTATTTACTAGTGGCCTAGTACATAAAACCTTTTGCTCCCCCTAGTGGCCGGAGTGTGAAGTGTAATGTGTGCTGGTGATACCTGGTCAGAAGAACTCCTTTAGTGCCATCAGACGTACCATCACTCCCCTTAGCGGCAGAACGTCATACTGCAACGACCAGGTCTCTGGGGCGCTACACTCCCCCCCGGTTAAATCCAGTACTCCTGGACTGGGAAGAAGAACAACAATACATGTTAGCAAAAGACATACAAAATTTTGGAATGCTTGAAACAAGTAAATATAACACAGCTTCCCTTTATGGGAGGTGAGGACACTTGAACGTTACAAACAAAACAAGTATAAATATTTTAAATAACACTCTATTCTACAGACTATAAATAATTCCTATTACCCAGCCGGGTATTCTACTAAGTGCAAATGCTTGAGCAATAATTTAACTTTTCCTTTAAGGGCATATAGGCTGAACCCACTAAAGGTTTACTATAAAACACTATAAAACAAACTCAACTTTTTCTTTACTTTTTCTAACTCTACAAATGCAGGGCCGCCCAGCTCCTTGTCTGGGCCTATTGTCATCTGTTCTTCTGTTAACGTACTAACCATCTTTCTATGGTTCCCAGGAGGACACTCTAACCCCTACGGGTTTTAGCAGCAGCAACGAGAAGAACAAACAGTTAGGTAACTATATATAGATCAGGTCTTCGAGGTTTTATTCCTGCTCCGGTGGTTTCCACCAGGGCCTGACCGGGCAGGCATGCATCGGGGGTCTGGGAAGACAAAAACCAAAGTCTATCTCCAGCATCATGGGAGTCCAGTGGACAATCCAAGGGACGGCAGCAGCGGCTGCCGCCGCTTCAACTAGTTCTTCCTCCAAGGATTTGGCAGCGACCAGTACGGAGGTACAGCACTGGATGTCCCGAGCCCACCAGCCGTGGTCCTTTTGGTAGCGGCAGTAGCCTACCGCCTCCCCGGCATCAGGACGGGGCCCTTACTGTCGCCACGCAGGCCAGCCCCCACCACCTCCCGGGTGATATGGACCCTTATCGTCGATCCGATCTCCTGTACAAAACCCTTTGCTCTCTGGGGTTGGTAGACGATCACAACACCCCACTTTGGCAAAGATCCGTCCAGCATTTCACCGCGAGCCTCCCACTCCACGTCTCTGGCAAATTCTGCAATCAGATGCTCCCGATAGTCTCCCCAGGGGAAGGGACCAAGATCCCACTCACGCGATCCCGAGTTGGATGATGAGGACTCCGGAACTCTGCCAGCCGTGTTGACGGTCGGGTCAAAAGACGACGGCACACCGATCCCCGGTCGGCAGGGACACCGAGCTCTCTCACAGGTGGGGGCTCCATCAGCGCCACGCCGCTCCTCGTTGGCTGCCACCAGATCTGGTGCAGGTAGCGGAGGTTCCGCAACCGGCTCCCCGGGCTCGATCGGCTCCAACAGTGGCATGTCGGTATAATCCACCCGTGACGAGGATCTAGACGGGGCCATCTTTTTCCGTAAGCCCTCTCGGCTCTCCAGCTCCACTCCATCTGAGTCATAGTTTCGTTTCTTCGGTCCCCGCCCGCCATAGAGAATTAGGAGGCGGACATCAGCCGCTGACGGACATGCCCTCAGGATACAGCAATACTTGGACTGGGCGGCCATTATCTTTCGCGCTCTTCAGCTTGCTCACGCCCACTAACCACGCCCTTCTTCTTCTCCTGCGCTCCTCGTGGTGCTACAATGGCGGCAGCTTTGGCGGGAATCTTGCGGCAGATAGCAATACACAGTCTTTGCAATAAATCACAGTTCCAAGGCACACATGACCCAATTCTTCAGGCTTAAGTACGATCCTGTTCGTGACGCCAAGTTGGAGCGTCCCCAGACACAGGGCCACAGGTTACTCAGTACCGGTCCTTTCTGTCTCAGTTCCGGGGTTGTCACGGTGGCTGGACCCGGTCCGTGACCCTGCTAAGGGTCGTCCAATAAAAGGGGTGATGATAGTTTGTCAAGGTTTTGTGACGCCACCTGTGGTATTCGGTCAGGGCGACCAACGCTGCTTGGGGTCCGCTGGGGTGATGGAATGGCAGCTAGATGGTATACCTTCCCACAGGTGAAGTATGTTCCCAGGGCTTCCCAGTAAGGTGGATGGTGATGGTGTGAGGTGCAGACAATAACGAGGACACAAGGTTGCAGTCTCTTTACCTCTTTACTGAAGACTTCAGGACCCACAATCCAGAGCATGGTTAACAGGGCTATCTGAGACCGGCCGGTCTGAAGGCACATCCAGAGTTCCCTTTGCAGGTGGAAATCGTTGCCTACCACTAGCGCCTGTGTGTTGTAGTGCTTCCCTGCTGAGCATTCGGGATAGTCCTCACAACTTCTATTCTCGTTCTTTCTAATTTGTTCCAGTTCTTTCTAGTTCTCCGTCCCCCAGGTATGTTATGGTTAGGACACACCCGTTTGACGGGAAGGCTCGGAGTTCTTCCGGGACCCTAGAGACGCCCCTCTCCACGCGTTGCCCCCTATGTCTGCTTAGGTGATGTAAGGTAGACAGCCAACCTATAATTAACTGTCCTGCGGAGTTTGAAGTAAGGCATAGAGTCAGTTACTTCCTCGGTGTTCCGGCCACCGGCTACGCGCCTCAGTAGGATGTTGCCGTTCTCCGAGCACGACTCCTACTGGCTCTCCTTTGTGCTTGATCTCGTTTCTCACTGTCCACAATATTCTTCGCTTCGTGTCTCTTTCTTAGGATACCGCCGCGGTGTGTGCAGGCGCGGTTCCGTAACGTTCTGTTCTAGTCACTCGGTACCTGCCAGGTTCCCACGCCTGACAGTGACCCCCCTGAATCTTCTCCCTGCAACACCCCCTGCCACGGGATGTTGCCTGAATCCAACCCAGTCAGCTTCTGACTAACTTTCTATCCAACCCCTAGTTTTACCAGTGTGAGGAGTGGCCTAGTAAATAAAACCTTTTGCTCCCCCTAGTGGCCGGAGTGTGAATTGCAATGTTTGCTGGTGATACCTGGTCAGAAGAACTCCTTTAGTGCCATCAGACGTACCATCACTCCCCTTAGCGGCAGAGCGTCATACTGCAACGACCAGGCCTCTGGGCGCTGCACTCATCTTTTGAGAGCCCAGGCTCCGCAGCACTGACCCACTTCTGCCACCTAACTCCTGATGCAATGTCCCTGCCTCCAGTGACACTGTTCCACCACCGCTGCCCCCGATAAGCTTACTTTGGATTATAAGAAGCACCCCCATTTTCCTCCCAGATTTGAAGGAAAAATTGCATTTTATAATTCGAAGAATATGGTATACCATGATATCTATATTAAAATTTTTCTTATATGCAAATGAGCTGAAAATATCTCAGTGCCAGATTAATATTTCTTGGGAACCATTCATAGGATTAAAGATATGAAGGTACCATTGGCTTCAACTTTTTATGATGGCACATACTGTAGATGACTTAGGAGGGTTGATCCTACTGGCAAGTAAGGAGAAGGACCTATTCCCTGTGAACGTAACACATTTACTTACATCACAGTGCGGTTTGCGCATCAGCCCTGAATTACATATCGGCTAGATGGATAACATTATATATGCCATGCTTCCTATCTATCGAAAGCTAAAATGATCATAGGAAATATGGCATTAATATCTCACGCCTGGGACCTTCAGCAGTGCAGATGACCTGGAGGTTGGAGATCTCCTAATCTTTTGGAGACTGGCTTTCCCATTGACCAGCCCCATCTGAAGTCACCAAGAGGAGGCATGTGAGAGCGACTTCTACCTGATAAAAGCAGATTTTAAATCAGTTCAGTGACAGGAGATACAGCTCCCTGCAGTTCTGTACTGTTTCCAAAGCAAAGAGCTCCCCTTCATAAGATTGGCTCCCATCCGGTGGGATCAGCAGTACTTTTCTTCTGTTATGCCCTTTTATTCTATGTGACTGTACATACCGTAATATCTTTTGTATATTTTTATAAACACTGCCAACTATTTGGATTAAATATATAAAATGTAATAAAATAGTTTGTTCCTCTTGCTCTATAAAATGCATCCCTAAAGCCTTGTGAGGTCAGGCATTACGAGTCACGGGTGTTGAATCTGCCTGTATAAATGATTGGATACAGTAGCACGTTTTCCTTGGGTTATTGCGGAGCTTGACGGTGACCATGCCAAAGTATATTTATATAAGGAGAGAGAGAAAGATTTTCCATGCGTGGGAATCGGATGTGTATACGCCATATATACTGTATATGCTATGAAGCACCCAATAACCTGCCTAGAAGCAAAAGCAGAGGTGGCCTCGTCCATCAATCGTCTGTCAATTGCATAATTGTCCTGATGATCGGAGGCAACGGAATGTAGTTCACGATAAATTGATGGCAGCGGTGGGATATCTGCGTGATCCTCCAGCTGTTCCCTGACAATAATAATTATTGTTATCACCAATGGTAAGAGTATTAGTAGTATTACTTAAGATTATCTATTTTTCTAGTTCTAGTATACATTGCATGCAAGTATAATTAATAAAACATTTTTTTAAGTTTTTGATAATGGATAAAAAAAAAATCAACTATATTTAGGGAATTTGAACTTTAGTTGCACACGCTATTCTGGCTTCTTAGGATTTGAGAGCTATTTTAAACAATGCATTGGAAAGCTTTCAAACTGGAATGATAAAGAACACACTTGAGAATACAATGATTTCTGTTAATTGCTTTTTCCTGAATTAGGACGGAGAAGGCTGAATGCCGCACTATACAATCAATATGATTTTACGACAAATAAATAATTTATAAATTTTAGCCAAATATAAAAGAAGAGCCGAAAATATTTGTTTTTGCCTTTTTATTACATTCTTGTATATTCCTGTGATCCAATTCTCAACTATCTATGTTATGAAAGTGAAATTTGAATTTAAAGAATTTGACTGCTAAAGCAAATCCCTAATTAAAGGGAAACTATCAGCAGGTTTGTGCTATTTAATCTGAAAGCAGCATAACATAGATCAAGATGGCCTGATTCTAGGGATGTGTCACTTACTAGGTCGTGAGCTAAAGTTTCAACACAAGTGTTCAGTGTTTTATCAGCAGGACTAGTTCTCATGGGCAGACAAGTCAAGCTAGTCTATGAAACTCCGCCCCCACCACTGACTGGCAGCTTGATGACAATATACAGACCAAGCTGTCAATTGTTGGTGTACGCAGCTTATATACAGCTCAATATTTGGACTAGCGCTTCATCTGCAGCAGAGAAAACAGGGATTGTATGAAATCTACACCTAGCAACCAAGTAAATGAACATCACTTGAATCCGGGTCTCTGCTCCTACATTATGCTGATCTTATATTGCAGAGCTAAAACCAGCTAACAGATTCCCTTTCAAAGTTAGAGTTTGTTGATAGCAATTTTTCCTCCTGCTGACACGCTCTCCCGAGGTCAGCTGTATTTGGTCAGGAAACTCGGTTGTAAGGCTTCATTCAAACATTCATGTTTTGAGCTCCAATTTGGACCACAGTGCACACAATGGCCTCGGATCTCCTAACCCGAAGTTGACTGCCTCATAGGCTTTGTGAATCTTTCTCAAGAGTTCAATTTTGCTGCAGTGCCTCCAGAGGGGAAACCAAGCATTACACTGAGTCTATTCAAATCATCGGAATGTTTTGATAATGCTGAACAGGACAGGACCTCCTGAGCATTTGGTGACCCTTTCCCCCTCCTGTCACACACTGATTAGTTTGATCTTTCTTAGATACTTTATAGTCAGAAAGGGAAACTTACGAATGTAAAGGTGTGGGAGACGTGTCTTCACCCCTTCTGAAAAACGTGTATTAATTTAACTCATTGACCTGGTTTATAAGTGGTTTACCTATCTTAAGGCCTGCAGTTCATTTGCTTGTGAACAGATTTAACTATTAAGGTCTAACCTGTGGTGAGAAGATTTAAATGGGCACTTAGGAACTTGGTTCGTGTTAGTGTGAGGGTTGGATAGAAGTTTCTGAAGGAGTAAAAAGTATTGCTGATTAGGAGAAGGCCACAAGTGAGAGAGTGTGTTTAGCGACAGAACATATTGAAAATAGCAAGATCTGGATCAAATTCTACCAGCAACAAGTTTATCTATGGTCAAAGTGTAGAGACTGCATGAGAATTAAGAAGATTCCTTTCCACCGACAGTGAGTACAGCTGTAGCATGCTAAAGCTGAGGGAGGCGTAAGAAGAAGTGGGTTAGCTGGTCCAGGAAGATTAGGAGTTTCTTTTCTAACCAAGAGGAGACATGAAGGTTCACCTAGAATGAAGGATAGAGATTGTGCAATCCAGAGTTAGAAGTCTTGGGAAGTATTCTGACATTCGTAAAGAATATAAATTGTGCCATCAAATGCTGAGCGCATTGTGCATAAGAAAAAGGTCTCTGCATGATACAAAATAAATGTTCTCAAAGTATTGTGCCGTTTGATACAGTTATTTTTAAGAAATTCCAGTAAAGATGTTTTTACCTTGTTACAACGGATTCTGGTCTCCCTGATTATTCGCATATTTTCAAGGAACCCATATGATATAATAATAATAATAATAATCTTTATTTTTCTATAGTGCTAACATATTCCGCAGCGCTTTACAGTTTGTGCATTATCATCACTGTCCCCTTTTGGGCTCACAATCTAAATTCCCTATCAGTATGTCTTTGGAATGTGGGAGGAAACCGGAGTGCCCGGAGGAAACCCACGCAAACACGGAGAGGACATACAAACTCTTTGCAGATGTTGTCCTGGGTGGGATTAGAACCGAGGACCCCAGCGCTGCAAAGCTGCAGTGCTAACCACTAAGCCACCGTGCTGCCCATAGACTTGTGGCCAGGGTAGGGGTACTCAGCAGCCCCCTACATCACATACACACACTCATGAATGGTCCCCATGGAGACATGCTATCCCAAAACCGCATGGACCTGGGCTCATCCCACCGAACGCCCACTCTCCTTTTACTATGGACATAATACTACTCAGACAACACAGGGTGAGGGTAAAACAGTGTGGCAATACTTTATTGAACCACAATATATGCAAATAACACACAGAATAGTCCCAGCAAAATACCCAAGATGGTGCAGAATTACAATCTCAACCTTCAGCTGCCTCGCTAGGATTAAAACCAACTGTGACTTCCAGGGCCAACTACCTCCACCTGTGGCATGCAAAGAGAGGAGGTAACAACTAGCTTAGGAAGCTAAGCTAGTACATCCATTGAGGTACAAGGTCAGGTGACCGAAGGGTAACAACCTGGCTTCTCTGAACATCTCCATGAAGCCAGATGACCGGTGGATCTCAATTCTGGCTTCCCTAAATGTATCCATGGGACTCAGGTGACTGGTGGGTCCAAATACTGACTTCCCCAAATGTACACATGGGTTCAGTGATGGTCAGTGGAGCAGATCTGTATTTTCGAGCCAGTGCCGTGGTCACCTAAGCCAGCATCCTGAACAATGTCAAATCTGTGTCCCTTGTCATGGAGCCATTATGTTTTGGCAGCTGTCTTGTAGACTGTTCCTGGCTGTGGTTTTCTAAAGAGTCTCTGGTTCTTTGGATCTCTGGATCATTGGATGGGTTGTTGAAGAGGCATATTCCCTTTTTATAGTTCATAACTGTTGTCCTTCACGCCATTATCCACAGGTCAAGACGAAGGGGTGATGAGGTTAACCCGCATTGTTTGATTATTTATAGTTTATCCTTCAATGCTTGCAAGTCAACAAACTAGCTGACCTGGGCAATGTGTAATCAATAAACATAATTGTTCAGTGACCCTGCATCCCTGTTTTGCAAAGATAGCAGTACAAAAAAACTGTAGGAGCTGATATAAGAGGTAAATAAGAACCATTCATCAATTTACTAATATCAATTCAACCTTCAAGATGACTCATCATTTCTGAGTCTTGACCAACCAAAGAAAGAAACATATCAATTCAAAAGTCTATAGTTAACAGTCTATGCCTCCTGGCTTACTGAAAATAGATGTCTGGATAATTACGATTAAATGCTGTTTCGTCCCAGTCCCTTACACAAACTGGTAAAAATATAATACATTGATAAGAGATTCTAAATTAAAAACACAAGGGTCCAATTAATTCCAGAATTTTGCCATAATTGTAATATAAAGTTGTTTGACATATAGTAACATTTGTCAAAACTCACAGGCAACTTTTGGTATCTTTAGTCTTTGGCTAGTCCTAGCCAGCTCCTCCAAGTTTTTGAAAAGTGAGCTGAGAAGGGGTATGGCTGAACAAGGCCGACACATTCATCATAATTACCGTCCTAAAAGTGCCATAAATTATGACACAAATGTATTCCAGTTCCTGACATTTCTTGCCTTGGTGTTCAGAGCTGAAAGAACAGCCAAATTAATTTAGAGGAGCATGCGTCACTGAAAGAATTACTACATGTAACAACACTTATTGTGGCTTCCTCGCTGAGCATTATTGCAATTATATGAGCTCAATACATGGCTGTATATGTGAGCAATACAAAGCTTGATAAAAAAAAATATAACACCCTCCAATCTGTTTTGCTTCACATGGTCACAATGTGGGTACTGTTTGTCATTAGTAGAATTTGGCATCATGCTAAATATGTTTCCAAGATGCAGAAATCCCAATACAGTACAAGTTTATATGTAGTAAGAAAAGCAAATAAATTCAAGTGGAATTGAGTTCTACTCGAGTTTTACAAAACTTCGTATTGGCCAAAATACATCCAAAACACAGGTTTTTGGGAACAAAATTCTACAGGGAATTATAAAAATGGCTGAACCATAAAGAATCAAAGAGCAAAAATAGAAAACTAATCATACTTACCTTATTGCTCACCTCTCCGGCCCTTTCGCTCCTCAAAGTTACCCTTCCAGTCCTCATCATATTTTCTGATCCTCGCCACCTCCTTGAAGTTCCCGGGTATCTCACACTAAGCAGGGACTTCTATCTCTCATAAAACCCAGGGAAGTTTGGCGCATTATCGCAGAATGGTATATTACAAGTCATAATATTGTCACTTTCGCGCACTTGCACAGAACCCTCCTCATCCTCATCAAAGCCAGAAATCTCAGCCAACCATGAGAGATCGTGATATTTTAGCACAAGCTGTGAGAATCAGAAGATGATGCTCCGAGGACCAGATGGGTGATGATGAGGAGCAGAGGGGAAGGTGAAGTGAGCGGTGAGTTAAGTATAACGTTTTTTTTTTTTTTTTACATGTTACAGTTATTATTTTCTGGGTTCTGTAGAAAAAAAGCATAATAAGGGGCATTAAATTCTAATTTCTGGGAGAAAAGAAAAACGAATTCAAATTTTTCCTGATGCACTCATTTCAATAACTAAGGTCATAATAATAATGTTAAAAAAATTAAAAATAAAATAATAAATTAATTATAACAATTCCGACGCTATGAAACAATGGCTTTCACGGAATAACAGAAAAGCTAACAGGAGCTAATGACTCATGGCCGCATGTCTAATAAATGCACAGTCAGGTCTTAGTGTTAGTTTTATTCGGTTAATTAGCATCGCCACCGATTGCAATTATTTTCAAGGATACACATGACAAACGCAAACAGTCAGCACCTCGGCGTCTGACACTGTCACTATGGAACAACGTCTGATTAAAGTGGTTACACCTCGTAATGAAACGCCAAATACACTTTAAATATTTAGCAAAACGAAATAGTATCAAAGCCTTTGGCACATAACGACCACAAATAAGGTAGGTTCCATAATTCCGTGTTTAGGATGTTCATCACATTTTGGGGATCATTAAGATTTTAGAAAGCTTTACATTAATTAATTGGAAACTCTACAAGGATGCCGTTGCACAATGTATTCTTCTTTCTCACCTGTTATTTTTATATACAGCAAGTGAAATAAATATTGAACACAACACCAATTTTCTAAGTAAATCTATTTCTATTTCTCATTACTCATTATTACACATAATTTATGGACATCTAGGGATTGATTTCTTTGCCTGTCTGGATTGGATGGGTTGTTCCTAGGTATGAACGAACGTGCTCGGTGATACTCGGTTATCACTCAAGCATCTGGGTGCTCAATTGTACTCGTTACTCAGCGAGCATTGGGTGGTGCGCGATGTAAAACTCTAATCCCCGCTCGCCATTTTTGTCGCTTGTTACACAGCCAATAAGCATTTGGGGATTGCCAGCACATCATTGTAATGCCATAGCCATCTTGCTTGTGGCATTACTGTGATTGGATGGCAGTGTGACATCATCAGGGGTTATAAAAGAACAGGCATAGGGAGGGACAGAGAGTCGCAGGAGCAGGGATACTGGCAGAAAACAGTCTGTAGACAGGGATTAGGGCTGTGCAGTCCCTTGGAAAATATATAGCTGCAGCTTTTTTATTTTTGTGTGTGTGAGTGAAAAAAAAATTAATATATTGTGTGATCAATTGAGTAGTACGTGCTTTGTGGTACATTTCTGTGTTATGTAACGCCCCCAAAAAAGTTGACTTTTTTTGTTGATTAAATTACTCACCCATAGAGTCCTTCTGTGGCCTGGGGTACATTTTTGTGATAACTGACACTCCAAAAAGCATCAAAAAATGTTGATGGATTACATTTATCACCCATACAGTATTTCGTGGCCTCGGGTACATTACTGTGATATCTATCACTCGAAAAAAAATCGTTAGGATAGGGAAACGCTGTGCCCTGTTAGCCTCACAGAGGAACACAGCTATCAAACAGAGCAAAACTGTGGTCATGCAGTTAGCATAGCACACAAACAAATCCTCACTGAAGATGCCGGTATTCTAGGGGCTTATTTCAGCCAAGACCTGAATCCAAACACACAAAACTCCTCACCGGAGGTGCCGGTAATCTAGGGGCTTATTTCAGCCAACCCTGACCACATGCAAACATGACCACACAGTAGCAAGGCTCAAAAAATAGGTTGATGCTAGCGCATGGCCGTGCGGCAATGCAAACCTTTTATAGCTGTAGCAGACAAGGACCTTCCTGGTGGTCCAATAGGAGCTGTTACAGGACCTAAGCATGTGACCCCAGACCTCTAATGGGAGGTCATCCCGTGGGCATGCTCAGTATGGGAAAAGCGGGACTTAGTCCCAGAAAGACCTGCTCAATGCTGAGCATTGCTGGCTACAATGACAGAGCTTAGAAGGGCAGTAGTAACCAGTCATCCAGTATCAGCCTGAGCCAGATGCTGGGACCAACGTCTCCGCTGAGCAGGCTCCTCTGCGGCTGGAGAAAAATGGGAGACCGCAGCTGACATGGTTCGAGATTCTCCCTGTGCAGCGGTGGGAATGCCACACCAAACATTATCCCTCCTCCCAGGGTCCCCCCTCCTTGGACCTTGCTACACTCGAAGGTAGCAATGAGCTGCGGAGCTCGAATGTGCTCAGCAGCCTCCCAGCACCTGTCCTCTGGGCCATAACCCCTCCAGTCCACCAAATAAAATTTTTTGCTACGTACCACCTTGCACCCCAAAATAGTGTTCACCTCGTAATCGTCCGTAGACGAACCCGAAGTCCCAGCAGATGACTCGGAAAACCGGGACATGTGTTTGGGCTTTAAAAGGGACACATGACAGGTGTCGGTGATACCTAGGCATGGAGGAAGAGCCAGACGGTAGACCACAGAGTTAACCTGTTCGAAGACCTTGAAGGGACCCAAGTAGCGAGGTGCAAACTTAGTGAACTCAACTCACAGCCTGATGTTACGGGCGCAGAGCCACACTAAGTCGCCAGGAGCAAAGATCGGAGCGGGGTGCCGATGTGCATCGGCGGAGGACCTCATTCTCTCCTTGGAAGCCCGGATGGCATCCTGAGTGCGGTCTCAAATGTCCCGTGCCTCCACAGCCCAGTCTGCCTCACTGGAATCGATGGAAAACATGGGCATAGGCAAAGGAACCCACGGATGCTGGCCGTAGTTAAGGAGGAATGGAGTCTGACCAGTGGAATCGGCTACGATGTTGTTAAGGGCAAATTCCGCCCATGGTAGCAAAAATGCCCAGTCATCCTGCCTGGCAGAAACAAAATGTCACAGATATGTGACCAGGGTCTGGTTGGCCCTCTCTACCATCCCATTTGTCTCAGGATGGTATACTGAAGAGAGATTCAACTAAATGCTGAGTAGACGACAAAGCTCTCTCCAAAACCGAGACGCAAACTGGGGCCCCCCGATCAGTGCCAATTTTGTCCGGCATACCGTGTAGGCGAAAGATATGTTTGATAAACAATGCTGCCAGAGCCCGTGCAGAAGGTAGCCGTGGAAGAGGCACCAAGTGCACCATTTTGAAAAAATGGTCGGTGATAATAACCCAGAAAATGGTGCAGCTACGAGACTTGGGTAAGCCCACCACAAAATCCATCCCGACTATCTCCCAGGGCCTGTCCGCCACCGGTAGGGAGTAAAGCAACCCAGCTGGCCGTTGTTGAGGAGACTTGTTTTTGGAGCAGGAAACAAACGCCAGAACATAATCTCCGACGTCAAGGGCCATTTGCGGCCACCAGTACGTCCTCGCCAGCAGCTCAGATGTCCTTTTGGTCCCAAAATGTCAACCCACCCTGTACGAGTGAGCCCAAGAGAGAACCTCCGGATGCAAATTTGAAGGAACAAAAGTCTTGCCCGGGGGCACAAACGGAGCAATGGTTCTCAGGCTCTCAGAAGGCACAATAAGCCGAGGCTCCTCTTCCTCCTCCTCAGATGATACAACTGAGCGAGAGAGAGCATCGGCACGAATGTTCTTCTCTCCAGATAGAAAGTGGAGAGTGAAATGGAACTGGGAGAAGAACAGGGACCATCTGGCCTGGCAAGAATTTAGCCGCTGGGCTGTTTGCAAGTAGACCAAATTTTTGTGGTCTGTGAACACTTGGAAGGGAAAGTGAGCCCCCTCCAAATGATGTCTCCATTCTGAGAAAGCCAACTTCATTGCTAGCAACTCCCTGCTCCCGATGAAATAATTCCTCTCCGCTGGTGTGAAGGTCTTGGAAAAGAAGAAGCAAGGATGCTTCCGACCTTGAACATCCTTTTGGAAGAGGACTGCTCCAGCACCAACAGATGAGGCATCCACCTCTATTATAAACGGCTTATCTACATCGGGGCAATGTAGGAGACTTAATAGAAGTGAAGGCTTTAGAGACCTCCTCAGACCACAATTTGGGATTTGTTCCCTTCTTGGTGAGTGCTACCAAGGAAGTTACCAAAGTCGAGAAATGAGGAATGAGCTGGCGGTAATAGTTAATGAACCCCATAAAGCACTTCACCTCTTTAAGAGAATGGAGTTCTTGCCAGTCTAATCACAGCTTGTAATTTTGCAGGATCCATAGCCAATCCCTGGGCGGAGATGATATAGCCCAGGAAAGGTAAGGACTCCTGCTCAAACACACATTTCTCTAACTTATTGTAGAGGGAATTCGCCCGTAAGAGGTCGAAGACTCTGCAAACATCTCTCCGGTGGGAGTCAATATCTGGAGAGTAGATGAGAATATCATCCAGATAGACTATGATCGAGGTGGAAAGCATATCCAGGAAGATATCATTAACAAAGTCTTGGAAAATGGCTGGGGCATTACAGAGCTCAAAAGGGCATCACTAGGTAGTCATAGTGCCCATCCCTGGTGTTAAAAGCCGTCTTCCATTCGTCCCCCTCACGGATGCGAATCAGGTTGTAAGCTCCCCGCAGATGTAGTTTAGTAAATACCCTTGATCCCTGAAGCTTATTAAAGAGCTCAGATATCAAGGGCAGAGGATACTTATTCTTAACGATGATGGCGTTAAGACCCCTGTAGTCTATGCATGGACGCATTTCCCCGTTCTTCTTCTGCACGAAGAAGGACCCCGCCCCAGCAGGTGACACTGACTTCCTAATGAATCATCATCCCAGACTTTCCTGGATGTACTGTGACATTGCCTCCTTCTCTGGGAGAGATAATGGATAGACTCGACCCCGGGGAAGCTCAGCACCAGGCAAGAGGTCAACAGGACAGTCATAAGGGCGGTGAGGCGGAAGGGTCTCGGCAGCCCTTTTGGAGAACACGTCCGCATAGGGCCAATATTGCTTGGGGAGTGAGGATAGATCTGCGGGTACCTCAGTAGTAGCAACCTGAACACATTCCCTCTGACATCTGCCCCCACAAGATTCACCCCATCTCCAAATTCTGCCTGTGGACCACTCAATATGAGGAGAGTGGTACCATAGCCAAGGTATCCCTAACAGGACCTCATCAATTCCTTCAGGAATGACGAGCAGAGATACAATCTCCTGATGAAATGGCGACATGGACAAAGTAAAAGGGATGGTCTGGTGTGTTATCTGTGAGGGCAGTGTTGACCCATTCACCACTCGTACTGTTACTGGTTGAGCAAGAATCACCAGGGGTATTGCGTGACGTAGGGCGAAGGCAGAAGACATAAAATTGCCCTCCGCCCCAGAATCCACGCAGAGCTCAACCGAATGAGTGGATGAGCCAATTGTAATTGTCCCCTTTAAGGACAATTTGGAGGCAAACGTCGCCTTGTCCAGTGTACCTCCACCTACTAACACTAGACGCTGACGTTTCCCCTACTGCTGGGAACATCTGGTGGCAAAATGTCCTGACTCCTGGCAAACATGACAGACCTTGAGTGCACGAGCGATCTGAGACTTAGATCCCGCTCTTGACACTCTCATGGCCTCTTGTGACTCAGGGGCACAGACCGGAGATTCCAAAGGTTTGGCGAAGGTGGGAGCCAGCTGAAACCTCTGCATACACTGGGCTCGCTCTAACCCCCGCTCGTTAAAACAGAGGTCAATAGGAGTGGACAAAGCTATTAGCTCCTCCAGTGTGGCGGGAATCTTCCTAGTGGCCAAAGCATCCTTCACATGGTCAGCCAGCCCTCTCCAACATATAGGGATGATGGCTTTATCTCCAACTCAAACTCAGATGCTAAGGTGTGAAAGTGGATGGCAAAATGGCTGACCAAGGATGTGCCCTGAGTCAATGCCAACAGTTGGAGCGCCGTATCATGGGTGACTTGAGGTCCCAAAAAGACCTGTTTCAGAGTACTCAGGAACAGCGGAGCACTCTGCGCCACATGATCGCCACGCTCCCACAACGGCGTAGCCCACTCCAATGCCCTGTCCGACAGGAGAGACAAAATGAACCCCAGCTTAGTCCGCTCTGTGGGGAAACGTGCAGCCAGGAGCTTGAGGTGTATAGAGCACTGGCTCATGAAACCCCTACAAGATTTGCTATCGCCAGAAAAAAAATTTGGCAGCGGGAGGCGAGATAGAGTCGGAATAGGGGTGGCAGTGGACAAACTGGCTTCAACTACACTAGCAGCCTGTACAGCGACTGCGGTGACATCCACGGCAGAGGTTGTGTGCTCGAGAGCCGCCAACCTACCCTCCAGCTGCTGGATGTTCCGCAGTAGACGCTGGTCGTCCGCTATTTACTAGCCAGACCCTGGCACTAGTATTATGTTAGGGTTGGCGGCACGCACCGAGTATAAATATATGTAATAATAGGTGCGTTCGCAACTTGGGGTCCACTGTGCAGGAGAGGAACCTTCTGCTAGCGATTGGTGGCGCAATATGGCAGTATTAGCAAACTCTGTTACTTCACAGAATCACTAGGATAGGGAAACACTGTGCCCTGTTAACCTCACAGAGGAACACAGCTACCAAACAGAGCAAAACTATGGTCATGAAGTCAGCATAGCACACAAACAATTCCTCTCTGGAGATACCGGTATTCTAGGGTCTTATTTCAGCCAAGACCTGAATCCAAACACACAAAACTCTTCATCGGAGGTGTCGGTATTCTAGGGGCTTATTTCAGCCAACTCTGACCACATGCAAACATGACCACACAGTAGCAAGGCTCAAAACATAGGTTGATACTAGCGTATGGCCGTGCGGCCATGCAAACCTTTTATAGCTGTAGCAGACAAGGACCTTCCTGGTGGTCCAATAGGAGCTGCTACAGGACCTAAGCATGTGACCCCAGACCTCTAATGGGAGGTCATCCCGTGGGCATGCTCAGTATGGGAAAAGCGGGACTTAGTCCCAGAAAGACCTGCTCAATGCTGAGCATTGCTGGCTACAATGACAGAGCTTAGAAGGGCAGTAGTAACCAGTCATCCAGTATCAGCCTGAGCCAGATGCTGGGACCAACGTCTCCGCTGAGCAGGCTCCTCTGCGGCTGGAGAAAAATGGGAGACCGCAGCTGACATGGTTCGAGATTCTCCCTGTGCAGCGGTGGGAATGCCACACCAAACATTATCCCTCCTCCCAGGGTCCCCCCTCCTTGGACCTTGCTACACTCGAAGGTAGCAATGAGCTGCGGAGCTCGAATGTGCTCAGCAGCCTCCCAGCACCTGTCCTCTGGGCCATAACCCCTCCAGTCCACCAAATAAAATTTTTTGCTACGTACCACCTTGCACCCCAAAATAGTGTTCACCTCGTAATCGTCCGTAGACGAACCCGAAGTCCCAGCAGATGACTCGGAAAACCGGGACATGTGTTTGGGCTTTAAAAGGGACACATGACAGGTGTCGGTGATACCTAGGCATGGAGGAAGAGCCAGACGGTAGACCACAGAGTTAACCTGTTCGAAGACCTTGAAGGGACCCAAGTAGCGAGGTGCAAACTTAGTGAACTCAACTCACAGCCTGATGTTACGGGCGCAGAGCCACACTAAGTCGCCAGGAGCAAAGATCGGAGCGGGGTGCCGATGTGCATCGGCGGAGGACCTCATTCTCTCCTTGGAAGCCCGGATGGCATCCTGAGTGCGGTCTCAAATGTCCCGTGCCTCCACAGCCCAGTCTGCCTCACTGGAATCGATGGAAAACATGGGCATAGGCAAAGGAACCCACGGATGCTGGCCGTAGTTAAGGAGGAATGGAGTCTGACCAGTGGAATCGGCTACGATGTTGTTAAGGGCAAATTCTGCCCATGGTAGCAAAAATGCCCAGTCATCCTGCCTGGCAGAAACAAAATGTCACAGATATGTGACCAGGGTCTGGTTGGCCCTCTCTACCATCCCATTTGTCTCAGGATGATATACTGAAGAGAGATTCAACTAAATGCTGAGTAGACGACAAAGCTCTCTCCAAAACCGAGACGCAAACTGGGGCCCCCCGATCAGTGCCAATTTTGTCCGGCATACCGTGTAGGCGAAAGATATGTTTGATAAACAATGCTGCCAGAGCCCGTGCAGAAGGTAGCCGTGGAAGAGGCACCAAGTGCACCATTTTGAAAAAATGGTCGGTGATAATAACCCAGAAAATGGTGCAGCTACGAGACTTGGGTAAGCCCACCACAAAATCCATCCCGACTATCTCCCAGGGCCTGTCCGCCACCGGTAGGGAGTAAAGCAACCCAGCTGGCCGTTGTTGAGGAGACTTGTTTTTGGAGCAGGAAACAAACGCCAGAACATAATCTCCGACGTCAAGGGCCATTTGCGGCCACCAGTACGTCCTCGCCAGCAGCTCAGATGTCCTTTTGGTCCCAAAATGTCAACCCACCCTGTACGAGTGAGCCCAAGAGAGAACCTCCGGATGCAAATTTGAAGGAACAAAAGTCTTGCCCGGGGGCACAAACGGAGCAATGGTTCTCAGGCTCTCAGAAGGCACAATAAGCCGAGGCTCCTCTTCCTCCTCCTCAGATGATACAACTGAGCGAGAGAGAGCATCGGCACGAATGTTCTTCTCTCCAGATAGAAAGTGGAGAGTGAAATGGAACTGGGAGAAGAACAGGGACCATCTGGCCTGGCAAGAATTTAGCCGCTGGGCTGTTTGCAAGTAGACCAAATTTTTGTGGTCTGCGAACACTTGGAAGGGAAAGTGAGCCCCCTCCAAATAATGTCTCCATTCTGAGAAAGCCAACTTCATTGCTAGCAACTCCCTGCTCCCGATGAAATAATTCCTCTCCGCTGGTGTGAAGGTCTTGGAAAAGAAGAAGCAAGGATGCTTCCGACCTTGAACATCCTTTTGGAAGAGGACTGCTCCAGCACCAACAGATGAGGCATCCACCTCTATTATAAACGGCTTATCTACATCGGGGCAATGTAGGAGACTTAATAGAAGTGAAGGCTTTAGAGACCTCCTCAGACCACAATTTGGGATTTGCTCCCTTCTTGGTGAGTGCTACCAAGGGAGTTACCAAAGTCGAGAAATGAGGAATGAGCTGGCGGTAATAGTTAATGAACCCCATAAAGCGCTTCACCGCTTTAAGAGAATGGAGTTCTTGCCAGTCTAATCACAGCTTGTAATTTTGCAGGATCCATAGCCAATCCCTGGGCGGAGATGATATAGCCCAGGAAAGGTAAGGACTCCTGCTCAAACACACATTTCTCTAACTTATTGTAGAGGGAATTCGCCCGTAAGAGGTCGAAGACTCTGCAAACATCTCTCCGGTGGGAGTCAATATCTGGAGAGTAGATGAGAATATCATCCAGATAGACTATGATCGAGGTGGAAAGCATATCCAGGAAGATATCATTAACAAAGTCTTGGAAAATGGCTGGGGCATTACAGAGCTCAAAAGGGCATCACTAGGTAGTCATAGTGCCCATCCCTGGTGTTAAAAGCCGTCTTCCATTCGTCCCCCTCACGGATGCGAATCAGGTTGTAAGCTCCCCGCAGATGTAGTTTAGTAAATACCCTTGATCCCTGAAGCTTATTAAAGAGCTCAGATATCAAGGGCAGAGGATACTTATTCTTAACGATGATGGCGTTAAGACCCCTGTAGTCTATGCATGGACGCATTTCCCCGTTCTTCTTCTGCACGAAGAAGGACCCCGCCCCAGCAGGTGACACTGACTTCCTAATGAATCATCATCCCAGACTTTCCTGGATGTACTGTGACATTGCCTCCTTCTCTGGGAGAGATAATGGATAGACTCGACCCCGGGGAGGCTCAGCACCAGGCAAGAGGTCAACAGGACAGTCATAAGGGCGGTGAGGCGGAAGGGTCTCGGCAGCCCTTTTGGAGAACACGTCCGCATAGGGCCAATATTGCTTGGGGAGTGAGGATAGATCTGCGGGTACCTCAGTAGTAGCAACCTGAACACATTCCCTCTGACATCTGCCCCCACAAGATTCACCCCATCTCCAAATTCTGCCTGTGGACCACTCAATATGAGGAGAGTGGTACCATAGCCAAGGTATCCCTAACAGGACCTCATCAATTCCTTCAGGAATGACGAGCAGAGATACAATCTCCTGATGAAATGGCGACATGGACAAAGTAAAAGGGATGGTCTGGTGTGTTATCTGTGAGGGCAGTGTTGACCCATTCACCACTCGTACTGTTACTGGTTGAGCAAGAATCACCAGGGGTATTGCGTGACGTAGGGCGAAGGCAGAAGACATAAAATTGCCCTCCGCCCCAGAATCCACGCAGAGCTCAACCGAATGAGTGGATGAGCCAATTGTAATTGTCCCCTTTAAGGACAATTTGGAGGCAAACGTCGCCTTGTCCAGTGTACCTCCACCTACTAACACTAGACGCTGACGTTTCCCCTACTGCTGGGAACATCTGGTGGCAAAATGTCCTGACTCCTGGCAAACATGACAGACCTTGAGTGCACGAGCGATCTGAGACTTAGATCCCGCTCTTGACACTCTCATGGCCTCTTGTGACTCAGGGGCACAGACCGGAGATTCCAAAGGTTTGGCGAAGGTGGGAGCCAGCTGAAACCTCTGCATACACTGGGCTCGCTCTAACCCCCGCTCGTTAAAACAGAGGTCAATAGGAGTGGACAAAGCTATTAGCTCCTCCAGTGTGGCGGGAATCTTCCTAGTGGCCAAAGCATCCTTCACATGGTCAGCCAGCCCTCTCCAACATATAGGGATGATGGCTTTATCTCCAACTCAAACTCAGATGCTAAGGTGTGAAAGTGGATGGCAAAATGGCTGACCAAGGATGTGCCCTGAGTCAATGCCAACAGTTGGAGCGCCGTATCATGGGTGACTTGAGGTCCCAAAAAGACCTGTTTCAGAGTACTCAGGAACAGCGGAGCACTCTGCGCCACATGATCGCCACGCTCCCACAACGGCGTAGCCCACTCCAATGCCCTGTCCGACAGGAGAGACAAAATGAACCCCAGCTTAGTCCGCTCTGTGGGGAAACGTGCAGCCAGGAGCTTGAGGTGTATAGAGCACTGGCTCATGAAACCCCTACAAGATTTGCTATCGCCAGAAAAAAAATTTGGCAGCGGGAGGCGAGATAGAGTCGGAATAGGGGTGGCAGTGGACAAACTGGCTTCAACTACACTAGCAGCCTGTACAGCGACTGCGGTGACATCCACGGCAGAGGTTGTGTGCTCGAGAGCCGCCAACCTACCCTCCAGCTGCTGGATGTTCCGCAGTAGACGCTGGTCGTCCGCTATTTACTAGCCAGACCCTGGCACTAGTATTATGTTAGGGTTGGCGGCACGCACCGAGTATAAATATATGTAATAATAGGTGCGTTCGCAACTTGGGGTCCACTGTGCAGGAGAGGAACCTTCTGCTAGCGATTGGTGGCGCAATATGGCAGTATTAGCAAACTCTGTTACTTCACAGAATCACTAGGATAGGGAAACACTGTGCCCTGTTAACCTCACAGAGGAACACAGCTACCAAACAGAGCAAAACTATGGTCATGAAGTCAGCATAGCACACAAACAATTCCTCTCTGGAGATGCCGGTATTCTAGGGGCTTATTTCAGCCAAGACCTGAATCCAAACACACAAAACTCTTCATCGGAGGTGTCGGTATTCTAGGGGCTTATTTCAGCCAACTCTGACCACATGCAAACATGACCACACAGTAGCAAGGCTCAAAACATAGGTTGATACTAGCGTATGGCCGTGCGGCCATGCAAACCTTTTATAGCTGTAGCAGACAAGGACCTTCCTGGTGGTCCAATAGGAGCTGCTACAGGACCTAAGCATGTGACCCCAGACCTCTAATGGGAGGTCATCCCGTGGGCATGCTCAGTATGGGAAAAGCGGGACTTAGTCCCAGAAAGACCTGCTCAATGCTGAGCATTGCTGGCTACAATGACAGAGCTTAGAAGGGCAGTAGTAACCAGTCATCCAGTATCAGCCTGAGCCAGATGCTGGGACCAACGTCTCCGCTGAGCAGGCTCCTCTGCGGCTGGAGAAAAATGGGAGACCGCAGCTGACATGGTTCGAGATTCTCCCTGTGCAGCGGTGGGAATGCCACACCAAACATTATCCCTCCTCCCAGGGTCCCCCCTCCTTGGACCTCGCTACACTCGAAGGTAGCAATGAGCTGCGGAGCTCGAATGTGCTCAGCAGCCTCCCAGCACCTGTCCTCTGGGCCATAACCCCTCCAGTCCACCAAATAAAATTTTTTGCTACGTACCACCTTGCACCCCAAAATAGTGTTCACCTCGTAATCGTCCGTAGACGAACCCGAAGTCCCAGCAGATGACTCGGAAAACCGGGACATGTGTTTGGGCTTTAAAAGGGACACATGACAGGTGTCGGTGATACCTAGGCATGGAGGAAGAGCCAGACGGTAGACCACAGAGTTAACCTGTTCGAAGACCTTGAAGGGACCCAAGTAGCGAGGTGCAAACTTAGTGAACTCAACTCACAGCCTGATGTTACGGGTGCAGAGCCACACTAAGTCGCAAGGAGCAAAGATCGGAGCGGGGTGCCGATGTGCATCGGCGGAGGACCTCATTCTCTCCTTGGAAGCCCGGATGGCATCCTGAGTGCGGTCTCAAATGTCCCGTGCCTCCACAGCCCAGTCTGCCTCACTGGAATCGATGGAAAACATGGGCATAGGCAAAGGAACCCACGGATGCTGGCCGTAGTTAAGGAGGAATGGAGTCTGACCAGTGGAATCGGCTACGATGTTGTTAAGGGCAAATTCTGCCCATGGTAGCAAAAATGCCCAGTCATCCTGCCTGGCAGAAACAAAATGTCACAGATATGTGACCAGGGTCTGGTTGGCCCTCTCTACCATCCCATTTGTCTCAGGATGATATACTGAAGAGAGATTCAACTAAATGCTGAGTAGACGACAAAGCTCTCTCCAAAACCGAGACGCAAACTGGGGCCCCCCGATCAGTGCCAATTTTGTCCGGCATACCGTGTAGGCGAAAGATATGTTTGATAAACAATGCTGCCAGAGCCCGTGCAGAAGGTAGCCGTGGAAGAGGCACCAAGTGCACCATTTTGAAAAAATGGTCGGTGATAATAACCCAGAAAATGGTGCAGCTACGAGACTTGGGTAAGCCCACCACAAAATCCATCCCGACTATCTCCCAGGGCCTGTCCGCCACCGGTAGGGAGTAAAGCAACCCAGCTGGCCGTTGTTGAGGAGACTTGTTTTTGGAGCAGGAAACAAACGCCAGAACATAATCTCCGACGTCAAGGGCCATTTGCGGCCACCAGTACGTCCTCGCCAGCAGCTCAGATGTCCTTTTGGTCCCAAAATGTCAGAGCAAAACTATGGTCATGAAGTCAGCATAGCACACAAACAATTCCTCTCTGGAGATGCCGGTATTCTAGGGGCTTATTTCAGCCAAGACCTGAATCCAAACACACAAAACTCTTCATCGGAGGTGTCGGTATTCTAGGGGCTTATTTCAGCCAACTCTGACCACATGCAAACATGACCACACAGTAGCAAGGCTCAAAACATAGGTTGATACTAGCGTATGGCCATGCGGCCATGCAAACCTTTTATAGCTGTAGCAGACAAGGACCTTCCTGGTGGTCCAATAGGAGCTGCTACAGGACCTGAGCATGTGACCCCAGACCTCCAGTGGGACATCGTCCCGTGGGCTTGTTCAGTATAGGAAAACCGGGACTTAGTCCCAGAAAGACCTGCTCGCTGCTGAACATTGCTGCTACAATGACAGAGCCTGGAAGGGCAGTAGTAACCAATCATCCATGATCAGCCTGAGCTAGACGCTGGGACCGACGTCTCTGCTGAGCAGGCTCCACTGTGGCTGTAGAAGAATGGGAGACCGCAGCAGACATGGTTTGAGATTCCCCCTGTGCAGCGGCAGGAACTCGACACCTAACAAACCCCTTTCTGTCATCTGATGTACTATCCCATCCATGTGACCTGGGACTTAATTCCCATGGACAGGATAGTATATCATACATGATCAGCCGGGGGGAGTGCGACCGATCGCGGCTGGGTGTCAGCTGATTATCACAGCTGACATCCGACACTATGTGCCAGGAGTGGTCACAGACTGCTCCCGGCACTTTAACTCCTGGAATACTGCGATCAAACATGAATGCAGCATTCTGGTGGCATAGGAAAGCATTGTGCAAGGAGGGAGCTTCCTTGAGATCCTCAGAACAATGTGATGTGATCGCGTTGTTCCGAGGGTCTCCTCCGTTCTCCTTCCTCCAGGCCCCCAGATTCAAGATGACCGTGGGGTCCCTCTGGGTCCTGCATGGAGGTGGTTTATCAGTGCCTGTCAGATCGCTGATGTGACACAGTGCTTTGCAAAGCGTCAGATCAGCGATCTGACATTATATAGTGATGTCCCAACCTGGGACAATGTAAGAAAAATTTAAATTAACATGTGTAAAAATATATATTTTTTTAAATTCCTAAATAAATAAAATAAAATAAATAAATATTTCCCCCCCAAAATACATTTCTTTATGTAAATAAAAAAACAATAAAAGTACACATATTTAGTATTGCCGCGTCCGTAACGACCCGACCTATAAAATTGTTCCAAGTTAACCCCTTCAGTGAACACCATAAAAAAAACCTAGGCAAAAAACAATGCTTTATACAACACATCTAGATAAGTTCCTTAGGGGGTCCACTTTCCAACATGGTGTCACTTGTTGGGGGTTTCCACTGTTTAGGCACATCAGGGGCTCTCCAAACGCGACATGGCGTCCTATTTAAATTCCAGTAAATTTTGCTTTGAAAAGTCAAACAACGCTCCTTCCCTTACAAGCTCTGCCATGCGCCCAAACCATGGTTTACCCTCACATATGAGGTATCAGAGTACTCAGGACAAATTGCCCAACAACTTTTGGTGTCCAATTTCTCCTGTTACCCTAGGGAAAATAAAAAATTGGGGGCGAAAAGATCATTTTTGTGAATAAATGTTTTTTTATTTTTACTGCTCTACATTATAAACTTCTGTAAAGTACTTGGGGTTTCAAAGTGCTCACCACACATCTAAATAAGTTCCTCAGGGGGTCTACTTTCGAAAATGGTGTCACTTGTGGGGATTTCCACTGTCTAGGCACATCAGGGGCTCTCCAAACGCGACATGGCGTCCTATCTCAATTCCAGCCAATTTTGCATTGGAAAGTCAAACGGCGCTCCTTCATTTCTGAGCTCTGCTATGCGCCCAAACAGTTGTCCCCCCCACATATGGGGTATCTGCATACTCAGGACAAATTGTACAACAACTTTTGGGGTCCAATTTCTCGTGTTACCCTTGATAAAATAAAACAAACTGCATCTAAAGTAAATTTTTTGTGAAAAAAAGTTAAATGTTCATTTTTTTTAAGCATTCCAAAAATTCCTGTGAAGCACCTGAAGGGTTAATAAACTTCTTGAATGTGGTTTTGAGCACCTTGAGGGATGCAGTTTTTAGAATGGTGTCACACTTGGGTATTTTCTATCATATAGACCCCTCAAAGTGACTTCAAATGTAATGGGGTCCCTAAAAAAAATGGTGTTGTAAAAATGAGAAATTGCTGGTCAACTTTTAACCCTTATTAACCCAGGTATCTAATCCTGCCAAAACCTGTTAAAAAGTGTATCAGTATTATGTTGCTCATACACACACTATTACATGTTCTAGGGTTCATTTTGGTGGTATATAACCTTTAAGAAAATTATTCAAACATTTATCGGTACCATATTGCTCATCCATACAGTATTATATGTTCTTGAGTACATTTTGGTGATTTCTAACCCTCCAAAAAATTGTTCAAAAAGTATTGGTATTATATTGCCAATCCATATAGTATTATGTATTCTTGGGTACATTTGTGTGGTATATATAAAAATACAAAAAATCATTAAGAAATTTGTCTTGACTCAGTTACTAATCCATACAGTTTTACATGCTTTCTGTTATATTTCGGTTTTAACAAAAAACTCCCCCAAAAAAGTGTTTTTTTTATTGATTCAATTACTAATTCATACAGTATTACATGCTTTCTATTACATTTTGGTGTTATCTTAAAATCCACTAAAAACCTTGAAAAAATGTTTATGGATTCAATGATTCATCCATACACTCTAACATGGTTCTTGTTACATTTCACTACTATATAGACTCTAAAAAAATTCCCAAACTTTTTATGGATTCAAGGATTCATCCATACACTGTAACGTGGTACTTGTTATATTTCGCTGGTCTATTAAACTCACAAAAACCCTTCCAAAAGTTATTAGGGAATCAACTAGTCATCCATACACTCAAACACAGTTCTTGTTACATTTTGCTCGTATATTAAACTCTAAATAAAAGCTTCCAAGACTTTTTATGGATTCAACGATTCATCCATACACTGTAACGCGATTCGTGTTACATTTCTCTGGTATATTAAACTCTAAAAAAAACTTTTAAAATGTTTAATGGATTCAATGATTCATGCATACAGTTTAATGTGCTGTGTGAAAACTATGATGGGTTAATATTTTTAAAAACCGCTTGGCCTGATACAGTTCACAAAATATTTTTGGTCAAAAAATTGAGTATTGTCACATATTAAAGCATATATGACAATATTCAATTTTTTGACCAAAAATATTTTGGCCCTGCTTTGTGTGAAATTTCGTTGATTTATGTCTAAAGCAGGATGTATCTCAGTCCCTCTTTCATCACATTTTTGGCAGTTCTTTGGCTTAATTTGGCTTCCTTTCTTTGCTTTCCTTTTTCACTAAAAATTTCAATTCTGGTTTACTTATGTCATTTTTTGAATCCTTTTTAAATTTTGCCTTATATAAAATTCATGTAAAATTCATTATACAGGAAAAAATGTTTCTTAACTTTTTTGCCTGTAAACTCCACGTTCTTGTCAATTTTTAATGTTTTATTGTCAGCACTTTTGCCATCCAGTGAATTAGGCGTCAATGTCAGTATAACTTTGCTGTTTCATTTTTAATTAAAAAAAAAAGGTGTCAGTGTCTTTATTTGAAATAACAGACTTTACTCAGGGTGTTTTTATTTACAATATGACTATAGGGTTAGAAATTGGGGCATCTTATAGACACCTCTCCATTACTAACCCCTTGGCTTGATGTCACCTGACAATACAAAGCTGACATCAACCCAAATACTATTACCCCACTTGCCAAACATACCAGGGCAAATGGGAAGAGCAAAAGCTAAGCACCAAAATTGACACATCTTATGGATGTGCCTTTTCTGGGGCGGCTGAGAGCTGGTGTTTTTAGTTTAGGAGGGGGCCAATATATATGGCCCATTCCTAGCCTAATAATATCAGCCCTCAGTTGTTTGCCTAGCCTTTGCTGGTGTTTAATTATAGGGGGCCCCCATTTTAATAACCAGTAAATGCTAAGTATATAGCTGTGAGCTGATATAAATAGCCTGGGAAGCTCTATAGGTATTACCCCCTTCCCAGGCTATAAACACCAGCCCCCAGCTGTCTGCTTTCCCTCTGCTGGTTAAGAAAATTTAGGGGACTTGTTCCAATGATTCTATCTAATCAGACAGGGGAAGAATAGGTAGAGTGGGCAAGGAGCCGTTCAAGCAGGAAAAGGCTCTGTCCTGTCCTCACCACCAAAGAGAAGTAACAGTTCTGCTGCAGAGGTGAAGATTGTGTGGGTAGCTATAAACCTGGCTGTGTATTAAAAATTAGGCATCATTTTATTGATCTATCTTTTTCATACGTGAATAGTACATGAGAAATTAAGCAACTTTGTGATATATCTTATCAAATAAATCTGATCATTCTCTACCTGAATTTATCTTTTACTCTCAACTTACCAGAAAAATCTGTAAAATCTGTATTCAATAAAGACACATTTTTCCCTTTATGGAGATAGATGGCAGTTGGTGCTTTTAAAAAATGTTGAAGGGGGAGGAGCTAGAGACACATGACAGTTAGGGTAAGTTCACACAGGACTTTTTTGCTGCGTATTTTTGCTGCTTTTTTATGCTAATTTTCAGCAGCTTTTTACAGTACCAGCAAAGCCTATGAGATTTCAGAAATCTCATGCACACACATTGGTTTTTTGTTTGATCAGTATTTTGTGCTTTGCTGCGTTTTTTTTACATAGAGCATGTCACTTCTTTCAGCATTTTTGCTGCGTTTTTTCACCCATTGACTTGAATGGGTGTTGAAAAAAACGCAGCAAAAATGCAGCAAAAACGCAGGTATCATTATTTGCTGCGTTTTTGCTGCTGAAAATCCAAGGACATTAGCCTGGAAAAAGAGAAAAAAAAACGCTCCAAAAAACGCACCAAATACGCACCAAATACACACCAAAAGATGCACCAAAAATGCACCTAAATTAGCATAAAAACGCAGCAAAAATACGCAGCAAAAATACGCAGCAAAAAAGTCCTGTGTGAACTTACCCTTACAGTTCTCTATAAAACATTATGAGCACCAACTGCCATCTCCTATCTCAGTAATGGTAAAGTCTGTACTCTTCTCTGAACACAGATTTTACTAGTGAATTGAGAATTTTGAGAGTAAAAGATAATTCCCGGAAGCGAAAGAAGCAAATTTATCTAGTAAGATATATTACAAAGTTTCTTATTTCCATGTTTATTACTGATTTGTGGGGAAAAAAGTTAAAATGTGGAATATTCTTTAACACTTTTTAAAAACTAAAGTAAGTAAGCTTTCATTAATATTGTAAAAGTTAAATAGTTTATATGTTTCACTCACAGTGGAAATGCAGGAAATAGATTCCAAGTAAAAAGGTCCCCTACCTAAATTTGTGTTAAAGCAGGAAACTGCATAAATTTGGTTTCACCAATCTGCTGCCTCCTTCTCTGCTCCAATACAGAAGCAAACTCCCTGAGGAAGCATATTGCGAAACATGTGTTGCAGTAAGTGTCAGGATGTCAGGCAGTTTTAAATTAAGGTACCGTCACGCTTTTGGTGACGTAGCAACGATCCTGCTAACGATCTCGTTATGTGTGACAGCGACCAACGATCAGGCCACTGCTGGGAGATCTAAATACCACTGATGCATATCACCACTAAACATCAAACAGGGATTAACCCTAAATGGACATCTATAACAGGGAGAACTCCACTAATGGATATGTCCTACAACGAAAAAGGAGTACATACAACCCATTTCTAATATGGTATAAAAAGTAACAAATTTTATTATAAATATATAACACAACATATATACACACACAATAAAGACAAGGTACACGCAGAGCCAATGTACAATGGACCCAGGACACTGAAAAGTAACACCGTAGGCAGGTAGACCTATAGGGGCCAAACACCTCTAAATAGGAGCCCTAAGACAATTAATATGTCATGAAAAAAATGCTTAGTGCTAAGTTCAATACTCCTCTAGGTTACGTGATATTATTAAACTTGCCCAAATGGGCATACAAGATTGCAAGATTGCAAGACCCCCCGCCCCACCTTACCCATTAATAGGTGCCAGTGTCCGTCCAAGTAGCCCCGACGCGCGTTTCGCGTTTGCTTCCTCGGGGGGCATGTTTTTGTGTGTTATCCGGCTTTCTTATAAAGGGAAGTAGCAGCTGTGAACGTTCACCGGCATTATAATTGGCGCATGCGTACCGCCAGTATGGGGACATCCGGCACATCTCCGCCGGCTCTCCTAGTGTACAGAGCGGGACGAGGAAAAATCCTCTGGACGTCACTTCCCGCTAAGTCACTTCCGGATGCCGGAAGGAGTGGCCGGCCAGTCACCGCTGTGGCGCGCATGCGTGCGTGCCGGGAACGTCATCTTACTCCAGGGCACAACTACGGGCAGTACGTATATAGTACAAAAACTAAGGACCAAAAAACAAATCCGTGCCCAGCCTAAACTCAATGAAAAAAAGTACTGATACTAGTTAGGATATGATCACTAATACAGTGATCACATCAAAAAGTGAATAGGATGTGAATATTAAGTGCCGTATATCATAAGGGGCAATGTATCCCATAATTAAACTAATGAACACTCCCAATTACTCCCGTGCTCCATACAGATAGCTATACAACCAAATCGCCTATTATAGAGATACTATACAATCCTATATGGAAACCAACAAAAAAACACAATACATGTAAAAATACACCTTATACAAGAAGTACATAAGTTAAATACAACAATACAACAACAAAAAAATAATAAACAAAAAATAAAAATAAAAAATAAAGAACCATATACTGCTGCCCACTATATCAGAAAATCTTTAACATATGTCCCATGGAAGGATGGAAAGACTTCTTATATTATAACTGTCCATGGTGGGTCGATGTTCTGCTTTCTTTCGATCTTTTTCTTCATCCAGGACAAAAGCCGCCACATACACCAGATGTCTCAGAAAGTCCCAGACACATACAGATGGTAACACGTGTAAGATAAATTCTAAAATCACATAAACACACACAAAAAGAATTAAAATCCAGAACTCAACAAATCACAAAACGGACCTGAGGTAAAACTCACAAAAAACAAATCAAAGGAAAGACGCAAAGCTAAGTTGTTCATTAAGTCCATGTGGGATCATGTTGCTATCCACCGACATTCAATCTGCGCAAGTTTTTTTCTTAGGTCACCACCTCTTATACCACTCCTAACGTGGTCAATACCGCAAATTTTAAGATCTTTTGGATTACATGCATGGTATTGTTTAAAATGACGGGGCAGCGTTCTCAGGGTTGTACAGTCATTTACGTCTTTCGCCGCCATGATGTCTCTGACATGTTCCCGGGTCCTGATCCTCAATTCCCGTGAGGTCAGACCAACATAGGACAGACCACAGCTACAGCTAGCCTTATATATCACGTGTGTTGTACTACACGATATGTAGTCCGTGATCTTGAATTCCCTTGTCCCATCAGCAGAGACAAAGGATACCGCCCTCACATGGTTCCGACAGGCCAAACAATCCCCGCATGGAAAGAATCCCCATCTCCTCTTACCTGCCCCAAAAATGGATGGAGTCTTAGCCACATAGTGACTCTTGACCAAAATATCTCTCAGATTTTTAGATCTCTTTGCTGTCATTAGCGGTTCATCAGAGAGATATTTGGCCAAAGTAGAGTCAGTTTTCAAGATCGGCCAGTGTCTCCTCAAGATATCCCTCATGGAGCTCCACTGATGATTGAATGTAGAAATGTACCTAATTTTATCTCCTTCTCTTTTCTTTGGTTTTGGTAGATGTGATAGTAGGTCATTTCTCTTCTGTTTTTTTGCCTGGGCATAGCCGCGTTTGATACTTCTATTGCTATACCCGCGTGACAGGAATCTCTCCCCAAGGTCCACAGACTGACTTTCAAAAGCTTCCTCCGTAGAGCAAATCCTCCTCATTCTTAAAAATTGCCCAATAGGGATAGCTCTGATAGTCGAGCTATTATGAGATGAGGAGGCATGGAGGAGTGCATTGACTGAGGTCTCTTTTCTAAACACATCAGTATTAATAGAGCCATCTTCCTGGACCTGCAGCATGATATCCAGGAAAGAAACTCTCTCATAGCTGTAATTATATGTAAGCCTGATGTTGAGGCCGTTGCGGTTCAAATCCTGCATGAAAAGATGTAATTGTTCCACCGAACCTTGCCATATAAATAGAATATCATCTATGTACCGATACCACCCCAGAACTTGGTGGGCGGAGTGTGCGCCCTCCTGAAAAATAGTCCTCTCCCAGTATCCAAGAAATAAATTAGCATACGAAGGCGCACACGCCGCCCCCATCGCAGTCCCACGACTCTGGAGGTAGTATCGGTCCCTAAAAGTAAAGCAATTATGTGTGAGGATGAACCGCAAAAGCCTCAACACCAGGCCCACTACATCTGGATCAATACTGCTAGATCCCAGGAAGAACGATGCCGCCTCCATACCATCCTCATGGTTAATGGAGGTATATAGTGTTTCAATATCTGCTGTAACAAGCAGCATATCCGGCTCTAAAATCAGACCATCAAGTCGCCTCAGGACGTCCGTCGTGTCCCTGACATAGGAGGGTAAGGTCTCCACCTGTGACCGTAAATAATAATCAATGTACTTACATACAGGGTCACAGAGCCCTCCTATGCCAGAGACAATCGGACGTCCTGGGGGGTTCACCGAGTCTTTGTGGACCTTGGGGAGAAGATAAAACGTAGGAACTACCGGACATTCCACCATCAAGCCATCAAATGTCTTTTTGTTGATAATTCCCTGATACAGGGACTCCTCCAAAATCTCAGTTAATTCAACGCCAAATTTTGGCAGGGGATTGTGAGGGAGTAGAGTATATGTTTCCTTATTGCGTAGTTGTTTAAATGCCTCCCTCTCGTACTTCTCTATAGGCCATACAACCACGTTCCCCCCCTTATCCGAAGGTTTAATAACCACATCATCCATTGCACGAATTTCCTGCAATGCTTTCCTCTGACCCCATGTAAGATTATCTCTCTTTTTTCCATTGCTGATCTTTTTAAGATCCGCTGCAACTAGATTGGTAAAAATTTCCACTGGGGGGCATAATGACAAAGGGGGGAACGTGGTTGATCTGGCAAAAATAGATGGGGGAGGCATACCTGTAGGGGGGTTCGCCGCTTCATTCTCCAATTCCTCCAGAATGGAGATAGTCTCCTGTTCAGTGATAGTTGTTCCCTCCGATGATGAGCGAGAATGAAGTTTCTTCAAAACTAGTTTCCGTGAGAACAGGTTCAAATCTTTTAATGCTGTAAAGTAATCGAAGTTATTACATGGGGAGAAGGAAAGACCGAGACCCAGAACCTCACATTGAGCCTCAGTAAGAGTATGATGTGATAAATTAATTACCTCTAATGTGGTGCCCTTGGGTCTCTTGTCTTTCTGGGGGGATGTGGGAATTTTCCTTTTTTTATTCCCAAATCTCGTCACCTTCTGCCACCGATCTTTACATACATCAATTCTTTCTGATCCCGTATTTCCCTTATCTGTCATGCTGGTATTCCCCTCAGCCGATGATATAGATGAGAATGATACGGATCTACCCCTTGGTATTGACCTCCTGTTACCCTGATTACTCCTCCATCTATAAACTCTGTTGTTCTGAGTATCTGATATATCACGTTGATATTTTTTCGTTTTTAGGGCCACGATTTCTTTTTCCCATTTCTGAATATCCAGATCAATCTCATTCTTAAACGAGGTATTAGTTTCAGGAGTAAGGATTTTATTGATATCTTCCTGAATAATTTCCAACTCATTATCAAGTTCACTAATGGTTTTCTCATTATTCTTAATCAGGAGGGCCATGAATCCCTTTGAGCATGTTGCTGAAACCTCCTCCCACTCGTTTTTAAAAACATCATCGTCGATATTAAATGACGGGAAAACCTGGATACGTAACCCCCTTGGGATCAGACCACAGGAAATATAACGTTCTAAAAAAGATTTGTTCCACCACAGGCGGGTTTTTTTCTGTAATAAGTCCTTAAATCTAATCGTCAGGTCCGTCAGATCCTTGGATCTGGAATCTAAAACCGTACACGAGCTACTGCTGAATACCTTGTCCAATTGTAGTAACCACGCTTTTTCACGTGTTTTAAAGTCCATGTCACCAGCGACAAAAGCTGTGAATACACAGAAAAATCCTAGATATAAATACCACTGATGCATATCACCACTAAACATCAAACAGGGATTAACCCTAAATGGACATCTATAACAGGGAGAACTCCACTAATGGATATGTCCTACAACGAAAAAGGAGTACATACAACCCATTTCTAATATGGTATAAAAAGTAACAAATTTGCTGGGAGATCGTTGGTCGTTTGGGGAATGATCGGGACCATTTTTTGGTCGCTGATCACCCGCTGTCATCGCTGGATCGGCATGTGTGACGCCGATCCAGCGATGTGTCCACTTGTAACCAGGGTAAATATCGGGTTACTAAGTGCAGGGCCGCGCTTAGTAACCCGATATTTACCCTGGTTACCATTGTAAAAGTAAAAAAAAAAAACACTACATACTTACATTCCGGTGTCTGTCACATCCCCCGGCATCCACTGTGTCAGCGCGGGCCCTGCTTTACGACCGGTGCTGACACAGTCAGTGCAGGGAAACTCTCGGCAGCAGCGCGTGTATTAGCAGCGCTCCTGCTGAAAGCAGTTTTAACCCTGTAGACGCCGACGGGGGACGTGACAGACATCAGAATGTGAGTATGTAGTGTTTTTTTACTTTTACAATGGTAACCAGGGTAAATATCGGGTTACTAAGCGCGGCCCTGCACTTAGTAACCCGATGTTTACCCTGGTTACCCGGGGACTTCGGCATCGTTGAAGACAGTTTCAACTATGCCGAAGTCGTTCCCCTGATCGTTGGTCGCTGCAGAGAGCTGTCTATGTGACAGCTCCCCAGCGACCACACAACGACTTACCAACGATCACGGCCAGGTCGTATCGCTGGTCGTGATCGTTGGTAAGTTGTTTAGTGTAAAGGTACCTTTAGGTTATAGCCTTTAAGAGTATTGTATGTTCTACAGCCACATTAATCCTTTAACAGATGGTGGAGAGCCCCTTTAGGCATGAGGCATTAAAGTATTTATGAGGATAGTGGAGTTGTACAACTAAAATTGGAAGGGATCAACTTAGCGCCAAAGAGTTTCTGTAGTCAAATGCGTTAAACTGGCATACCCAAAGACTAGAAGACCAGAAGAGCGCCTCTCTGGCCTATGGGTCTTTTATTGTATTGCAGACCAGCTCCGAATTAGGGTTGAGCCCATATACCAATTTTACACTTTTTGGGGGTAAAACTTAACTCTTTTATCTAATTTGTGACCTCTGTAAGTCGTCTAAGCGTGTAATGGATGTCTAGTGAGTGGCAGATGTAATAGATATTCCATATTGCCAAGTATCCTCAGGTCACCGTGGTTAATCTATTCTGACATGAATGTAGAAGTCATTGATATCTGCTCATATGGACCTCATCAGATTAATCACACGAGATATTTATAAGCATAAATCCCTCACCATCTGTCTTAATGTTGCCGATGAGATAATTAGATGCAATTAAACCTCATCAACGGTTAGTTCTTGTTTAAATACTTTATGCATAAAGCGAAAGGGGAGAGAAAATCCCCAAAGTGCTGGTGTTTATATTTTCAAATTAAAATGTTTGACGACTAGATGAAGCATATTAGTGTCAGTAAATAGCGGATTTCATGCTGCATCAAAAAAGTAGTTAGCTGGTAGGAATTTTGCATAATCCAAGTAAACCAATCAACTCTGGCACTAGGAGGGGGACGGAAACAGATTATGGGAAAGATCTAGAGAAAAACTGAAAACTCACAAGATTTATAAATTGTGCCGCGGCTCCTTCGTTATTTGCATAGTGCAGATATTAATCACGCAAAGTAAATAGTGCAGGCTCATTACAAGATCTTCATTGCCATCTTGAACGTTGCTACTTCTGTACCTTGATTATCCTGGCATGATAAATTCTTATCCCACCAAAAATGTGATAAGAGAGTTATCGGAACTTTTTTTTATTTTATGGGGCTAAGGAATAAGATAGTTGCTAACTAGTTACCTGTGCTGCCCTGCAATGATCTCTCCCAGCTCCCAGCTAACAGACCACTCCTGGTGGCAATTCTCCTGCTTCCTGTGATATCACTACTCTGCTCTGGGCAATATCAGCAGTGACACTCCGTCAACAGAGCAGAGCAGAAGAGAAGGAATTGCTTTTTTGACGTGATGTTACAGGAAACAAGAGAATCGCCGGCAGGAGCAGTCTAACACCTCGGAGCTGGGAGAGATCGTTGCAGGGCAGCACAGGCAGGTGCTTAGCCCCACAGAAAAAAAAAGATATAAAAACGTAGGATCCCGATCCAGCACCAAGTCAGTTGTCCTTGACCATCATACAGGAGCCCTAGGAACCTACTCCAATTGCCTGGCATTCACGACACCTCTTTTGATTAGCTGATGTGACGCAACATCACATGTGTGCTTCTCACCTCAGTGATGACATTCCATTGGGCATACAAGTAAAAAGGGAGGAGGAAGCAGTTCACAGGGCTCCTATCCATTGGCCATTGTCTACTGACATGGCTGCTGGACAAGGCTCTAGCCAATCAATTCGCTCACCTGTTTCCATTACTTTCCACCCTACATTCCTAAATGCTTCAAGGCTTCCACATCCCCATTCTATGTGGTCACCATTACCAATCTCAACCAGTCTGAGGCATTCCTTCTGAGTTCATAGACTCTCCCCCTCAGAAGAATATTTCTGTATAGATTTTTATTTGTCAATGCCTCTAGAAATTGTACCCCGAGAATATTTCCTTATGTTCTGATTCTAACTGCAGAATAAAAAAAACAAAAATTTGTTACATACTAGGTATTAATGAGCACTAAAATGCATGGATGCTTGTTACTTTAACCCAGCAATTCCTAATGCTCGGATGCTCGTTCTGAGTAATGAGTATAATGGGAGTCAATGGGAAGTCCAATAATTTTTCTGGCAGATTCTACTGTACAAGGAGGTCTAGGTGGCAGTGATAATTTTGAAATGAGTGGAAAAAGTGCTGAATGGAAGGACAAAAGCATGGGGAAGACCCCTGGAAGCAACTCTTACTCCCAGATCGCTGCTGACAACAATGGCGTCACAGTTTTACTCCACTTTAAGGCCTGGCAATAAAACATTTAAAATCGTCAAGAAATTGGAGTTTACAGGAGAAAAAATCTTAAAGGGATTGTCCGCTGCAAACCAATAAGTCTGCAGTCACTATGTGTAACTGCCGACATACGATTTCCCCCAGCGCACACACTGTGTGCTGCGAGGACTCGCCTGTTTCAGACCGGAAACAGAGGGTATGTATGCATTATACATATCCACGGCCAGTGGGCATGGCCTTAATCCATCATTTCTATTGAGACAAGGCTGCGTACCAACCAGTGACGTGGCAGGCCAGTGGGCATAGCCAACTAGATGGCGTGGCCTCGCTCAATGCCAGTGTATGGAGAGTGAGGCCACACCCTCTGGCTGGGGGTATGTATAACTCATACATACCCTCCTTTCCCCGTCTGAATCCGGCGAATCCCTGCAGCGCACAGTGCTATCTATCTGGATTCATAAGTCTGCAGTCACACAGAGTGACTGCAGACTCATCAGACAACCCCTTTAAAAAATATTCTTTCCTGTCTAATGACTTGTATATGAGGCAAAATTTAAAATGGATTTAAAAAAAATAATAATTTAAGTAAACAAAAATGTAAATCTTTATTAAAAAAAATTGGAAATGTCAGTTTAATTTACGCAGGAAACAAGTATTGCCAAAAATTTAATAGAATAGGGACTCAGATACACACTAAGTGCAAAGGCTGTCAAACATGACAAGCAGGGTCATCCATACACCATTCAAGATACCAACTGTAGTATCTCATTAAAATTTTGTGAACAAAGTGTAGTTATGCTTCTCCCACACTTTTAAAAGGTCTGCACTAAGTGCAGAGCCTGAAAAAATTACGAGCAGGGTCATCCATACACTATTGAAGGCACCAACTGTAGTATCTCATTCAAAAATTGTGATCAAAGTGTAGTTGTAGTACTCCCACACTCATATCAGCTCTGAACAGTGCAAATCCTGAAATAAGTTACAAGCAGGGACATCCATACATACTTCAATGCACCAACTGTGGTATCTAATTGAAGAATTATAAGCATAGTGTAGTTGCGGTACTCCTACACTCATAAAAACTCTATACACAGTGCAGAGCCTGCCAAAAATTACAAGCTGGGTCATCCTTGCATGCTTGAAGGCATCAAATGTAGTGTATCATTCAAATATTAAGAAAGTGTAGTTGTGGTATTCCTACACTCATAATCACTATGCACACAGTGCAAAGCCAGTAAAAAAAATTTTAGGAGGTTTATCCATATAGTCTTGAAGGCACCAACTGGAGTGCCTCATAAAAAATTAAGAAAGTGTTGTTATGCAACTTCCATACTCATAAAGCAAAAATTATGAGGAGGGTCATCTAGTCATCCATAGACCTCTGAAGGCAAAAATACCCGGTCATCAGAACATGGATGCTGGAAGGGTGTCATGAAATTGACCCAGACATTTGACAGTGTGCCCATGTCACTGATGTACCTGGTGTGTGTCTCCCTCACCTCGTGGTGAGGCATGGAAGCTTGTCCCCTGCCTATACCGTTGTCTGATGGGAATTTTTTCAACATATTTTCCACAATTACCTTCTGGTTTAATACCATTTTGGTAGACCTCTCCACCACATCAAGGAGAAATGTAAGGTTCTCCTTGTAGCGTGAGTCTAGCAGGGTAAGCAACCAGCACTCTTTTTTGGCCAAGGTGAATGTAATGCCCCAGTCACGGGAAAGGCAGTGGTACATAAAGTCGGGCATATGTGCCAAACTCTATACAGCCAACACTTCCCTGTCTCCACCATAATGACTACTCTCCATCTCTCCCTCCTATTTCCCCTCCTCCGCCCATCCACGCAGGAGAGACGGGACAAAGCTTTTGTTGATAGTAGCTTCTAATGAGCTAGCAACCATCTGCTTAGCCTTCACCTCCTTATTGTTACACAATTGGGGCTGTGCAGATGAGATGCAGCTTGTCTCACGTCTTCCTCTATCTCCACCTGGTACGCGTGCAAATCTTTAGCTTTAAATGTGAGCCGCTACTGTTTAAGTAGGCACAGAAGCGGGATCTTTGCACATCTTTATGCAGACTTCAAAGTCTTGGAGAACCACACAATTATCAGACATCTGTGTCCACTCTTCAGTTGTTATGTGCGGAGGCTGCCAAGAATACGTATGAGTGTGTTGGAGCTGGTATTCGACAATTGGCCTCTGCTGCTAACAAAACCCTGCCAGCATGTGGAGTTCCTGCATGGGGAGGTGTTGCACACCAGTCGATGTGCTGGCACTGGCGTGCAGAGTGGTGGCATCTGTAGCTGACTTTTGGAAATGGACAATGATGTGGCATACCTTGACCAGAAGCTCTGAGAAATCTGGGTAGGTTTTCAGAAACTTCTGAACCACCAAGTTTAGCAAGTAGGTCATGCATGGAACATGTGTGAGCTTGCAGGATTCACAGCCATCTTTAGGTTATGGCCACTATCACACACGACCATGCCTGATTGACCAGATCTGTTTGGTCTGTCAATCCTTTCAATAACTGTGATGGTGTGCGATTTGCCTCCTAGACAAATTACGCTTCAGCAGAGCCTGTTGCTGAGGAAATGCTGGAGAACTTCCAGCATCCAGCTGATGTAGACAATGAGCTCTGAGATAGCACATCAGAGATGGAGGAGCAGGAGGGGTTGCAGGAACTAGGGTAGGAAGTGGAGGACATCCTGATAGAAGAAGGGCCAGCAATCCTTGGTGTCTGTAGTATATGTTCTGTGCCAGGGTGGGACTCAGCCCCAGCCTCCACAATGTTCACCCAGTGTGCCGTCTAGGAAATATAGCGTTAAGTGTACAATCTCCGTTATTGTGTTGGTAAGGGCACTTGCAATGTATCCTTTTATAACCTCTGATGAGGTAATGTGGCCAGCCAATCACAGTAATGCCACTACCAAGATGACTATGGCATTACAGTGACTGCCAGGCAATCCCTGCATGCTTATTGGCTGTATAACAGGTGCCAAACTTGAGGGGCACAAATTCGAGCTTCAAATCCGAGAACCATCCAAAGCTCATTGAGTGGCAAGCATATCCAAGCATCCAGATAGTCAAGTGATAGTCGAGTGATATCCGAGTATCACCGAGCACGTTCGCTCATCCATATTACATACTAAAGGAATGTCATATCTGGGCACATTAAAAAAAAGTATCATTCAACTATATACAATTTAATTGGCTCTTTACTGGCTGATTCACATTGGCTGATGCAATTGTTTGTTCCCAAATAGCTTGCATGTAGTCGGCAGCGCATCCTATGTTCATAACAACAATGATTTAATGACGGCATAAAGCAATCATTTAGTTAATGAACTTATCTGATCATCTGTTCAGGAGCATATTTACACAGGGTGATGATCCAAATCTAATGTTCTCATGAATGATTGTTCACAATTTATCGGACTTGACATAACATCCTTTAATGTTCACATGACAAGAGCCAAAGATAAAAGATGCAACAATGATCATGTGAAATGTTTTACAATGCTCTGGATATCATATACATGCAATGAAGAAAACAATTTGCAGTATGTTTGGCATATTCTGTACTGGATGCAAATTTGGGATATTGCTTATCTGCTTTTGGAAGGAATAAAAGTTGTATTATATTTCTGACTTTTGCCACATCTGTAATAAAAAAAATTACAAATAGATTTTGTGGATTTAATATTTAAGTTACATTTTTTTCAATAGCTGAATAAGCAAATGTATATGTATGTAGTATAACCACTGCTGGTATATATTAATGTATGATATCTTTTCACTGCGGACATGTATTTATTTTACTGTGTGTTTTATTCACTGCTGAAATACAATTATTATGTGTGCAGTTTATTTAATGCATGTATACACATAAGCATACTGTTTATTCACTGGTTGTGTATAATTATTTGCAAAGTTTATTTGTTATGTATTCCTGACACATTGAATTTCTACAAATAATATTGGATTCAATAATATAGTAACATAGTAACATAGTAACATAGTTAGTAAGGCCGAAAAAAGACATTTGTCCATCCAGTTCAGCCTATATTCCATCATAATAAATCCCCAGATCTACGTCCTTCTACAGAACCTAATAATTGTATGATACAATATTGTTCTGCTGCAGGAAGACATCCAGGCCTCTCTTGAACCCCTCGACTGAGTTCGCCATCACCACCTCCTCAGGCAAGCAATTCCAGATTCTCACTGCCCTAACAGTAAAGAATCCTCTTCTATGTTGGTGGAAAAACCTTCTCTCCTCCAGACGCAAAGAATGCCCCCTTGTGCCCGTCACCTTCCTTGGTATAAACAGATCCTCAGCGAGATATTTGTATTGTCCCCTTATATACTTATACATGGTTATTAGATCGCCCCTCAGTCGTCTTTTTTCTAGACTAAATAATCCTAATTTCGCTAATCTATCTGGGTATTGTAGTTCTCCCATCCCCTTTATTAATTTTGTTGCCCTCCTTTGTACTCTCTCTAGTTCCATTATATCCTTCCTGAGCACCGGTGCCCAAAACTGTACACAGTACTCCATGTGCGGTCTAACTAGGGATTTGTACAGAGGCAGTATAATGCTCTCATCATGTGTATCCAGACCTCTTTTAATGCACCCCATGATCCTGTTTGCCTTGGCAGCTGCTGCCTGGCACTGGCTGCTCCAGGTAAGTTTATCATTAACTAGGATCCCCAAGTCCTTCTCCCTGTCAGATTTACCCAGTGGTTTCCCATTCAGTGTGTAATGGTGATATTGATTCCTTCTTCCCATGTGTATAACCTTACATTTATCATTGTTAAACCTCATCTGCCACCTTTCAGCCCAAGTTTCCAACTTATCCAGATCCATCTGTAGCAGAATACTATCTTCTCTTGTATTAACTGCTTTACATAGTTTTGTATCATCTGCAAATATCGATATTTTACTGTGTAAACCTTCTACCAGATCATAAATGAATATGTTGAAGAGAACAGGTCCCAATACTGACCCCTGCGGTACCCCACTGGTCACAGCGACCCAGTTAGAGACTATACCATTTATAACTAGTGTTGAGCATTCCGATACCGCAAGTATCGGGTATCGGAATTCCGATACTTCCCGCGTATCGGATACCGGAATCGGAAGTTCCCAGAATTCAAACTGAACGCAGCAGGCAATGAGGAATGATTGGGAGTGTGGGCACATCCTGTTTAGCATGGTGGGCATGTAAGTACTGGCAAGGCTTGGATTGGCTGCTGAAATGATGTCACTCTGCACTATAAAAAACACTGCCGCCATTTTGCGCTCACTCTGCTGTGATTTCAGTTAGGGACAGGACGCTGTGTTCTAACTGAGGGCCAGTCGAGCTAGCTAATTGCTTTATTTTCCTTTCCAAAGGCTAATTTAGCAAAACGCTGTGTGTTCTTCACTGTTCACCTTGCTCTTGCCTTGCAGCGCTGTTTTAACAGCGTTCTGCAAGGTCTCTGTGTGTGTGTGTGTGTGCAGCTCACTCTGTAGTCTGTGTGCAGCCATATACCTGGTTGTATTCAGCTCAGGGGGGATTCACACTGCCTCACACAGTTTTTTGCTCTTAGTGCAGCCTGCTGCACATTTTTTCTCAAATTTCCTATTAGTGTTTTTCCACCAGTCTCCAGCTCTATTGTGGAAAAACACTACATAGGATAACCTAGAGGGGGGTTTTTGGGCCTTGCAGCGCCGTTTACGGCTGTCTGCACGGTCTCCGTGTGAGCCCAGCTCGCCCTGTAGTCTGTGTGCAGCCATAGCCGGTTGGATTCAGCTCAGGGTGCGTTACTGGCTCATACCTTGAGAAAAATTTTACTTTTTTTCAAATAGTGCAGCCTGTTTAAAATTTGAAAAAAAAAAATTCCTATTAGTGTCTTTCCACTCGTATCCAGCTAAATAGTGGAAAAACACTATATAGGATAACCTAGAGGAGGGTTTTTTGGCCTTGCAGCGCCGTTTACGGCTGTCTGCACGGTCTCCGTGTGATTTAAACTAGCTCTGTAGCCCGATCTGCACCAAAAAAAAAGTTAAGTTCACCAAACACAACTTAACACTTGTGTAGGCCACATTTGAAAATTAATAAAGTTTAGTCCACAATTTACAACATTAGTGTTTCTTACACCTGTTAGGAGGAGCATTTCAGGAATAAGCACACTAAGGCCTTAGTACTTTTCTGCTTATCTTTATCTGTCAACCAAGATGAAGAGGGCAGGGAGTAAGGCACGTGGGCGTGGGCGCGGAGCAGGGAGAGGAGCAGGGAGAGGACGTGGTGATTCTGTGCCTGCTGCGGGCGCCGGTGACTCGTCGTCACTCAGTTTCAGCAGGGAACAGTCCTTCATGCGCAGCTTTGTCGGAGAGCGCCGTGCACCGCTGCTGCGTGAAGACCAAATTGAAGCCGTTGTTGGGTGGATGGCAGCTAACGCCTCGGCATCGACTTCAGTTAGTGCCACATCCTCTCAGGCACAGAGCACTGGAGAGCAGCCATCTGTCTCTTCACCACCTGCCAAATTGGCCAGGCAGTCAGAGAGCCCAGGACAGGAGCCGTCTCTACTTCTGTTCTCTGAATCTCTTGGCTTGGAAACAGGGGGCCAGCCAAGCACCATTGGAGAAATGGAAGAAGAGGCAGTGTGCAGTGATGCCCAACAGCTTTTTCTCTCTGACTCTGAAGAGGCAGGTGGGCCAGTGCCTCCGGTGACCACAGCGCAGTACGCATCTGATGATGAAACTCAGGTGCCGCTTTCTGATGCGTACTGTGCTGCCGAGACTACCCAGGAGGAGCAGTTGGTGGCAGAGGGTAGTGGAGATGATGAGGTCCTTGACCCATCGTGGCGTGAGGAACGGGAAGGTGGTGGGAGCAGCTCTGAGGAAGAGCTTCCCCTTACGGGCCAAAGAGGGAGAGGGAGGGGGAAGACTGCGGAGCCTGTAGCCTCCACTTTGGCACCCGTTAGGAGCCTGTCTCTTTCCAAAGCCAAAAAGGGCGCTCCCAAGACTTGCAGTGCCTGGTCCTTTTTTGACACAGTTGCAGATGACATTTGTTTTGTCAAATGCAAGCTGTGTCATCAGAAAGTAAAAAGAGGTAAAAGTGTCAGCAACCTCAATACCACAAATATGTGGAAACATGTGCGGAACAGGCACGCGGTGGAGTTACAGAAACACAGTGAAGACGTAGGCCAACCAACAGCGGCAGCTACCACCTCTTCATCTAGTGTTGCCTCTTCCTCCACTGTTGTCCAGAGACCTAGTGTAATTCCACCCACAACACCACCTTCCCAGTCATCCTCACACTCCCAGTCTACTCTACAGCCATCGGTAGTCCAGGCATGGGAGAAAAGGCGGGCATTCTCGGCCAACCACCCCCGAGCACAGGCTCTGAATGAAGGCATTGCCAAACTGTTGTCCCTGGAAATGCTCTCGTTCAGGCTGGTGGAGACTGACAGCTTCCGTGACTTGATGGCATTGGCAGTCCCACAGTACAAGGTGCCCAGCCGCTTTTACTTCAGCAGGCAGGCTGTCCCTGACCTGCACAGGCATGTTGAGGCAAACATAAAACATGCGCTACTGAACGCCGTCAGTAGCAAGGTCCACCTCACCACCGATGCGTGGACCAGTCAGCATGGACAGGGGCGATATGTTTCCCTCACTGCCCATTGGGTTAATGTTGTTGAGCCAGGTACAGATCGTGCGAGTGGCGCAGGACGTGTCCTGCCCACTCCAAGGATTGCAGGAATCCAGTCTGTACGCATCGACTCCTCCTCTTACACCAGTTCCTCTGATTCCTCTCTGCAGGATCCGTCACAGTCCACCTCCACATGGACCCGTGAACGTTTACCTATGACCGACATGAGCACAGCCGTGGCCAAACATCAGCAGGCCGTCTTGAAACTAGTTTCATTGGGGCATCGAAGCCACACAGCGCAGGAGCTCTGGAATGCCATCAAGCAGGAGAGCGATGTGTGGTTACTGCCAGCGAATCTCCAGCCAGGCATGGTAGTGTGTGACAATGGCCGAAATCTGGTGGCAGCTTTGGCCCTTGGCAACCTCACTCACATCCCATGTCTGGCACATGTGCTCAATTTGGTTGTGCAGAGTTTTCTGAGGGACTATCCGGATCTTGATGCCCTGCTGCACAAGGTCCGCCTAGAGTGTGCTCACTTGCGGCGTTCCAGCTTGTCCAGATCCCGCATTGCTGCTCTGCAGCGCCGATTCCGCCTTCCGGAACACCGCATCATATGTGACCTACCTACCCGGTGGAATTCCACGTTACATATGTTGGAGCGGTTGTGTGAGCAGCAGCAAGCAGTTATGGAGTACCAGCTGCATCAGGCGCAAAGAAGTCGCAGTCAGCGCCGATCAGACTTCACAACCACAGAGTGGGCCACTATGAAGGACGTCTGCCAGGTTTTGCGTCCTTTTGATTATTCCACGCGGATGGCAAGTGCAGATGATGCACTAGTCAGCATGACTGTCCCCCTTATCTGCCTGCTTCAGCAAACTTTGCAAGGGTTAAGGGATGATGTGGTGGAAGAGGTGGAGGATGAGGAGTCACCTTTTCCATCAGCTTCTGGAGAGTCAGCGCCACGTGGTTCCTCACAAAGGGGTACGCAGGGGCCAATTTGTGAGGAGGATGAGGAGGAGTCAATGGAGGAGGAAGAGCTCCGTCCAGAGGAGGGAGCGACACAATTGTCCAGTGGTCAGTGTGTACAGCGAGGGTGGGGTGATGACGAGCGGGCAGAGATCATGTCTCAAGCAGGGGACAGCGTTTCTGGGCCAGTTGGCACTCTGCAGCACATGGTGGATTTCATGCTGCAGTGCCTGAGAAACGACCGCCGCATCGACCACATTCTCAACATGCCTGATTATTGGGTGTTCACCCTCCTCGATCCTCGCTACCGGGACAACGTCCAAAACCTCATCCCTGCGTTGACCCGGGAGCGTAAATTGCGGGAGTACCACGACACACTGGTGAATTCCATCATCTTCTCCTGTCCAACTGAGAGGAGTGCTGCTAGTGCTTTACAAAGCAGCTCAGTGCGTCGAGGCAGTGGGGGAGGCTCTGCCCAAAGAGGGAGCAGAAGCAGTGCCTCTGCCCAAGGCAAGCCCAGTATGGCACAACTCTGGCACACTTTTGTGTGCCCGCCCCAAATGTCTACACCATCACCGGCGGCTCCAGTCAGCAGGAGGCAACGGTTCCGTCAGATGGTGACAGACTACATGGCTTGCCCTCTTACTGTACTCCCAGACGGCTCTTCCCCGTTCAAGTTTTGGGTCTCTAAGCTGGATACATGGCCAGAGCTAAGCCAGTATGCATTGGAGGTGCTGGCTTGTCCTGCGGCTAGTGTCTTATCGGAACGTGTCTTTAGTGCCGCAGGTGGTGTACTAACAGACCGTCGCATGCGACTATCCTCCGATAACGTTGACCGGCTTACTTTCCTGAAAATGAACCAGGCCTGGATCTCGCAGGAATTTGCCACTCCTCTGCCTGATTAAGTAATTGGGTGTCATCCAGGTCTCCTGCTGTGTTCATCTTTCTACCACCTGAACTGCTATTCCTGGGCTCCAACACCGCCAGTTGCGGCTCAGAAGTGCAGGCTGCACAGTAAAAACATACGACCCAGTGTTATTGGGTTTCAGTAACGTCAGCTGATCCCCAGCTGTGTAGCCGGCAATGTGTCCTGTGACCGCCACGCTGGCACAACAACCTAAATGTAAGGGAACCTGTCCCCCCCCCCCCGTCGTTTGTTACTGAAAGAGCCATCTTGTGCAGCAGTAATGCTGCACAAGGAAAAGGTAGCTCTTTTTTTTTAGCTCTTTGCACACGCAGAACTTAACACTTATAAAATGTGTTCACTGATACCGTTATACCGTCCCGGAGCTGGGACTTTCCTTCGTAATGTGACGCAGCACAGCCGTCATTCCTACCCCCTTGGTGCCATGCGCTGCCTCCTCAGCGTTGTTTTAAGCTGTCACGGAGCCTGCGCTGTTCTGTTATCCCTTGGGCATGCCCTATTTGCGCTGCCTGTCTTCTGACATAATTTGGTGTCAGGCTGGCTGCGCCTGTGCGGCCGCGCTGCCCGAGATCCCGCCTCGCAGTGTCTTCTGATTGAGTCACACTGCGGGCCTGGGATCCATGGGCATGCGCAGTGCATATCTTCCCCTCGGGCTCTCGCTCATTTCCCTCCGCCTTCTTTAGACTGTGCGCCGTCAGCTGATCCCTAGCATGCCACGGCCGTGACACCGCACAGTCTGAAGAAGAGGGAAGGAGGGGAGTGAGAGTCGAGGTTATGCACTGTGCATGCCGATGGTTCCAAGGCCCGCAGTGGGATTACGTTAGACGAGACTGCGAGGTGGGATCTGGAGCAGCGTGGACGCACAGGCACTGACAGCCTGACACCAAATTATGTCAGAAGACAGGCAGCGCTAATTGGGCATGGCCAAGGGCTAACAGAACAGCGCAGGCTCCGTGACAGCTTAAAACAACGCTGAGGAGGCAGCGCACGGCACCAAGGGGATAGGAATGACAGCTGTGCTGTGTCCCATTACAAAGGAAATTCGCACCTCCGGAACGGTTTAACGGTATAAAGGGACACATTTTTAGTGTTTACTTCGGTGTTTGCAAGGAGCATAATTAAAAGAGCAACCTTTTCCTTTTGCATCCTTAGTGCTGCACAAGATGGCTCTTTCAGCTACAAACGTCTTGGGGGGGGGGGGTTAAAGGTTTCCTTTCAACTTGCTCCAATCAGGCTTCGGCCTACACTCTGTTCCTCTGCTCCTCCTGCTGTCCCTGGGCTCTAACACCGCCAGTTGGTGCCTGAAAGTGCTGTGTGCACAGTCAACAGTCGCTCCTCTGTTATTGGGGTTCAGTAACGTCAGCTGATCCCCAGCTGTGTGTGCGGCAATACCTCCAATCTGCTCCTCCTGCTGTCCCTGGGCTCTAACACCGCCAGTTGGTGCCTGGAAGTGCTGTGTGCACAGTCAACAGTCGCTCCTCTGTTATTGGGGTTCAGTAGCGTCAGCTGATCCCCAGCTGTGTGTGCGGCAATACCTCCAATCTGCCCATCCTGCTGTCCCTGGGCTCTAACACCGCCAGTTGGTGCCTGGAAGTGCTGTGTGCACAGTCAACAGTCGCTCCTCTGTTATTGGGGTTCAGTAACGTCAGCTGATCCCCAGCTGTGTATCCGGCAACGTGTCATGCGACCGCCACGCTGGCACAACTAAAGTGTAAGGGGACCTGTCCCACCCCCCCCCCCAGGCGTTTGTTACTGAAAGAGCCACCATGTGCAGCACTAATACTGCACAAGGGAAAGGTCGCTCTTGAAATTATGCTCCTTGCAAACGCTGAACTACACACTCATGTAATGTGTCCCCTCACACCGTCCAACCGTCCCGGAGGTGGGACTTTCCTTTGTAATGTGGCGCAGCGCAGCCGTAATTGCTACCCCCTTGGCACCGTGCGCTGCCTCCTTAGCGTTGTTTGATTCCGTCATGGACCCTGCGCTGTTATGTTATCCCTTGGCCATGCACAGTTTGCGCTGCCCGTCCTCTGACATCATTTGTTGTCGTCCTGGCTGCGCCTGTGCGTCCACGCTGCCCAAAATCACACCTCGCAGTGTCGTCTAATGTGATCCCACAGTGGGCCTGGTATCCATGGCCATGCGCAGTGCATATACTAGCCTCTCACTCCCCTTCTTCACGCTTCTTCAGACTAGGCGGCGTCAGCTGATCCCTAATAGCATGCCACGGCCGTGACGCCGCACAGTCTGAAGAAGCAGGAAGGAGGTGAGTGAGAGGCGATGATATGCACTGCACATGCCCATGGATCCCTGGCCCGCAGTGGGACTACATTAGATGACACTGCAAGGTTGGATCTCGGGCAGCTTGGACACACAGGCACTGCCAGCCTGACACCTACATGATGTCAGAAGACGGGCACCGCTAACTGTGCATGGCCAACGGATAACATTACAGCGCGGGCTCCGTGACAGACCCAAACAACGTTGAGGAGGTGGCGCCCGGCACCAAGGGGGTTGGAATGACGGCTGTGCTGTGTCACATTACAAAGGAAAGTCCCACTTCCGGGATGGTTTGACGGTGTGAGGGGACACATTATATGAGTGTGTACTTCAGCGTTTGCAAGGAGCATAATTTTCGGAGCCACCATTTTCCATGTGCAGTATTACTGCTGTACAAGATGGCTCTTTCAGCAACAAATGCCTGGGGGGGGGGGTTAAAGGTTCCCTTTCAACTTGCTCCACTGCAGGCTTCGGCCTACACTCTGCTCCTCTTTGATTCCCTGGGTTTCAACACTGTCAGTTGCCACCTGGAAGTGTTGTCTACACAGAAAAAACACTAGGTGATGTGTCAGTGGGGTTCAGCACCGCCAGCTGTTCCCCTGCTGTGTAGTCGGCAACGTGTCCAGCACAAGCCACGCTGGCACAACAGAACAAAAGCTGCCACCAGTGCAGGCTTCGGCCTACACTCTGCTCCTCTCCTCCTCCTGCTGACCCTGGGCTCAAACACCGCTAGTTTTTGCCCGGAAGTGCTAGCTGCACAGAGAAAAACACCAGCCAATGTGTTAGTGGGGTTCAGCAACGCCAGCTGTTCCCCTGCTGTGTAGCCGGCAACGTGACCTGCAAATGCCACGCAGGCACATGAACTGAAATTAAAGGGAACCTGGCCCCACCCCCCCAGGTGTTTCTATGTATAACAGCCACCTAGTACAGCAGTACTGCTGCATTTGTACAAGGTGGCTGACTTTTTCTCCTTGCCCACGTGGAACTCAACACGTACAAAATGTATCTCATTGAGACCATTCCACTGTCCCTGAGGTGTGACTTTCCTTTCTAATGATACGCAGCACCCCCCTTGGTAGCGTTTCCTGTCTTTTGTCATCATGGTTAGCTGGCTGCGCCTGTGCATCCGCCCTGCTAGAAACAACGCCCCTCGTTGTCATATTTATTTTGTCAGCGAGGGTGTGGTTTATGGGCACGAGCAGTGCATATGTTCGCCTGTCTTAACTCATCTCCTTCCGCCTTCTTCAGACTGTGCGGCCTCCTGGCCGTGGTAGGCGATAAGGGATCAGCTGAGGCCGCCCAGTCTGGAGCAGGTGTAAGGACATGTGTGAGCGGCAAACCTATTTACTGCACAAGGCCACGAATCCCAGCCACGCAGTGTGATTTTTTGAAAACACACTGTGGGTCTGGGATTCATGTCCATCGCTAACCGCAACGGCCGACATGAAATGAGGTCAGAAGACAGGAAGCGCTCACAGCGCATGGCCAAGGGATCACAATAGCGCAGACTCCTGTACAGCAAATAGCAACGCTCAGGAATCTGCGCCCAGTACCTAGGTGCAAATTTTGACACCTGTGCTGCGTCTCCTTAAAAAGACAAGTCACGCCTCCACAACTGTTTGACAGTATAATGGGCTAAATAGTGTACGTGTTTTATTCAGCGTGTGCAAGGAGCAAACCAAATAGAGCAACCTTTTACTTGTGCAGCATTAATGCTGCACAAGGTGTGGCTCTTGTACCTTGCAACACCTGAGGGGGGTTAAAGGTAACCTTTGAAATTGGTTCAACTAGGCTTCGGCCTACACTCTGCTCCTCTCCTGCTGACCCTGGGCTCAAACACCGCTAGTTTTTGCCCGGAACTGCTAGCTGCACAGAGAAAAACACCAGTCAATGTGTTAGTGGGGTTCAGCACCGCCAGCTGTTCCCCTGCTGTGTAGTCGGCATCGTGTCCAGCACAAGCCACGCTGGCACAACTGACCAAAAGCTGCCACCAGTGCAGGCTTCTGCCTACACTCTGCTCCTCTCCTCCTCCTGCTGACCCTGGGCTCAAACACCGCCAGTTTCTGCCCGGAAGTGCTAGCTGCACAGAGAAAAACACCAGCCAATGTGTTAGTGGGGTTCAGCTCCGCCAGCTGTTCCCCCGCTGTGTAGCCGGCATCGTGTCCAGCACAAGCCACGCTGGCACAACTGACCAAAAGCTGCCACCAGTGCAGGCTTCGGCCTACACTTTGCTCCTCTCCTCCTCCTGCTGACCCTGGGCTCAAACAACACCAGTTTCTGCCCGGACATGCTAGCTGCACAGAGAAAAACACCAGCCAATGTGTTAGTGGGGTTCAGCACCGCCAGCTGTTCCCCTGCTCTGTAACTGGCAACGTGTCCTGCAAACGCCACGCAGGCACATGAACTGAAATTGAAGGGAGCCTGCCCCCCACCCCCCCAGGTGTTTCTATGTATAACAGCCACCTTGTACAGCAGTACTGCTGCATTTGTACAAGGTGGCTGACTTTTTCTCCTTGCACATGTGGAACTTAACAAGTACAAAATGTGTCTCATTACAGACCATTACAATGTCCCTTAGGTGTGACTTTCCTTTTTAATGACACGCAGCATCCCCATTGTTAGCGCTGCCCGTCTCCTGACATCATTGGTTGGCTGGCTGTGCCTGTGCGTCCCCCCTGCCCGACACAACGCCCCCCGTTGTCTCATATATTTTGACTGCGAGGGTGTGATTGATGGGCACGAGCAGTGCATATGTTCCCCTGTCTTCACTCCCCTCCTTCCGCCTTCTTCTGACTGTGCGGCCTCATGGCCGCGGCATGCGATAAGGGATCAGCTGAGGCCGCCCAGTCTGAAGCAGGTGTAAGGACATGTGTGAGCGGCGAACATATTTACTGCACAAGGCCACGAATCCCAGCACCGCAGTGTGACTTTAGGAAAAGCCACTGTGGGTCTGGGATTTATGGCCATCGTTAACCGCACCGGCCAACATGAAATGAGGTCATGAGACGGCCTGCACTAACAGGGTATTGCCAAGGGATAACACAAGAGCGCAGTTTCCTGTACTGCAAATAACAACGGTAAGGAATCTGCGCCCAGCACCTAGGTGTAAATTTGTACACCTGTGCTGCGTCTCCTTAAAAAGACTAGTAGTCACGCCTCCACTACTGTTTGACAGTATAATGGGCTAAATAGTGTACGTGTTTAATTCAGCGTGTGCAAGGAGCAAAATTAAATAGAGCAACCTTTGACTTGTGCATCATTAATGCTGTTCAAGGTGTGGCTCTTGTACCTTGCAACACCTGAGGGGGGGTTAAAGGTAACCTTTGAAATTGGTTCAACTAGGCTTCGGCCTACACTCTGCTCCTCTCCTCCTCCTGCTGACCCTGGGCTCAAACACCGCTAGTTTTTGCCCGGAACTGCTAGCTGCACAGAGAAAAACACCAGTCAATGGTGTCAATGGTCAGTGGGGTTCAGCAACGCCAGCTGTTCCCCTGCTGTGTAGTCGGCAACGTGTCCAGCACAAGCCACGCTGGCACAACAGAACAAAAGCTGCCACCAGTGCAGGCTTCGGCCTACACTTTGCTCCTCTCCTCCTCCTGCTGACCCTGGGCTCAAACAACGCCAGTTTCTGCCCGGACATGCTAGATGCACAGAGAAAAATACCAGCCAATGTGTTAGTGGGGTTCAGCACCGCCAGCTGTTCCCCTGCTGTGTAGTCGGCATCGTGTCCAGCACAAGCCACGCTGGCACAACTGACCAAAAGCTGCCACCAGTGCAGGCTTCGGCCTACACTTTGCTCCTCTCCTCCTCCTGCTGACCCTGGGCTCAAACAACGCCAGTTTCTGCCCGGACATGCTAGCTGCACAGAGAAAAACACCAGCCAATGTGTTAATGGGGTTCAGCACCGCCAGCTGTTCCCCTGCTGTGTAGCTGGCAACGTGTCCTGCAAACGCCACGCAGGCACATGAACTGAAATTGAAGGGAGCCTGCCCCCCACCCCCCCAGGTGTTTCTATGTATAACAGCCACCTTGTACAGCAGTACTGCTGCATTTGTACAAGGTGGCTGACTTTTTCTCCTTGCACACGTGGAACTCAACAAGTACAAAATGTGTCTCATTACAGACCATTACAATGTCCCTGAGGTGTGACTTTCCTTTTTAATGACACGCAGCACCCCCATTGTTAGCGCTGCCCGTCTCCTGACATCATTGGTTGGCTGGCTGTGCCTGTGCGTCCCCCCTGCCCGACACAACGCCCCCCGTTGTCTCATATATTTTGACTGCGAGGGTGTGATTGATGGGCACGAGCAGTGCATATGTTCCCCTGTCTTCACTCCCCTCCTTCCGCCTTCTTCTGACTGTGCGGCCTCATGGCCGCGGCATGCGATAAGGGATCAGCTGAGGCCGCCCAGTCTGAAGCAGGTGTAAGGACATGTGTGAGTGGCGAACATATTTACTGCACAAGGCCACGAATCCCAGCACCGCAGTGTGACTTTAGGAAAAGCCACTGTGGGTCTGGGATTTATGGCCATCGTTAACCGCACCGGCCAACATGAAATGAGGTCATGAGATGGCCTGCACTAACAGGGTATTGCCAAGGGATAACACAAGAGCGCAGTTTCCTGTACTGCAAATAACAACGGTAAGGAATCTGCGCCCAGCACCTAGGTGTAAATTTGTACACCTGTGCTGCGTCTCCTGAAAAAGACTAGTAGTCACGCCTCCACTACTGTTTGACAGTATAATGGGCTAAATAGTGTACGTGTTTAATTCAGCGTGTGCAAGGAGCAAAATTAAATAGAGCAACCTTTGACTTGTGCATCATTAATGCTGTTCAAGGTGTGGCTCTTGTACCTTGCAACACCTGAGGGGGGGGTTAAAGGTAACCTTTGAAATTGGTTTAACTAGGCTTCGGCCTACACTCTGCTCCTCTCCTCCTCCTGCTGACCCTGGGCTCAAGCACCGCTAGTTTTTGCCCGGAACTGCTAGCTGCACAGAGAAAAACACCAGTCAATGTGTTAGTGGGGTTCAGCAACGCCAGCTGTTCCCCTGCTGTGTAGTCGGCAACGTGTCCAGCACAAGCCACACTGGCACAACAGAACAAAAGCTGCCACCAGTGCAGGCTTCGGCCTACACTTTGCTCCTCTCCTCCTCCTGCTGACCCTGGGCTCAAACAACGCCAGTTTCTGCCCGGACATGTTAGCTGCACAGAGAAAAACACCAGCCAATGTGTTAGTGGGGTTCAGCAGCGCCAGCTGTTCCCCTGCTGTGTAGTCGGCATCGTGTCCAGCACAAGCCACGCTGGCACAACTGACCAAAAGCTGCCACCAGTGCAGGCTTCGGCCTACACTTTGCTCCTCTCCTCCTCCTGCTGACCCTGGGCTCAAACAACGCCAGTTTCTGCCCGGACATGCTAGCTGCACAGAGAAAAACACCAGCCAATGTGTTAGTGGGGTTCAGCACCGCCAGCTGTTCCCCTGCTGTGTAGCTGGCAACGTGTCCTGCAAACGCCACGCAGGCACATGAACTGAAATTGAAGGGAGCCTGCCCCTCACCCCCAGGTGTTTCTATGTATAACAGCCACCTTGTACAGCAGTACTGCTGCATTTGTACAAGGTGGCTGACTTTTTGTCCTTGCCCACGCGGAACTCAAAACGTACAAAATGTGTCTCATTGAGACCATTCCACTGTCCCTGAGGTGTGACTTTCCTTTCTAATGATACGCAGCACCCCCCTTGGTAGTGCTTCCCGTCTTCTGACATCATTGGTTGGCTTGTTGGCCTGTGCGTCCGCCCTGCCTGAAACAATGCTCCTCGTTATCTTATTTTGACTGCGAGGGTGTGATTGATGGGCACGAGCAGTGCATATCTTCACCTGTCTTAACTCATCTCCTTCCGCCTTCTTCAGACTGTGCAGCCTCATGGCCACGGCATCCGAGAAGGGATCAGCAGAGGCCGCCCAGTCTGAAGCAGGTGTAAGGACGTGTGTGAGCGGCCAAAATATTTACTGCTCAAGGCCACGAATCACAGCACCGCAGTGTGACTTTATGAAAAGGCACTGTGGGTCTAGGATTTATGGCCATCGTTAACCGCACCGGCCAACATGAAATGAGGTCATAAGACGGGCTGCACTAACAGGGTGTTGCCAAGGGATAACACAAGAGTGCAGACTACTGTACTGCAAATAACAACGCTCAGGAATCTGCGCCCAGCACCTAGGTGTAAATTTTGACACCTGTGCTGCGTCTCCTTAAAAAGACAAGTCACGCCTCCACTACTGTTTGACAGTATAATGGGCTAAATAGTGTACGTGTTTTATTCAGCGTGTGCAAGGAGCAAAATTATTAGAGCAACCTTTAACTTGTGCAGCATTAATGCTGCACAAGGTGTGGCTCTTGTACCTTGCAACACCTGAGGGGGGGTTAAAGGTTACCTTTGAAATTGGTTCTACTAGGCTTCGGCCTACACTCTGCTCCTCTCCTCCTCCTGCTGACCCTGGGCTCTAACACCGCAAGTTGGTGCCCGGAAGTGCTGGTTGCACAGAGAAAAACACCCGCAAATGTGTCAGTGGGGTTCAGCACCGCCAGCTGTTCCCCTGCTGTGTAGTCGGCAACGTGTCCAGCACAAGCCACGCTGGCACAACCGAACAAAAGCTGCCACCAGTGCAGGCTTCGACCTACACTCTGCTCCTCTCCTCCTCCTGCTGACCCTGGGCTCTAACACCGCCAGTTTTTGCCCGTAACTGCTAGCTGCACAGAGAAAAACACCCGCCAATGTGTCAGTGGGGTTCAGCACCGCCAGCTGTTCCCCTGCTGTGTAGTCGGCAACGTGTCCAGCACAAGCCACGCTGGCACAACTGAACAAAAGCTGCCACCAATGCAGGCTTCGGCATACACTCTGCTCCTCTCCTCCTCCTGCTGACCCTGGGCTCTAACACCGCTAGTTTTTGCCCGGAAGTGCTAGCTGCACAGAGAAAAACACCCGCCAATGTGTCAGTGGGGTTCAGCACCGCCAGCTGTTCCCCTGCTGTGTAGCCGGCAACGTGACCTGCAAACGCCACGCAGGCACATGAACTGAAATTAAAGGGACCCTGCCACCCACACCAAGGTGTTTCTATGTATAACAGCCACCTTGTACAGCAGTACTGCCGCATTTGTACAAGGTGGCTGACTTTTTCTCCTTGCCCACGTTGAATGTAACACGTACAAAATGTGTCTCATTACAGACCATTACAATGTCCCTGAGGTGTGACTTTCCTTTTTAATGACACGCAGCACCCCACTTGGTAGCGCTGCCCGTCCTCTGAAATCATTGGTTGGCTGGCTGCGCCTGTGCGTCCGCCCTGCCTGAAACAACGCTCCTCGTTGTCTTACTTATTTTGACTGCGAGGGTGTGATTGATGGGCACGAGCAGTGCATATCTTCGCCTGTCTTTACTCATCTCCTTCCGCCTTCTTCAGACTGTGCGGCCTCATGGCCACGACATGCGAGAAGGGATCAGCTGAGGCCGCCCAGTCTGAAGCAGGTGTAAGGACATGAGTGACAGGCGAAAAAAATTACTGCGCAAGCCCACGAATCCCAGCCCCGTAGTGTGACTTAAAGAAAAGACACTGCGGGTCTGGGTTTCATGGCCATCGCTAACCGCACCGGCCAACATGAAATGAGGTCAGAAGACAAGCAGCGCTCACAGCGCATGGCCAAGGGATAACAAGAGCGCAGACTCCTGTACAGCAAATAACAATGCTCAGGAATCTGCGCCCAGCACCTAGGTGTAAATTTTGACACCTGTGCTGCGTCTCCTTAAAAAGACAAGTCACGCCTCCACTACTGTTTGACAGTATAATGGGCTAAATAGTGTACGTGTTTTATTCAGCGTGTGCAAGGAGCAAAATTAATAGAGCAACCTTTTACTCGTGCAGCATTAATGCTGCACAAAGTGTGGCTCTTGTACCTTGCAACACCTGAGGAGGGGTTAAAGGTTTCCTTTGAAATTGGTTCAACTAGGCTTCGGCCTACACTCTGCTCCTCTCCTCCTCTTTCAGACCCTGGGCTCTAACACCGCCAGTTGGTGCCTGGAAGTGCAGGCTGCACAGAGAAAAACACCCGCCATTGTGTCAGTGGCGTTCAGCAACGCCAGCTGTTCCCCCACTGTGTAGCCGGCAAAGTGTCCTGCAAACGCAACGCAGACACAAAGCTGCCTCCACTGCAGGCTTCGGCGTACACTCTGCTCCCCCTGCTTACCCTTTGCTCCAACACCGCTAGTTGGGGCTGTAGGAACACAATCTTTAATAGGCAACGCATCCTGGTTCCAGCACCGTCAGCTGGTTTCGGGTAGTGTCAAGGTCACTGACACACCTATACGTTGTCCCGTCGTGTTGCGGTCAGGTTAGCCAACTCCATGGTGCCTCCAGTTTAGGAGCTTCCTATGTGGGCTGCGTGAATTGGTAGTCAAGGCTGGTTCTGTAGTGCCAGTAGGCCAAGCTCCCCCTGTAGGACTGTTGGGGTTCGGTAACTGCGGCTGCCTCGCGGCCTAGCTGTTCTCTCCTCTCCTGTGGACCTTCTGGTCCACCACCTGGTTCCAGCACCGTCAGCTGGTTCCGGGCCGAGCCTTCGGCTTAGGTGCTTCCTCCTGGGTATCCGAGTTCCGCCAACGCCAGGCGGTCCTTGGTAGTGCTTTTAAGTGCGGGCACCTACAGCTTAGTAACCGGGTTCCAGCACCGTCAGCTGATCCTCGGTCGTGCCATTGGCTCTTGCACACTGGGGCAACGCATCTGGGTTCCAGCACCGCCAGCTGGTTCTCGGCAGTGTTTTTGTCACAGGTACTCCCTCGTGCCAAACCTGTTTCTAGCACCGTCAGCTGTTTCCGGGTAGTGTCAAGCTCACTGAGACGCCTATGCTTGCCCCGTCGTGGTGCGGTCGGGTTAGCCAACTCCAGGGTGCCTCCAGTTTAGGAGCTTCCTATGTGGGCTGCGTGAACTGGTAGTCAAGGCTGGTTCTGTAGTGCCAGTAGGCCCAGCTCCCCCTGTAGGACTGTTGGGGTTCGGTAACTGCGGCTGCCTCGCGGCCTAGCTGTTCTCTCCTCTCCTGTGGGCCTTGGGGCCCACCACCTGGTTCCATCACCGTCAGCTGGTTCCAGGCCGAGCCTTTGGCTTAGGTGCCTCCTCCTGGGTATCCGAGTTCCGCCAACGTCAGGCGGTCCTTGGTAGTGCTTTTAAGCGCGGGCACCTACAGCTTAGTAACCGGGTTCCAGCACCGCCAGCTGGTCCTCGGTCATGCCATTGGCTCTTGCACACTGGGGCAACGCATCTGGGTTCCAGCACCGCCAGCTGGTTCTCGGCAGTGTTCTTGTCACAGGTACTCCCTCGTGCCAAGCCTGGTTTCAGCACCGTCAGCTGTTTCCGGGTTGTGTCAAGCTCATTGAGACGCCTATGCTTGCCCCGTCGTGGTGCGGTCGGGTTAGCCAACTCCAGGGTGCCTCCAGTTTAGGAGCTTCCTATGTGGGCTGCGTGAACTGGTAGTCAAGGCTGGTTCTGTAGTGCCAGTAGGCCCAGCTCCCCCTGTAGGACTGTTGGGGTTCGGTAACTGCGGCTGCCTCGCGGCCTAGCTGTTCTCTCCTCTCCTGTGGGCCTTGGGGTCCACCACCTGGTTCCAGCACCGTCAGCTGGTTCCGGGCCGAGCCTTTGGCTTAGGTGCCTCCTCCTGGGTATCCGAGTTCCGCCAACGTCAGGCGGTCCTTGGTAGTGCTTTTAAGCGCGGGCACCTACAGCTTAGTAACCGGGTTCCAGCACCGCCAGCTGGTCCTCGGTCGTGCCATTGGCTCTTGCACACTGGGGCAACGCATCTGGGTTCCAGCACCGCCAGCTGGTTCTCGGCAGTGTTCTTGACACAGGTACTCCCTCGTGCCAAGCCTGGTTTCAGCACCGCCAGCTGTTTCCGGGTTGTGTCAAGCTCACTGAGACGCCTATGCTTGCCCCGTCGTGGTGCGGTCGGGTTAGCCAACTCCAGGGTGCCTCCAGTTTAGGAGCTTCCTATATGGGCTGCGTGAACTGGCAGTCAAGGCTGGTTCTGTAGTGCCAGTAGGCCCAGCTCCCCCTGTAGGACTGTTGGGGTTCGGTAACTGCGGCTGCCTCGCGGCCTAGCTGTTCTCTCCTCTCCTGTGGACCTTGGGGTCCACCACCTGGTTCCAGCACCGTCAGCTGGTTCCGGGCCGAGCCTTTGGCTTAGGTGCCTCCTCCTGGGTATCCGAGTTCCGCCAACGTCAGGCGGTCCTTGGTAGTGCTTTTAAGCGCGGGCACCTACAGCTTAGTAACCGGGTTCCAGCACCGCCAGCTGGTCCTCGGTCGTGCCATTGGCTCTTGCACACTGGGGCAACGCATCTGGGTTCCAGCACCGCCAGCTGGTTCTCGGCAGTGTTCTTGTCACAGGTACTCCCTCGTGCCAAGCCTGGTTTCAGCACCGTCAGCTGTTTCCGGGTTGTGTCAAGCTCACTGAGACGCCTATGCTTGCCCCGTCGTGGTGCGGTCGGGTTAGCCAACTCCAGGGTGTCTCCAGTTTAGGAGCTTCCTATGTGGGCTGCGTGAACTGGTAGTCAAGGCTGGTTCTGTAGTGCCAGTAGGCCCAGCTCCCCCTGTAGGACTGTTGGGGTTCGGTAACTGCGGCTGCCTCGCGGCCTAGCTGTTCTCTCCTCTCCTGTGGACCTTGGGGTCCACCACCTGGTTCCAGCACCGTCAGCTGGTTCCGGGCCGAGCCTTTGGCTTAGGTGCCTCCTCCTGGGTATCCGAGTTCCGCCAACGTCAGGCGGCCCTTGGTAGTGCTTTTAAGCGCGGGCACCTACAGCTTAGTAACCGGGTTCCAGCACCGCCAGCTGGTCCTCGGTCGTGCCATTGGCTCTTGCACACTGGGGCAACGCATCTGGGTTCCATCACCGCTAGCTGGTTCTCGGCAGTGTTCTTGTCACAGGTACTCCCTCGTGCCAAGCCTGGTTTCAGCACCGTCAGCTGTTTCCGGGTTGTGTCAAGCTCACTGAGACGCCTATGCTTGCCCCGTCGTGGTGCGGTCGGGTTATTCAACTCCAGGGTGCCTCCAGTTTAGGAGCTTCCTATGTGGGCTGCGTGAACTGGTAGTCAAGGCTGGTTCTGTAGTGCCAGTAGGCCCAGCTCCTCCTGTAGGACTGTTGGGGTTCGGTAACTGCGGCTGCCTCGCGGCCTAGCTGTTCTCTCCTCTCCTGTGGACCTTGGGGTCCACCACCTGGTTCCAGCACCGTCAGCTGGTTCCGGGCCGAGCCTTTGGCTTAGGTGCCTCCTCCTGGGTATCCGAGTTCCGCCAACGTCAGGCGGTCCTTGGTAGTGCTTTTAAGCGCGGGCACCTACAGCTTAGTAACCGGGTTCCAGCACCGCCAGCTGGTCCTCGGTCGTGCCATTGGCTCTTGCACACTGGGGCAACGCATCTGGGTTCCAGCACCGCCAGCTGGTTCTCGGCAGTGTTCTTGTCACAGGTACTCCCTCGTGCCAAGCCTGGTTTCAGCACCGTCAGCTGTTTCCGGGTTGTGTCAAGCTCACTGAGACGCCTATGCTTGCCCCGTCGTGGTGCGGTCGGGTTAGCCAACTCCAGGGTGCCTCCAGTTTAGGAGCTTCCTATGTGGGCTGCGTGAACTGGTAGTCAAGGCTGGTTCTGTAGTGCCAGTAGGCCCAGCTCCCCCTGTAGGACTGTTGGGGTTCGGTAACTGCGGCTGCCTCGCGGCCTAGCTGTTCTCTCCTCTCCTGTGGACCTTGGGGTCCACCACCTGGTTCCAGCACCGTCAGCTGGTTCCGGGCCGAGCCTTTGGCTTAGGTGCCTCCTCCTGGGTATCCGAGTTCCGCCAACGTCAGGCGGTCCTTGGTAGTGCTTTTAAGCGCGGGCACCTACAGCTTAGTAACCGGGTTCCAGCACCGCCAGCTGGTCCTCGGTCGTGCCATTGGCTCTTGCACACTGGGGCAACGCATCTGGGTTCCAGCACCGCCAGCTGGTTCTCGGCAGTGTTCTTGTCACAGGTACTCCCTCGTGCCAAGCCTGGTTTCAGCACCGTCAGCTGTTTCCGGGTTGTGTCAAGCTCACTGAGACGCCTATGCTTGCCCCGTCGTGGTGCGGTCGGGTTAGCCAACTCCAGGGTGCCTCCAGTTTAGGAGCTTCCTATGTGGGCTGCGTGAACTGGTAGTCAAGGCTGGTTCTGTAGTGCCAGTAGGCCCAGCTCCCCCTGTAGGACTGTTGGGGTTCGGTAACTGCGGCTGCCTCGCGGCCTAGCTGTTCTCTCCTCTCCTGTGGACCTTCGGGTCCACCACCTGGTTCCAGCACCGTCAGCTGGTTCTCGGCAGTGTCTTTTGCTCTTGTACCTTCTGCTCCCCATCCTGGTTCCAGTACCGTCAGCTGGTTCCGGGCAGAGCCTTTGGCTTAGGTGCCTCCTTCTGGGTATCCAAGTTCCACCAACGTCAGGTGGTCCTTGGTAGTGCTTTCAGGCACGGGTACCTCCTGCTTAGTAACCGGGTTCCAGTAACGTCAGCTGGTCCTCGGTAGTTCCATTGGCTCTTGGACCTTCGGCTACCCATCCGGGTTCCAGTACCGTCAGCTGGTTCTCGGCAGTGTCTTTTGCTCTTGTACCTTCTGCTCCCCATCCTGGTTCCAGTAACGTCAGCTGGTTCCGGGCAGAGCCTTTGGCTTAGGTGCCTCCTTCTGGGTATCCGAGTTCCGCCAACGCCAGGCGGTCCTTGGTAGTGCTTTTTAGCACGGGTACCTCCTGCTTAGTAACCGGGTTCCAGTAATGTCAGCTGGTCCTCGGTAGTTCCATAAGCTCTTGAACCTTCGGGTAGCCATCCGAGTTCCAGTTCCATCAGCTGGTTCTTGGCATTTTCTCAGCCTTCTTGTACCTTCTGCTACATTTCCAAGTTTAAGACCCTAAAGTCGACGACCCGGAAGACCACCCCGATGACGACGACCCGGAAGACCACCCCGATGACGACGACGACGGCAGAGATGACGACGGCGGAGACGACGACGGCGGAGACGACGGCGGCGGAGATGACGACACTGAAGACGACGACCCTGGAGACGACGACATGGAAGACCGAGAAGCAGAAGAACAAGAGGCTGCAGAACAAAGAGCAGAAGAACATTAAGCATAAGACTTAATATCAGAGCAAAAGATATTATCTAAATTATACGCAGAAGAAGACTAAGCAGTGTATGGGGGTGAGTCCGTTCCTCCTCGTAGTGCCCCTGGATAAAGCCTGATGCTGCAGGCCAAACTGAACGCGGACAAATGTAACTTTTGTGACTGGCAGAACGGAAGGTGTAATCTTCCAACTTTTATAGATAACAACTACGGGAATGCCTGTCACAAATGAGAATATGATGAAGAAGTAGAATAGGAAGAATAATAACAGTGGAATAAAAAGAATATGTAGAATAGGAAGAATAATAATAGTTGAATAAAATGAATATGAAGAATGTAATAAAAAAAAAAATAGGTAGAAGATGAAGAAGAAGATGAATAAGGTGAAGAAGAAGTTGATGTCAAAGATGCTGATGATGATGAAGATGAAAGTGTGGGAAAAGTAAAAAAAAAAAAGAAAAAAAAGAAGGGGAAGGGCGTGGAATAGTGAAACATCAATATCTGACAAAATAAAAAAAAATTTACATACTCAATATCTTTTTCACTCCGAACGTCTTTAGAAAAAAAAATTCATGCTATTCTATTTGATTGGGCTAAACCTCATTGCCTTTAATGTCTCCGCCACCTCCCACAATACATCCTACATTATTCTTAGTTGTTTTCCTTGATGTAGAATGAACCTACAAGGAAAGAAAGGGTTTATTTTAATTCCGATATTTTGGTCCCATTGACTTGCATTGGGATCGGGTATCGGCGATATCCGATATTTTTTGAATATCGGCCGATCCCAACCGATACCGATACTTTCCGATATCGGAAGGTATCGCTCAACACTACTCATAGATTGTAAGCTTGCGAGCTTTGTTTTGAGGCATTTCCACTGAAGTTGGATCAGCCTGTAATTTGATTTTCCACTTTGATTTTGAGTATCGTTCCAAATCCAGGCCTCCATTGGTTAATAAATTTGATTTCCATTGATGATTTTTGTGTGATTTTGTTGTCAGCACATTCAACTTTGTACAGAACAAAGTATTCAAAGATAATATTTCATTCATTCAGATCTAGGATGTGTTGTTTGAGTGTTCCCTTTATTTTTTTGAGCAGTGTACTATATTGAAGACTATGGGGAGTGTATTATATTATATTGAAGACCATGGGGCATGTATTATACTATAAGGAGGATGCATTGTGAAAGACTTGGCGATACTAATAGATCACAGACTTAACATGAGTCAGCAGTGTGATGCAGCAGCAAGAAAGGCAAATACAATTCTGGGATGTATTAAAAGAAGCATACTGTACAGTCTAGATCACGTGAAGTCATTATTGCCCTCTACTCCTCTTTGGTCAGACCTCATCTGGAATACTGTGTCCAGTTTTGGGCACCACATTTAAAAAAACACATCAACAAACTGGAGCAAGTTCAGAGAAGAGTGATCAGAATGGTGACCGGTCTGCAAACCATGTCCTATGAGGAACGGTTACAGGATTTGGGAATTTTTTTCTTGCAAAAAAGAAGACTGAGAGGAGACTTAATGGCTGTCTACAAATATCTCAAGGGCTGTCACACTGTAAGGCTGTGTGCACACGCTGCAGATTTGGGTGCAAAATTTTCTGCACAAAATCTGCATCTCCTGGCAGAAAATGCAGCTGCGTTTTTGATGCGTTTTGATGCGTTTTTGATGCGTTTTCTGATGCATTTTTATGGAATTTTTTATGCGTTTTTTGTGCGTTTTTGTATGCGTTTCTAAAAGCTAAATAAAGATGTATTGTTGAACAAACAAAAAAAGATTTGTGATGTCATTATTGTCCAACCTCTTCTTTTACATTTGTCCAACCCACACTCCATTACACACACAGATAGACAGATAGAATAGATAGATCTATAGATAGATAGAAGAAATGAGACGGATAGATAGATCTACATATAGATAGATCTATAGATGCATACATCTATCTATTCATATATCTATCCATAGATATATCTGGATAGATATATCTATGGATAGATATATCTATTGAAAGATGTATGGATAGTGTAGGGTATGTGTCCACGGGCTGGATTACATCCGGATTAGCTGCGGATTGGATGCTGCGTACAACCGCTGCATTCAACCTGCAGTGTCCAGATGTTACAGCATAGTGGAGGGGATTTTATGAAATCCCGTCTCCACTATGTGTGCGAACACGCATCCGGCGGCCCTGCGTTTACGTTTAAACTCTGTCGCCGCAAGGTAAATCACAGGGTCCTATGGGGTGCGGAGATTCCGGATATGTGCAATGAACACATCCGTAATCACCGAGCATACAGAAAGGGGCGGCGCTTTGGGCTGAGCGAGTCTTCCGTTACCGTGCAAAGCACCGGCAATCCGGCCCATGGACACATACCCTATAGATATATGGATAGATATATCTATGTATCTATAGATATATCTATAAATATATTTATAGATAGATTATCCATATATATCTAATAGCAAGGCCGATGTTTATTAATGAACGTCTAATTTAAAAAAAAAAAAGAAAATAAATGGCGTGGGCGCCCGCGCAATTTTCTGTACCAGAGGGGGAAAGCCGATGGCCGGGGGCCAATATTTGTAGGCTGGGAAATGGGGTAATACCCATGACCCCCTCCCTGGCTATAAGTATCAGCCCGCAGCTGTCTGCGTAGCCTTTATTGGCTATTAAAATAGGGGGACCCCCCAAAAAATGACGTGGGATCCCCCTATATTTTATAGTCAGAAAAGCTATGCAGACAGCTGTGGGCTGATATTCATAGCCTAGAGAGGGGCCATGGATATTTGCCCCCCGGCTACAAATACCAGCCCCCAGCCACCCCTGAAATGGCACATCTTACAGATACACCAATTTCGGCACTTAGCCCCTCTCTTCCCACTCTCGTGTAGTGGTGAAATATGGGGTAATAAGGAGTTAATGTCACCTTGCTATTGTAAGGTGACATTAAGCCCGGTTAATAATGGAGAGGCGTCAATAAGACGCCTATCCATTATTAATCCTATAGTAGTGAAAGGGTTTAAAAAAAAATAGAGACACAGTCAGAAAAAAGTATTTTAATATTCTTAATTTAGCCATACTTATCATACTTGATTGCTTGCAAAAAATTAAAAATAATAAACCCTATACTCACTTTCCACCGTAGTCCAATTAATAACGAGTGTCCCACGACGATCTCCCCTATAGAGCAGTGACATTGGGTGATGTCACTGCTCTATAGACCTTCAGTGACACACTGACAGGAGACAATGGCTTCTGCAGTGCATCACTGAAGAGGTTACCTGAGTTCAGGGTCTCACTTTATGGCAATGCTGCGTGGGAATTTTCCCACACAGCAGTGCCACAAGTGAGACTAGGAACTATTTCTCACAGGGGCGGAGGAATATATTTGCGGAAGGATACCTTCCATCATTGTATTCCTGGAGCCCCTGGAGAGCGGTCACATCAGCTGATGTGGCTGCTCTCCACGGGAGATCGTCATGGGATACTCGTTTTATTTGGATATCTGCAGATCAGGGAGTATATTGTTTGTTTGTTATTTTAATATTTTTTACAGGTGACAATGGCTTCGGGGATCAAGGTGACAAGGTGATGGTGAGTATGTACTCTATGTTGTATGTACTGTGTGTCTATATTTATGTTGTATGTATGAACTGTATGTTTGTATGTATTGTATGTTGCATGGTGTATGGTGTATGTTGCATGGTGTATGTTGCATGGTGCATGTTGTATGTTGCATGGTGTATGTTGCATTTTGCATGTTGTATGTTGCATGATGTATGTTGCATGGTGTATGTTGCATGGTGCATGTTGTATGTTGCATGTTGTATATTGCATGTTGCATGGTGTATGTTGCATTGTGCATGTTGTATGTTGCATGGTGTATGTTGTATGTTGCATGGTGCATGTTGTATGGTACGTGTTGTATGGTGCATGTTGCATGGTGTATGGTGTTTGGTGTATGTTGTATGTTGCATGCTGTATGTTGTGTGTTGCATGTTGCATGGTGCATGTTGTATATTGTATGTTGCTTGGTGTATGTTGCATGGTGCATGATGTATGGTGTTTGTTGCATGGTGTATGTTGCATGTTGTATGTTGCATGGTGTATGTTGCATGGTGTATGTTGTATGTTGCATGGTGTATGTTGTATGGTACATGTTGAATGTACTGTACATGTGTATATGTTTTTTTGTTTGGTTGTTTTTTTTTCACATTCAACACATTAGCCGGATGATGGGACTACTACTGTCCCATCATTGACTAATGTGTCAGTCTCTGTCACTGTAGCAGGCATAGTCCGATCAGATGATGCCTGCACATACACACACCCCCAAAGACCCTCCGTACACACCCAGACAGCCCCGCACACACCAGGACAGCCCCGCACACACCAGGACAGCCCCGCACACACCCGAACAGCCCCGCACACACCCAGACAGTCCCGCGCACACCCAGACAGCCCCGCACACACCTGAACATCCCTGCACACACCCGAACAGCCCCGCGCACACTTAGACAGCCCAGCACACACCCGAACAGCCCCAAACACACCCGCACAGCACCACACACATCCACACACACCCAAACAACTGGCAGACCCCGCCCGCACACACATACACGAATGCAGTCACTGCCCACACTCTGCCCACACACTTCCCTCCTCCCGAACTGCAGCATTTCTCGGACCCACATCCGCAGCAAAACTGCAGATCTTCTTTACATCTGCGGTTTTGCTGTGGATGTGCCCAACTCAATGTAAGTCTATGGGTGCAGAAACGCTGCAGTTCCTCACAAAATAAGTGACATGCTGTGGAAAAAAAAGCTGCGTTTTGGTGCGACTTTTCCCGCAGCATGTGCACAAGAAGTCTGCGGCTCCCATAGACTTACATTGGTTGTGCACTACACTGTGGATTTGATGCAATTCCACGTGGCAAAAAACACTGCGGATCTGCAATCAAATCCGCAACGTGTGCACACAGCCTAAAGGGATGACCTTTCTTCTCATTTGCACAAGGAAAGACTAGAAGCAATGGGATGAAACTGAATGGGAGGAGACAGAGATTAGATATTAGAAAAAACTTTTTGACAGTGAGGGTGATCAATGAGTGGAACAGGCTGCCACGAGAAGTAAGTTCTCCTTCAATAGAGGTCTTCAAACAGAGGCTGGACAGACATCTGTCTGGGATGATTTAGTGAATCCTGCTTTGAGCAGGGGGTTGGACCGGATGACCAAGGAGGTCCCTTCCAACTCTACCATTCTATGATTCTATGATTCTATGCATTATGCTATATGGAGGACTATGGATAGTGTATTATACCACTGTATATGGAATACTATGAGGAGTGTGTTATGCTATATGGAGGACTATGGGAAGTGCATTACACTATATGGAGGACTGTGGGGAGTGTAGTGTATTATACTATATGGATGACTATGGGAGTGTGTTATACTATATGGAGGAATATGAGGAGTGCATTATTCTATATGGAGGACAATGGGGAGGGTAGTGTATTATACTGTATGGATGACTGTGGGGAGTGTATTAAACTATAGTGAGGACTATGGGGCACATTAACATTATACTATATGGAGGATTATGGGGTGTGGGGTGGGGTTAATTCTTTCGCAAGTCACTGTAGATAAGTAGATAGTTATATAGATATATGATAGACAGATATGAGAAATAGATAGATATATGATAGACAGATTAGATAAATGGATAATAGATGGATAATAGATAGATAGATAGATAGATAGATAGATAGATAGATAGATAGATAGATAGATAGATAATAGATAGATAGATGATTGATATATAGATGATATATAGATCATAGATAGATAAGAGATAGTTACATAGTTATTAAAGTTGAAGGAAGACTAGAAGTCCATCTAGTTCAACCCATAGCCTAACCTAACATGCCCTAACATGTTGATCCAGAGGAAGGCAAAAAAAAACCCATGTGGCAAAGAGTAAGCTCCACATTGGGGAAAAAAATTCCTTCCCGACTCCACATACGGCAATCAGACTAGTTCCCTGGATCAACGCCCTATCAAGGAATCTAGTGTATATACCCTGTAACATTATACTTTTCCAGAAATGTATCCAGTCCCCTCTTAAATTTAAGTAATGAATCATTACAACATCATATGGCAGAGCGTTCCATAGTCTCACTGCTCTTACAGTAAAGAACCCGCGTCTGTTATTATGCTTAAACCTTTTTTCCTCCAAACGCAGAGGATGCCCCCTTGTCCCTGTTTCAGGTCTATGATTAAAAAGATCATCAGAAAGGTCTTTGTACTGTCCCCTCATATATATATATATACATTAAAATAAGATCACCCCTTAGTCTTTGTTTTTCCAAACTAAATAGCCCCAAGTGTAATAACCTATCTTGGTATTGCAGACCCCGCAGTCCTCTAATAACCTTGGTCGCTCTTCTCTGCACCCGCTCTAGTTCAGCTATGTCTTTCTTATACACCGGAGACCAGAACTGTGCACAGTATTCTAAATGTGGTCGAACTAGTGACTTGTATAGAGGTAAAATTATGTTCTCCTCATGAGCATCTATGCCTCTTTTAATGCATCCCATTATTTTATTTGCCTTTATAGCAGCTGCCTGACACTGGCCACTGAATATGAGTTTGTCATCCACCCATACTCCCAGGTCTTTTTCATTGACGGTTTTGCCCAGAGTTTTAGAATTAAGCGCATAGTTATACATCTTATTACTTCTACCCAAGTGCATGACCTTACATTTATCCCCATTAAAGCTCATTTGCCATTTATCAGCCCAAGCTTCTAGTTTACATAAATCATCCTGTAATATAAAATTGTCCTCCTCTGTATTGATTACCCTGCAGAGTTTAGTGTAATCTGCAAATATTGAAATTCTACTCTGAATGCCCCTACAAGGTCATTAATAAATATATTAAAAAGAAGAGGGCCCAATACTGACCCCTGTGGTACCCCACTGCTAACCGCTACCGGCCGAGTGTGCTCCATTAATAACCACCCTTTGTTTCCTATCCCTGAGCCAGCTCTCCACCCACTTACACATATTTTCCCCTATCCCCATTATTCTCATTTTATGTATCAACCTTTTGTGTGGCACCGTATCAAAAGCTTTTGAAAAATCCATATACACTACATCCACTGGGTTCCCTTGGTCCAATCCGGAACTTACCTCTTCATAGAAACTGATCAAATTAGTCTGACATGAACGGTCCCTAGTAAACCCGTGCTGATACTGGGTCATGAGGTTATTCCTCTTCAGATACTCCAGTATAGCGTCCCTTAGAATGCCCTCCAGGATTTTACCCACAGTAGAGGTTAAGCTTACTGGCCTATAATTTCCGAGTTCAGTTTTTGTCCCCTTTTTGAATATTGGCACCACATTTGCTATACGCCAGTCCTGTGGTACAGACCCTGTTATTATGGAGTCTTTAAAGATTAAAAATAATGGTCCATCAATGACTGTACTTAATTCCTGCAGTACTCTCGGGTGTATCCCTTCCGGGCCCGGAGATTTGTCAATCTTGGTGATTTTTAGATGCCGCCGCAGTTCCTGCTGGGTTAAGCAGGTGACATTTAATTATAATTTTTATCACTAGTCATTTTGTCTGCCAAGGAATTTTCTTTTGTAAATACTGATGAAAAAAAGTCATTTAGCATATTGGCTTTTTCCTCATCCTCATCCACCATTTCACCCAGACTATTTTTAAGGGGGCCAACACTATCATTTTTTAGTTTCTTACTATTTATGTAGTTAAAGAATATTTTAGGATTATTTTTACTCTCTCTGGCAATGAGTCTCTCTGTCTCAATCTTTGCTGCCTTGATTTGCTTTTTACAGAATTTATTTAATTTTCTGTATTTATTTAATGCCTCCTCACTACCTACTTCCTTTAATTCTCTAAATGCTTTCTTTTTGTCACTTATTGCGCCCCTTACAGCTCTATTTAGCCATATTGGTTTCCTCCTATTTCTAGTATGTTTATTCCCATACGGTATATACCATGCACAGGTCCTATCCAGGATGCTAATAAACGTCTCCCATTTTCTTTGTGTATTTTTGTGTCTCAGGATATCGTCCCAGTTAATTGCACCAAGATCCTCTCTCATCCGTTGGAAATTTGCCCTCCTGAAGTTTAGTGTCCTTGTAACCCCTCTATTACACATCTTTTTAAAGGATACATGAAAACTTATTATTTTGTGATTGCTATTCCCCAAGTGACCCCCAACCCTTATATTTGATATGCGATCTGGCCTGTTGGTTAATATTAGGTCTAGCAGTGCTCCCCTTCTTGTTGGGTCCTGAACCAGTTGTGAAAGGTAATTGTCTCTCATAGTTGTCAAAAACCGATTACCTTTGCTGGAACTGCAGGTTTCTGTTCCCCAATCTATTTCAGGGTAGTTGAAGTCCCCCATAATAATGACTTCCCCTTGAGTCGCAGCTTCATCTATTTGCTTTACGAGGATATTCTCCATTGCTTCCATTATTTTTGGAGATTTATAACAAACCCCTATCAGTAATTTATTATTTTTTCCCCCTCCCCTTATCTCCACTCACAGGGATTCTACATTTTCATTAAATTCACCTACATTATCGCGCAGGATGGGTTTTAAGGATGATTTTACATATAGACACACCCCACCCCCTCGCTTATCTGTACGGTCATTTCTGAACAGGCTATAGCCCTGCAAGTTAACAGCCCAGTCATAGCTCTCATCCAGCCATGTCTCAGATATCCCCACCATGTCATAATTATGCTCCAACAACACTAGTTCTAATTCGTCCATTTTGTTGGCGAGGCTTCTGGCATTAGTATACATGCACTTTATGTTCCTCTCTGTACTTCTACTCTTTCTTAAATTATTAACTGTTCTAACCCCCCCCCCATGCCACCGTCACCCCCAACTTCCTTATTTGTGCCCATGTCTCTATCTGCACTATCTTCCTCTCCTATGAATTGAATACCCTCCCCCCAAATTCCTAGTTTAAACACTCCTCCAACCTTCTAGCCATCTAGATAAATGATAGCTAGATAATAGATAGAAGATAGATAGATAATATTGGGAAAAAATTGAACAGCACAATATTAGAACATCAGGTGCTCAGGCCTTTCCAGCAATATAGCCATTACTTGCCAGACTTCTATAGAAACAAAAAGGAAGGCAGCACTCCATTAGTGTTCTAAGTAGTGTTGAGCGATACCGTCCGATATTTGAAAGTATCGGTATCGGATGGTATCGGCCGATATCCGAAAAATATCGGCTATCGCCGATACCGATATCCGATACCAATACAAGTCAATGGCACACAAATATCGGAAGGTATCCTCTATGGTTCCCAGGGTCTGAAGGAGAGGAAACTCTCCTTCAGGCCCTGGGATCCATATTCATGTGTAAAATAAAGAATAAAAATAAAAAATATTGATATACTCACCCTCGGACGCGCCCTGGTTGTAACCGCTGCAACCGCCATGATTCCCTTCCTAAGAATGAGCGCATAAAGGACTTTCGATGACGTCGCGGCTTGTGATTGGTCGTGTGACCGCTCATGTGACCGCTCACGCGACCAATCACAAGCCACGACGTCATTGAAGGTCCTTCACGCGCTCATTCTTAGGAACAGAAGCATGGCGGTTGCAGCGGTTACAACGAGGGCGCGTCCGAGGGTGAGTATATCAATATTTTTTTTTATTATTCTTTATTTTACACATCAATCTTCATCCCGATACCGATTCCCGATATCGCAAAGATATCGGAACTCAGTATCGGAATTCCGATACCGCAAATATCGGCCGATACCCGATACTTGCGGTATCGGAATGCTCAACACTAGTTCTAAGTGATACTGGATTTTATTCAGACCCACATGGCATGGCAACGTTTCGGCTCAACTGAGCCTTTCTCAAGATAGATAATAGATAGAAATAGACAGATAATAGATAGATAGATAATAGATAAATACATGATAAATATATAATAGACTAGCTGAAGAGCCCGGCGTTGCCTGGGCATAGTAAATATCTGTGGTTAGTTATAGCACCTCACTTCTCTTATTTTCCCATCACGCCTCTCATTTTCCCAATCACATCTTTCATTTTCCCCCTCACATCTCTCATTTTCTCCCTCACACCTCTCATTTTCTCCCTCACTCCTCTCATTCCCCCCTAACACTTGTCATTTCAACCTCACATCTGTCATTTTCTGATCACTCCACTATTTTTCCTCACTCCTCTCATTTTGCACTCACACCTTTTCATTTTCACCTCACACCTCTCATTTTCACCTCATCACCTCAGTATATACATGTTTGTCATCTCCCTTATATATAGTATACATCTGTATGTCATCTCCTGTATATAGTATATACCTGTATGTCATCTCCCCTTTATATAGTATATACCTGCTGTGTGTCATCTCCCCTATATATAGTATATACCTGAATGTCATCTCCTTCTATATATAGTATATACCTGTATGTCATCTCCTCCTGTATATAGTATATACCTGTGTGTCATCTCCCCTGTATATAGTATATATCTGAGTGTCATCTCCTCCTGAATATAGTATATACCTGCATGTCATCTTCTATATATAGCATATACCTGTATGTCATCTCCTCCTGTATATAGTATATACCTGTGTGTCATCTCCCCTGTATATAGTATATATATGAGTGTCATCTCCTCCTGCATATAGTATATACCTGCATGTCATCTTCTATATATAGCATATACCTGTATGTCATCTCCTCCTGTATATAGTATATACCTGTATGTCATCTCCTCCTGTATATATATGTACCTATATGTCATCTCCTCCTCTATATAGTATATACCTGTGTGTCATCTCTTCTGTATATAGTATATATCTGTGTGTCATCTCCCCTGTATATAGTATATACCTGTGTGTCATCTCCTCCTGTATTAGACCTCGTTCACACGTTATTTGCTCAGTATTTTTACCTCAGTATTTGTAAGCTAAATTGGCAGCCTGATAAATCCCCAGCCAACAGGAAGCCCTCCCCTGGCAGTATATATTAGCTCACACATACACATAATAGACAGGTCATGTGACTGACAGCTGCCGTATTTCCTATATGGTGCAATTGTTGTAGTTTGTCTGCTTATTAATCAGATTTTTATTTTTGAAGGATAATACCAGACTTGTGTGTGTTTTAGGGCGAGTTTCGTTTGTCAAGTTGTGTGTGTTGAGTTGCGTGTGGCGACATGCATGTAGCGACTTTTGTGAGATGAGTTTTGTGTAGCAACAACATGCGTGTAGCAACTTTTTGTGTGTTGAGTTGCATGTGACAGGTTAGTGTAGCAAGTTGTGTGCAGCAAGTTTTGCGCATGGCGAGTTTTGCGCGTTGCGAGTATTATGTGTGGTGCCTTTTGAGTATGTGCAAGTTTTGTGTGAGGCAACTTTTGCATGTGTTGCAACTTTTGTGCATGTGGCAATTTTTCCGCGTGTGCAAGTTTTGCGTGTGGCGAGTTTTTCATGAGGAGAATTTTGCACTTGTGGCGAGTTTTGCAAGAGCCTAGTTTTTGCATGTGGCGAGTTCTGCGCGTGGCGAGTTTTGAGTGGCGACTTTTGTGTTTTGACTTTTATGTGGCGAGGTTGGTGTATTTGTGGTGAAATGTGTGCTGAGGGTAATATGTGTTCAAGCACGTGGTAGTGTGTGGCGCATTTTGTGTGTGTTCATATCCCCGTGTGTGGTGAGTATCCCATGTCGAGGCCCCACCTTAGCAACTGTACGGTATATACTCTTTGGCGCCATCGCTCTCATTCTTTAAGTCCCCCTTGTTCACATCTGGCAGCTGTCAATTTGCCTCCAACACTTTTCCTTTCATTTTTTCCCATTATGTAGAGAGGGGCAAAATTGTTTGGTGAATTGGAAAGCGCGGGGTTAATATTTCACCTCACAACATAGCCTATGACGCTCTCGGGGTCCAGACGTGTGACTGTGCAAAATTTTGTGGCTGTAGCTGCGACGGTGCAGATGCCAATCCCAGACATACACACACACATACACACACACACACACACACACACACACACACACACACACACACACACACACACATTCAGCTTTATATAGTAGATAATATATAGAAATAGATAGGTAGATAATAGATAGATGATAGATAGATAATAGGTAGATAGGTAGATAGATAGATAGATACATAATTGATAGATAGATGATAAATAGATAATAGATAGATGATAGATAGATAATAGATAGATAGATGATAGATAGATAGATAGATGATAGATAGATAGATAGATAGATAGATAGATAGATAGATAGATAGATAGATAGATAGATAGATAGATAGATAGATGCTGCTAATGGATCAGTAAAGCTACGGTTTTTCATTTTGATTTTTGGAGTGCTGCCTGCTTTACCTTTACAGGTTTTATTACACCTGTTTTTTTTTTGTAGTGCTGCCAAATTTTCTTGAATTATTTTAGATAGATAATAGATAGATAGATAGATAGATAGATAGATAGATAGATAGATAGATAGATAGATAGATAGATAGCGGAGTCTGAGGCCCTCACACGTTCCCAGACTGGTCAAAGTGGGATTCCGGCCCAACAAAAATATTCCACCTGGCTTTCTGTAAGCCCCTTCTCCAGGTCCATCGGAGCACCACCAACAGTGCCTATCTGGTTGAGCTGGGCAGATTTCCTCTACACCCAGCAGTTCTGAAGAGGGCATTGCTATTCCTGGCCCACCTATATAGAAGCAATCCAAGCTTCCATCACCATCGACTACTACCCAGGGACAGGTCATTTAGCCCTACTTCTCTTGGAAACCTTTCTTAAAGCCCTAATACCCAGAAACAGCGCGATTATAACCCTTATACCCTGGGACAGGTCTCTTATAGCCCTACTACCCAGGGACAGCTCTCTTACAGCACTACTACAAGGGTACAGCTCTCTAATAACCCTTCGACGCCAGGACAGGTCTCTTATAACCCTATTACCCAGGGAGAGGTCTCTTATAGCCCTTCGACCCCAGAACAGCTGTCTTATAGCCTTATTACCCAGAGACAGTTCTCTTGTAGCCCTACTACCCATGGACAGATCTATTAACCCTAATACCCGGGAACAGCTCTTTTAAAGCCCTACTACCCAGGGACAGCTCTCTTATAGTTCTAATACCTAGAGACAGCTCTCTTATAGTCCTACTACCCAGAAACAGCTCTATTATAGCCCTACTACCCAGGGACAGCTCTCTTATAGCCCTACTACCCAGGGACAGCTCTCTTATAGCCCTACTACCCAGGGACAGCTCTCTTATAGCCCTACTACCCAGGGACAGCTCTCTTATAGCCCTACTACCCAGGGACAGCTCTCTTATAGCCCTACTACCCAGGGACTGTTCTCTTATAGTCCTACTACCCAGGGACAGCGCTCTTATAGCCCTACTACGTAAGGACAAGTCTCTTTTAGCCCTACTACCCAGAGACAGCTCTCTTATAGCCCTACTACCCAGGGACAGGTCTCTTACAGCCCTACTACCCAGGGACAGATCTTTTATAGCCCTACTACCCAGTGACAGCTCTCTTATAGCCCTACTACCCAGTGACAGCTCTCTTATAGCCCTACTACCCAGGGACTGTTCTCTTATAGCCCTACTACCCAGGGACAGCTCTCTTATAGCCCTACTACCCAGGGACAGCTCTCTTATAGCCCTACTACCCAGGGACAGCTCTCTTATAGCCCTACTACCCAGGGACAGCTCTCTTATAGCCCTACTACCCAGGGACAGCTCTCTTATAGCCCTACTACCCAGGGACAGCTCTCTTACAGCACTACTACAAGGGTACAGCTCTCTAATAACCCTTCGAAGCCAGGACAGGTCTCTTATAACCCTATTACCCAGGGAGAGGTCTCTTATAGCCCTTCGACCCCAGAACAGCTGTCTTATAGCCTTATTACCCAGAGACAGTTCTCTTGTAGCCCTACTACCCATGGACAGATCTATTAACCCTACTACCCAGAAACAGCTCTATTATAGCCCTACTACCCAGGGACAGCTCTCTTATAGCCCTACTATAAGGGCTATATGTAGGCCCCTTAAAAAATAGTGAGGAAAGAATGGTTGTAGATGACGAGGAAAAAGCTAACATATTAAACACCTTCTTCTCCACGGTATTCACGGTGGAAAATGAAATGCTAGGTGAAATCCCAAGAAACAATGAAAACCCTATATTAAGGGTCACCAATCTAACCCAAGAAGAGGTGCGAAACCGGCTAAATAAGATTAAAATAGATAAATCTCCGGGTCCGGATGGCATACACCCACGAGTACTAAGAGAACTAAGTAATGTAATAGATAAACCATTATTTCTTATTTTTAGTGACTCTATAGCGACAGGGTCTGTTCCGCAGGACTGGCGCATAGCAAATGTGGTGCCAATATTCAAAAAGGGCTCTAAAAGTGAACCTGGAAATTATAGGCCAGTAAGTCTAACCTCTATTGTTGGTAAAATATTTGAAGGGTTTCTGAGGGATGTTATTCTGGATTATCTCAATGAGAATAACTGTTTAACTCCATATCAGCATGGGTTTATGAGAAATCGCTCCTGTCAAACCAATCTAATCAGTTTTTATGAAGAGGTAAGCTATAGGCTGGACCACGGTGAGTCATTGGACGTGGTATATCTCGATTTTTCCAAAGCGTTTGATACCGTGCCGCACAAGAGGTTGGTACACAAAATGAGAATGCTTGGTCTGGGGGAAAATGTGTGTAAATGGGTTAGTAACTGGCTTAGTGATAGAAAGCAGAGGGTGGTTATAAATGGTATAGTCTCTAACTGGGTCGCTGTGACCAGTGGGGTACCGCAGGGGTCAGTATTGGGACCTGTTCTCTTCAACATATTCATTAATGATCTGGTAGAAGGTTTACACAGTAAAATATCGATATTTGCAGATGATACAAAACTATGTAAAGCAGTTAATACAAGAGAAGATAGTATTCTGCTACAGATGGATCTGGATAAGTTGGAAACTTGGGCTGAAAGGTGGCAGATGAGGTTTAACAATGATAAATGTAAGGTTATACACATGGGAAGAGGGAATCAATATCACCATTACACACTGAACGGGAAACCACTGGGTAAATCTGACAGGGAGAAGGACTTGGGGATCCTAGTTAATGATAAACTTACCTGGAGCAGCCAGTGCCAGGCAGCAGCTGCCAAGGCAAACAGGATCATGGGGTGCATTAAAAGAGGTCTGGATACACATGATGAGAGCATTATACTGCCTCTGTACAAATCCCTAGTTAGACCGCACATGGAGTACTGTGTCCAGTTTTGGGCACCGGTGCTCAGGAAGGATATAATGGAACTAGAGAGAGTACAAAGGAGGGCAACAAAATTAATAAAGGGGATGGGAGAACTACAATACCCAGATAGATTAGCGAAATTAGGATTATTTAGTCTAGAAAAAAGACGACTGAGGGGCGATCTAATAACCATGTATAAGTATATAAGGGGACAATACAAATATCTCGCTGAGGATCTGTTTATACCAAGGAAGGTGACGGGCACAAGGGGGCATTCTTTGCGTCTGGAGGAGAGAAGGTTTTTCCACCAACATAGAAGAGGATTCTTTACTGTTAGGGCAGTGAGAATCTGGAATTGCTTGCCTGAGGAGGTGGTGATGGCGAACTCAGTCGAGGGGTTCAAGAGAGGCCTGGATGTCTTCCTGGAGCAGAACAATATTGTATCATACAATTATTAGGTTCTGTAGAAGGACGTAGATCTGGGTATTTATTATGATGGAATATAGGCTGAACTGGATGGACAAATGTCTTTTTTCGGCCTTACTAACTATGTTACTATGTTACTATGTTACTACCCAGGGACAGCTCTCTTATAGCCCTACTACCCAGGGACAGCTCTCTTATAGCCCTACTACCCAGGGACTGTTCTCTTATAGTCCTACTACCCAGGGACAGCGCTCTTATAGCCCTACTACGTAAGGACAAGTCTCTTTTAGCCCTACTACCCAGAGACAGCTCTCTTATAGCCTTACCCAGGGACAGGTCTCTTACAGCCCTACTACCCAGGGACAGATCTTTTATAGCCCTACTACCCAGTGACAGCTCTCTTATAGCCCTACTACCCAGGGACTGTTCTCTTATAGCCCTACTACCCAGGGACAGCTCTCTTATAGCCCTACTACCCAGGGACAGCTCTCTTATAGCCCTACTACCCAGGGACAGCTCTCTTATAGCCCTACTACCCAGGGACTGTTCTCTTATAGCCCTACTACCCAGGGACAGCTCTCTTATAGCCCTACTACCCAGGGACAGCTCTCTTATAGCCCTACTACCCAGGGACAGCTCTCTTATAGCCCTACTACCCAGGGACAGCTCTCTTATAGCCCTACTACCCAGGGACAGCTCTCTTATAGCCCTACTACCCAGTGACAGCTCTCTTATAGCCCTACTACCCAGTGACAGCTCTCTTATAGCCCTACTACCCAGGGACTGTTCTCTTATAGCCCTACTACCCAGGGACAGCTCTCTTATAGCCCTACTACCCAGGGACAGCTCTCTTATAGCCCTACTACCCAGGGACAGCTCTCTTATAGCCCTACTACCCAGGGACAGCTCTCTTATAGCCCTACTACCCAGGGACAGCTCTCTAATAGCCCTACTACCCAGGGACAGCACTCATAGCTCTACTACCCAGGGGCCGCTCTCTTATAGCCCTACTACCCAGAGACAGCTCTCTTATATTCCTACTACCCAGGGGCCACTCTGTTATAGCCCTACTACCCAGAGACAGCTCTCTTATATTCCTACTACCCAGGGGCCGCTCTCTTATAGCCCTACTACCCAGAGACAGCTCTCTTATATTCCTACTACCCAGGGACAGCTCTCTTATATTCCTACTACCCAGGGGCCACTCTCTTATAGCCCTACTACCCAGAGACAGCTCTCTTATATTCCTACTACCCAGGGGCCACTCTCTTATAGCCCTACTACCCAGAGACAGCTCTCTTATATTCCTACTACCCAGGGGCCACTCTCTTATAGCCCTACTACCCAGAGACAGCTCTCTTATATTCCTACTACCCAGGGGCCACTCTCTTATAGCCCTACTACCCAGAGACAGCTCTCTTATATTCCTACTACCCAGGGGCCACTCTCTTATAGCCCTACTACCCAGAGACAGCTCTCTTATATTCCTACTACCCAGGGACAGCTCTCTTATAGCCCTACTACCCAGAGACAGCTCTCTTATATTCCTACTACCCAGGGACAGCTCTCTTATAGCCCTACTACCCAGGGGCCGCTCTCTTATAGCCATACTACCCAGGGACAGCTCTCTTATAGCCCTACTACCCAGGGACTGGTCTCTTATAGCCCTACTACCCAGGGACAGCTCTCTTATAGCCCTACTACACAGAGACAGCTCTCTTATATTCCTACTACCCAGGGACAGCTCTCTTATAGCCCTACTACCCAGAGACAGCTCTCTTATATTCCTACTACCCAGGGGCCACTCTCTTATAGCCCTACTACCCAGAGACAGCTCTCTTATATTCCTACTACCCAGGGACAGCTCTCTTATAGCCCTACTACCCAGAGACAGCTCTCTTATATTCCTACTACCCAGGGACAGCTCTCTTATAGCCCTACTACCCAGGGGCCGCTCTCTTATAGCCCTACTACCCAGGGACAGCTCCCTTATAGCCCTACTACCCAGGGACTAGTCTCTTATTGCCCTACTACCCAGGGACAGCTCTCTTATATTCCTACTACCCAGAGACAGCTCTCTTATAGCCCTACTACCCAGAGACAGCTCTCTTATATTCCTACTACCCAGGGGCCACTCTCTTATAGCCCTACTACCCAGAGACAGCTCTCTTATATTCCTACGACCCAGGGGCCACTCTCTTATAGCCCTACTACCCAGAGACAGCTCTCTTATATTCCTACTACCCAGGGACAGCTCTCTTATAGCCCTACTACCCAGAGACAGCTCTCTTATATTCCTACTAACCAGGGGCCACTCTCTTATAGCCCTACTACCCAGAGACAGCTCTCTTATATTCCTACTACCCAGGGACAGCTCTCTTATAGCCCTACTACCCAGGGACAGCTCTCTTATAGCCCTACTACCCAGGGACAGCTCTCTTATAGCCCTACTACCCAGGGGCCGCTCTCTTATAGCCCTACTACCCAGGGACAGCTCTCTTATAGCCCTACTACCCGGGGACTGGTCTCTTATAGCCCTACTACCCAGGGACAGCTCTCTTATAGCCCTACTACACAGAGACAGCTCTCTTATATTCCTACTACCCAGGGACAGCTCTCTTATAGCCCTACTACCCAGAGACAGCTCTCTTATATTCCTACTACCCAGGGGCCACTCTGTTATAGCCCTACTACCCAGAGACAGCTCTCTTATATTCCTACTACCCAGGGACAGCTCTCTTATAGCCCTACTACCCAGAGACAGCTCTCTTATATTCCTACTACCCAGGGACAGCTCTCTTATAGCCCTACTACCCAGGGGCCGCTCTCTTATAGCCCTACTACCCAGGGACAGCTCTCTTATAGCCCTACTACCCAGAGACAGCTCTCTTATAGCCCTACTACCCAGGGACAGCTCTCTTATATTCCTACTACCCAGGGACAGCTCTCTTATATTCCTACTACCCAGGGACAGCTCTCTTATATTCCTACTACCCAGGGACAGCTCTCTTATATTCCTACTACCCAGAGACAGCTCTCTTATATTCCTACTACCCAGGGACAGCTCTCTTATAGCCCTACTTCCCAGAGACAGCTCTCTTATATTCCTACTACCCAGGGACAGCTCTCTTATAGCGCTTCTACCCAGGGGCCGCTCTCTTATAGCCCTACTACCCAGGGACAGCTCTCTTATAGCCCTACTACCCAGAGACAGCTCTCTTATAGCCCTACTACCCAGGGACAGCTCTCTTATATTCCTACTACCCAGGGACAGCTCTCTTATAGCCCTTCTACCCAGAGACAGCTCTGTTATATTCCTACTACCCAGGGACAGCTCTCTTATATTCCTACTACCCAGGGACAGCTCTCTTATAGCCCTACTACACAGAGACAGCTCTCTTATATTCCTACTACCCAGAGACAGCTCTCTTATATTCCTACTACCCAGGGGCCACTCTCTTATAGCCCTACTACCCAGGGGTCGCTCTCTTATTGCCCTTCTACCCAGGGACAGCTCTCTTATAGCCCTACTACCCAGGGACAGCTCTCTTATAGCCCTACTACCCAGGGACAGCTCTCTTATAGCCCTACTACCCAGGGACAGCTCTCTTATAGCCCTACTACCCAGGGACTGGTCTCTTATAGCCCTACTACCCAGGGACAGCTCTCTTATAGCCCTACTACCCAGGGACAGCTCTCTTATAGCCCTACTACCCAGGGACAGCTCTCTTATATTCCTACTACCCAGGGACAGCTCTCTTATAGCCCTACTACCCAGGGACAGCTCTCTTATAGCCCTACTACCCAGGGACTGGTCTCTTATAGCCCTACTACCCAGGGACAGCTCTCTTATAGCCCTACTACACAGAGACAGCTCTCTTATATTCCTACTACCCAGGGACAGCTCTCTTATAGCCCTACTACACAGAGACAGCTCTCTTATATTCCTACTACCCAGGGACAGCTCTCTTATAGCCCTACTACCCAGGGGTCGCTCTCTTATAGCTCTACTACCCAGAGACAGCTCTCTTATAGCCCTACTACCCAGGGACAGCTCTCTTATAGCCCTACTACCCAGGGACAGCTCTCTTATAGCCCTACTACCCAGGGACTGGTCTCTTATAGCCCTACTACCCAGGGACAGCTCTCTTATAGCCCTACTACCCAGGGACAGCTCTCTTATAGCCCTACTACCCAGGGACAGCTCTCTTATAGCCCTACTACCCAGGGGTCGCTCTCTTATAGCTCTACTACCCAGGGACAGCTCTCTTATAGCCCTACTACGCAGGGACAGCTCTCTTATAGCCCCTGACCAGTCTGTACAGTGCAGTCCATGGTCGTACAATGTTGCACAGATGTCTGCATGAGCCCTTACAACTACAAGTGGCCCTTTGAAGACAACCATAATTCTGGTGTAACCCGCAGTGAAAATGATTTTGATACCCCTGTACTGCCTGGCCATTATCAGTCTGTACCTCCAGCATGAGAGATTCTCTGTACTCGGCCTTTGTTGTCCCGTGTACTTCATGTCTCTTTCATTTCTGACAATCACTAATTGCACAGTAATAAGCCTTCCTTCCACCTTTGAGCAGAACCTGGTCAATGTCAAGGAAATATTAGCCTGTTCAAAGCCGAAATCCCGCACCAGCTGTCTGTACGTGGCGGATGAGATAATGAGCTGCCATTATATATCATTAGGGTGACTTTCTTGTCTAAACACTCTATTAATAAATCTGGAAGGGAATTAGAAACCCATTAGGCCACACTCATGTGCTCTAATTTTGCTGTGACATTTTTATTGTGACTGTGGGCCATACTGGGGCAGGACCTGGCGATGGCAAAAGCTGCCCTATAGTTACTGTGTAATGCACCGCCATCAGAATGAAGTTGTATTCTTACGTTCTTATACTTTGATGCTAGACTTTATCTTTGGTATCCAAACATTCAGAAGACATCACAAGAAAATATACCAAAAAGGTTTAAAACCCAAATTCCGCCATACAATGCTCAATAATATTACGGTATGACCATTAAATACTGCCATTATTTACCTAAATAGTACTGCCATATAATTTAATAATAATATCGTAATACAACATTTATCAATACTCCCCTATAGTTCACACATTACGCCGCCATATACTCCCATACGGTGTTGTCATAAAATGCACAAATAAAGAAGAACACAATGCCCAAATAATACCGCCATCATGTACAAAGTAAAAAGCATGAAGTTATTGGTGGTCAGTACAGGTTTCCAGGCTCCACTTTTAGGTTGCTCCCTAATACTGCACCTTTGCTAGGACAATCTGCTAAAATCTATAGAACAGTGCCAAATTAAATGAAAGTCATATATCATTATTATTATTATTATTTATTATTATTATAGCGTTATTTATTCCATGGCGCTTTACATGTGAGGAGGGGTATACATAATAAAAACAGGTACAGCAATCTTAACAATTCAAGTCACGACTGGTACAGGAGGAGCGAGGACCCTGTCCTCCTGCACCAGTCTTCCCTCATAATGGCTGTAGGGTGATCTTATGCAGCCAAGAATGAGTGTGGCACAAACTTTGTGAAGTCTTAGGGGGTCACTGTCTTAGCAGTCCCCATAAATAAACGTTAATGAAGTGGGTCATAGACTTCTGTAAATCAGGTTTTTCTGTACGGCCACTGGAGGTTATTTTAGACGCTAATTTCTTGTTGTTTCAGGAAACGTACATTAGCAGCAATGACTCTATCTTTTGTATTGAAGCATTTAATGAGCGTGTGCAAAGCAGGAGGTGAGCTGTGACATCACCTATTGTGAATGGTGGATCCTGTGTTATCAACTGTATATAGAGGTGTTATCAGTCATTGTTCAGGAGGAGGAGGCGAGCTGTGACATCAACTATTGTGAATGGTGGATCCTGTGTTATCTACTGTATATAGAGGTGTTATCGGTCATTGTACAGGAGGAGGAGGTGAGCTGTGACATCACCTATTGTGAATGGTGGATCCTGTGTTATCTACTGTATATAGAGGTGTTATCAGTCATTGTACAGGAGGAGGAGGCGAGCTGTGACATCAACTATTGTGAATGGTAAATCCTGTGTTATCTACTGTATATAGAGGCGTTATCAGTCATTGTACAGGAGGAGGAGGTGAGCTGTGACATCACCTATTGTGAATGGTAAATCCTGTGTTATCTACTGTATATAGAGGTGTTATCAGTGATTGTACAGGAGGAGGAGGTGAGCTGTGACATCACCTATTGTGAATGGCGGATCCTGTGTTATCTACTGTATATAGAGGTGTTATCAGTCATTGTACAGGAGGAGGAGGCGAGCTGTGACATCAACTATTGTGAATGGCGGATCCTGTGTTATCTACTGTATATAGAGGCGTTATCAGTCATTGTACAGGAGGAGGAGGTGAGCTGTGACATCACCTATTGTGAATGGTGGATCCTGTGTTATCTACTGTATATAGAGGTGTTATCAGTCATTGTACAGGAGGAGGAGGTGAGCTGTAATATCAACTATTGTGAATGGCGGATCCTGTGTTATCTACTGTATATAGAGGTGTTATCAGTCATTGTACAGGAGGAGGAGGCGAGCTGTGACATCAACTATTGTGAATGGTGGATCCTGTGTTATCTACTGTATATAGAGGTGTTATCAGTCATTGTACAGGAGGAGGAGGTGAGCTGTGACATCAACTATTGTGAATGGTGGATCCTGTGTTATCTACTGTATATAGAGGTGTTATCAGTCATTGTACAGGAGGAGGAGGCGAGCTGTGACATCAACTATTGTGAATGGTGGATCCTGTGTTATCTACTGTATATAGAGGTGTTATCAGTCATTGTACAGGAGGAGGCGGTGAGCTGTGACATCACCTATTGTGAATGGTGGATCCTGTGTTATCTACTGTATATAGAGGTGTTATCAGTCATTGTACAGGAGGAGGAGGTGAGCTGTAATATCACCTATTGTGAATGGTGGATCCTGTGTTTTCTACTGTATATAGAGGTGTTATCAGTCATTGTTCAGGAGGAAGAGGTGAGCTGTGACATCACCTATTGTGAATGGTGGATCCTGTGTTATCTACTGTATATAGAGGTGTTATCAGTAATTGTACAGGAGGAGGAGGTGAGCTGTGACATCACCTATTGTGAATGATCGATCCTGTGTTATGTACAGAATATAGAGGTGTTATCAGTCATTGTTCAGGAGGAGGAGGTGAGCTGTGATATCACCTATTGTGAATGGTGGAACCTGTGTTATCTACTGTATATAGAGGTGTTATCAGTCATTGTACAGGAGGAGGAGGAGGTGAGCTGTGACATCACCTATTGTGAATGGTGGATGCTGCGTTATCTACTATATAGAGAGGTGTTATCAGTCATTGTACAGGAGTAGGAGGAGGTGAGCTTTGACATCACCTATTGTGAATGGTGGATCCTGTGTTTTCTACTGTATATAGAGGTGTTATCAGTAATTGTACAGGAGGAGGAGGTGAGCTGTGACATCACCTATTGTGAATGGTAGATCCTGTGTTATCTACTGTATATAGAGGTGTTATCATTCATTGTACAGGAGGAGAGGTGAGCTGTGATATCATCTATTGTGAATGGTGAATCCTGTGTTATCTACTGTATATAGAGGTGCTATCAGTCATTGTACAGGAGGAGGAGGTGAGCGGTGACATCACCTATTGTGAATGGCGGATCCTGTGTTATCTACTGTATATAGAGGTGTTATCAGCCATTGTACAGGAGGAGGAGGAGGTGAGCTGTGATATCACCTATTGTGAAAGGTGGATCTTGTGTTATCTACTGTATATAGAGGTGTTATCAGTCATTGTACAAGAGGAGGAGGTGAGCTGTGACATCATCTATTGTGAATGGTAAATCCTGTGTTATCTACTGTATATAGAGGTGTTAACGGTTATTGTACAAGAGGAGGAGGCGAGCTGTGACATCACCTATTGTGAAAGGTGGATCCTGTGTTATCTACTGTATATAGAGGTGTTATCAGTCATTGTACAGGAGGAGGTGAGCTGTGATATCACCTATTGTGATTGGTGGATCCTGTGTTATCTACTGTATATAGAGGTTTTATCGGTTATTGTACAAGAGGAGGAGGCGAGCTGTGACATCACCTATTGTGAATGGTGGATCCTGTGTTATCTACTGTATATAGAGGTTTTATCGGTTATTGTACAAGAGGAGGAGGCGAGCTGTGACATCACCTATTGTGAAAGGTGGATCCTGTGTTATCTACTGTATATAGAGGTGTTGTCAGTCATTGCACAAGAGGAGGAGGTGAGCTGTGACATCATCTATTGTGAATGGTAAATCCTGTGTTATCTACTGTATATAGAGGTGTTATCAGTTTTTGTACAAGAGGAGGAGGCGAGCTGTGACATCACCTATTGTGAAAGGTGGATCCTGTGTTATCTACTGTATATAGAGGTGTTGTCAGTCATTGTACAAGAGGAGGAGGTGAGCTGTGACATCATCTATTGTGAATGGTGGATCCTGTGTTATCTACTGTATATAGAGGTGTTATCAGTAATTGTACAGGAGGAGAAGGTGAGATGTGACATCACCTATTGTGAATGGTAGATCCTGTGTTATCTACTGTATATAGAGGTGTTATCATTCATTGTACAGGAGGAGAAGGTGAGCTGTGATATCATCTATTGTGAATGGCGAATCCTGTGTTATCTACTGTATATAGAGGTGCTATCAGTCATTGTACAGGAGGAGGAGGTGAGCTGTGACATCACCTATTGTGAATGGCGGATCCTGTGTTATCTACTGTATATAGAGGTGTTATCAGCCATTGTACAGGAGGAGGAGGAGGTGAGCTGTGATATCACCTATTGTGAAAGGTGGATCCTGTGTTATCTACTGTATATAGAGGTGTTATCAGTCATTGTACAAGAGGAGGAGGTGAGCTGTGACATCATCTATTGTGAATGGTAAATCCTGTGTTATCTACTGTATATAGAGGTGTTATCGGTTATTGTACAAGAGGAGGAGGCGAGCTGTGACATCACCTATTGTGAAAGGTGGATCCTGTGTTATCTACTGTATATAGAGGTGTTGTCAGCCATTGTACAAGAGGAGGAGGTGAGCTGTGACATCATATATTGCGAATGGTGGATCGTGTGTTATCTACTGTGTATAGAGGTGTTATCAGTCATTGTACAGGATGAGGAGGAGGTGAGCTGTGACATCACCTATTGTGAAAGGTGGATCCTGTGTTATCTACTGTATATAGAGGTGTTATCAGTCATTGTACAAGAGGAGGAGGTGAGCTGTGACATCATCTATTGTGAATGGTAAATCCTGTGTTATCTACTGTATATAGAGGTGTTATCGGTTATTGTACAAGAGGAGGAGGCGAGCTGTGACATCACCTATTGTGAAAGGTGGATCCTGTGTTATCTACTGTATATAGAGGTGTTGTCAGCCATTGTACAAGAGGAGGAGGTGAGCTGTGACATCATATATTGCGAATGGTGGATCGTGTGTTATCTACTGTGTATAGAGGTGTTATCAGTCATTGTACAGGATGAGGAGGAGGTGAGCTGTGACATCACCTATTGTGAATGATGGATCCTGTGTTATGTACAGAATAATGAGGTGTTATCAGTCATTGCACAGGAGGAGGAGGTGAGATGTGACATCACCTATTGTGAATGATGGATCCTGTGTTATCTACTGTATATAGAGGTGTTATCAGTCATTGTACAGGAGGAGGAGGTGAGCTGTGACATCACCTATTGTGAATGGTGGATCCTGTGTTATCTATTGTATATAGAGGTGTTATCGGTTATTGTACAGGAGGAGGAGGTGAGCTGTGATATCACCTATTGTGAATGGTGGATCCTGTGTTATCTACTGTATATAGAGGTGTTATCAGTCATTGTACAGGAGGAGGAGGTGAGCTGTGACATCACCTATTGTGAATGGTGGATCCTGTGTTATCTATTGTATATAGAGGTGTTATCGGTTATTGTACAAGAGGAGGAGGCGAGCCCCCGGAAGAAGCTGGATTGCGAAACGCGCGTTGGGGTGAGGTGGGACACTGGGTCAGCCACAGGTAGCTATTGTTACTGTTCTCTATATTTTCATTTTATCTGGATCCACTGTGTGTATGCTTAGGCAGCTAAAGTGTGATGGAATAAGTTTATATGCAGCACTATTTTCTGCTATGTGGCACTATATGCTTTTAGCTTGTTATACTTATGTGACCCCCCATCTTCAATTTTGGTGCTTGTGCACTATGGCACGGGATATGTTGTCCATGAATAAAGCCTTATTTTAAATTTAAATTCTGGATCTCTTCAATTTATTCGGCTGACTGGTTGTCAGTCCGAAAAGTGTTTTGATGTATATAGAGGTGTTATCAGTCATTGTACTCTCTCCTCCGTCCCCACTCTCTCCTCCGTCCCCCAGCACCTCCTCCCTCCCCACTCATCTCAGCTGAAGACTTCGCCTCATTTTTCAAGCAGAAAATTGAGAACATCAGAGACAATTTTAGTAAACAACCCCCAGAACCCTTCCTCCCAACTACCCAGCCCTCCACCTCCAAAACCAACTTCTCCACCATTACAGAAGACGGACTCTCCACTCTACTCTCAAGATCGCATCTCACCACCTGTGCACTTGACCCACTCCCATCCCACTTCATCCCAAACCTCACCACAGTCTTCATCCCAACCCTAACCCATCTCTTTAACCTATCACTAACAACTGGCATTTTCCCCTCAAGCTTTAAACATGCCACAATCACACCTATCCTCAAAAAGCCCTCTCTTGACCCATCCTCTGTATCTAGCTATCGCCCTATATCACTTCTCCCCTTTGCCTCAAAACTACTGGAACAACATGTCCATATTGAACTGTCCTCCCATCTATCTTCCTGCTCCTTCTTCGACCGCTTTCAATCAGGCTTCCGGTCACACCACTCCACTGAAACTGCCCTAACTAAGGTCACCAATGACCTATTAACCGCCAAGAGCAAGCGACACTACTCTGTCCTCCTCCTCCTGGACCTGTCCTCTGCATTTGACACAGTGGACCATTCCCTGCTGCTGCAGACCCTCTCATCCCTTGGCATCACAGAATTGGCCCTATCCTGGATCTCATCATACCTAACTGACCGTACATTCAGCGTCTCCCACTCACACACCACCTCCTCACCTCGCCCCCTATCTGTCGGAGTCCCGCAAGGTTCAGTTCTAGGACCCCTGCTCTTCTCCATCTACACCTTTGGCCTGGGACAGCTCATAGAATCTCACGGCTTTCAGTATCATCTCTATGCTGACGACACACAGATCTACATCTCTGGACCAGATATCACCTCCCTACTAACCAGAATCCCTCAATGTCTGTCTGCTATTTCATCCTTCTTCTCCACTAGATTTCTAAAACTTAACATGGACAAAACAGAATTCATCATCTTTCCCCCATCTCACGCGACCCCCCCAACGAACCTATCCATTACAGTAAACGGCTGCCCACTCTCCCCAGTCCCACAAGCCCGCTGTCTTGGGGTAATCCTTGACACTGATCTCTCCTTTAAACCACATATCCAAACCCTTTCCACTTCCTGCCGCCTCCAACTCAAAAATATTTCACGGATCCGCACATTCCTAAACCAAGAATCTGCAAAAACCCTAGTCCATGCCCTCATCATCTCCCGCCTTGACTACTGTAACCTCCTGCTCTGTGGCCTCCCCTCTAACACTCTTGCACCCCTCCAATCTATTCTAAACTCTGCTGCCCGACTAATCCACCTGTCCCCCCGCTATTCCCCGGCCTCTCCCCTCTGTCAATCCCTGCACTGGCTCCCCATCACCCAGAGACTCCAGTACAAAAGCCTAACCATGACATATAAAGCCATCCACAACCTGTCTCCTCCATACATCTGTGACCTCGTCTCCCGGTACTTTCCTGCACGCAACCTCCGATCCTCACAAGATCTCCTTCTCTACTCCCCTATTATCTCCTCTTCCCACAATCGCATACAAGATTTCTCTCGTGCATCCCCCCTACTCTGGAATGCTCTACCACAACACATCAGACTCTCGCCTACCATCGAAACCTTCAAAAAGAACCTGAAGACCCACCTCTTCCGACAAGCCTACAACCTGCAGTAACCACCGATTGACCAAACCGCTGCACGGCCAGCTCTACCCTCACCTACTGTATCCTCACCCATCCCTTGTAGATTGTGAGCCCTCGCGGGCAGGGTCCTCTCTCCTCCTGTACCAGTTGTGACTTGTATTTTTCAAGATTATTGTACTTGTTTTATTATGTATACCCCTCCTCACATGTAAAGCGCCATGGAATAAATGGCGCTATAATAATAAATAATAATAATAATAATAATTGTACAGGAGGAGGAGGTGAGCTGTGATATCACCTATTGTGAATGGTGGATCCTGTGTTCTCTACTGTATATACAGTAGATGTGTTATTAGTTACTGTAATATTTTGTCTGATCACAAAAAAACCTGCTAAAAACTCTTTCTGAAAGAAGAGGATGTATGAGACTTAGACCCTCTTCACAAGTCCTGGTGTTTCCTGTGCTGGAAAAACCATTACTTGTGAAATCCATTATCTGTGTCCATGTGCCATCGCTGTGCTGTCAGCGTGACACATATGGAATGAAATGCAGCATAGAAATTAAATAGCTTTATGTATTAAAGATGTTCGAAGATGGAGATAGATAGTGATGAGGAACATGATAGATAGATAATAGATAGAAAATAGATGATAGATAGATAGATAATAGATAGATGATAGATAGATAGATAGATAGATAGATAATAGATAGAAAATAGATGATAGATAGATAATAGATAATAGATAGATGATAGATAGATAGATAGATAGATAGATAGATAGATAGATAGATAGATAGATAATAGATTGATAGATAATAGATAGATAGATAGATAGATAGATAGATAGATAGATAGATAGATAGATAGATAGATGATAGATAGATAATACGTAGATAATAGATAGATGTCAGTGTGTTTTCTAATCAGTGCTTTTTTTCTGTACTTGTATTTATTTTTTTAATTAAATTAAAAATATAGCATGGGGTCCCCCATAATTAAAAAACAGAAAAGGCTAAACAAGACAGCTGCATGCTGGTATCAATAGCCTAGGAAGGGACTATGATATTGGCCCCCTCCAAGACTAACACCATCACCCTTCATCCACCCCAGAAATGGTGAATCCATTAGGTGCACTAATTCTGGCCCTTAGCATCTGTATGTCATCACTTTGCACATGTGCAGCACGCATTTTGTCCGTGCTGCGTTAAAAAAAGGATATGTCTGCGGGTTTTTCACATAGACACCTGGTCCGTGTGAAAAACCTGACATGTGCGTAAGTCCATATTTGCAGTCTTTAACTCCTTTCCAACGTTCGGCGTAATAATATCCCCACGTCGGACTCCCCCTGTTTGGTGCGGTCTCTGGCGCTGAGCCTGCACTTTTCCGGGCACATGTCAACTGATATACAGTCATGGCCAAAAGTATTAACACCCCTGCAATTCTATCAGATAATACTCAGTTTCTTCCTGAAAATGATTGCAATCACAAATTCTTTGGTATTATTATCTTCATTTAATTTGTCTTAAATGAAAAAACACAAAAAGAATTGTCCTAAAGCCAAATTGGATGTAATTCCACACCAAACATAAAAAAGGGGGTGGACAAAAGTATTGGCACTGTTCGAAAAATCATGTGATGCTTCTCTAATTTGTGTAATTAACAGCACCTGTAACTTACCTGTGGCACCTAACAGGTGTTGGCAATAACTAAATCACACTTGCAGCCAGCTGACGTGGATTAAAGTTGACTCAACCTCTGTCCTGTGTCCTTGTGTGTACCACATTGAGCATGGAGGAAAGAAAGAAGACCAAAGAACTGTCTGAGGACTTGAGAAACCAAATTGTGAGGAAGCATGAGCAATCTCAAGGCTACAAGTCCATCTCCAAAGACCTGAATGTTCCTGTGTCTGCCGTGCGCACTGTCATCAAGAAGTGTAAAGCCCATGGTACTGTGGCTAACCTCCCTAGATATGGATGGAAAAGAAAAATTGACAAGAGATTTCAACGCAAGATTGTGTGGATGTTGGATAAAGAACCTCGACTAACATCCAAACAAGTTCAAGCTGCCCTGCAGTCCGAGGGTACAACAGTGTCAACCCGTACTATCCGTCGGCGTCTGAATGAAAAGGGACTGTATGGTAGGAGACCCAGGAAGACCCCACTTCTTACCCCGAGACATAAAAAAGCCAGGCTGGAGTTTGCCAAAACTAACCTGAAAAAGCATAAATCATTTTGGAAGAATGTTCTCTGGTCAGATGAGACAAAAGTAGAGCTTTTTGGGCAAAGGCATCAACATAGAGTTTACAGGAGAAAAAAAGAGGCATTCAAAGAAAAGAACACGGTCCCTACAGTCAAACATGGCGGAGGTTCCCTGATGTTTTGGGGTTGCTTTGCTGCCTCTAGCACTGGACTGCTTGACCGTGTGCATGGCATTATGAAGTCTGAAGACTACCAACAAATTTTGCAGCATAATGTAGGGCCCAGTGTGAGAAAGCTGGGTCTCCCTCAGAGGTCATGGGTCTTCCAGCAGGACAATGACCCAAAACACACTTCAAAAAGCACTAGAAAATGGTTTGAGAGAAAGCACTGGAGACTTCTAAGGTGGCCAGCAATGAGTCCAGACCTGAATCCCATAGAACACCTGTGGAGAGATCTAAAAATGGCAGATTGGAGAAGGCACCTTCAAATATCAGGGACCTGGAGCAGTTTGCCAAAGAAGAATGGTCTAAAATTCCAGCAGAGCATTGTAAGAAACTCATTGATGGTTACCGGAAGCTGTTGGTCGCAGTTATTTTGGCTAAAGGTTGTGCAACCAATATTAGGCTGAGGGTGCCAATACTTTTGTCTGGCCCATTTTTGGAGTTTTGTGTGAAATGATCAATGTTTTGCTTTTTGCTTCATTCTCTTTTGTGTTTTTTCATTGAAGACAAATTAAATGAAGATAATAATACCAAAGAATTTGTGATTGCAATCATTTTCAGGAAGAAACTGAGTATTATCTGATAGAATTGCAGGGGTGTTAATACTTTTGGCCATGACTGTATATACAGCTGATATATACAGCTGACATGTGCCTGCAACAGCCACGGGTGGAATTGCAGTCCACCTGTGGCTGCTAACTAGTTGAATATAACATAGTAACATAGTAACATAGTTAGTAAGGCCGAAAAAAGACGTTTGTCCATCCAGTTTAGCCTATATTCCATCATAATAAATCCCCAGCTCTACGTCCTTCTACAGAACCTAATAATTGTATGATACAATATTGTTCTGCTCCAGGAAGACATCCAGGCCTCTCTTGAACCCCTCGACTGAGTTCGCCATCACCACCTCCTCAGGCAAGCAATTCCAGATTCTCACTGCCCTAACAGTCTGCTACATAGAGATGATCTGATCATCGCCTGTATGTAGCAGAGTTGATCAGACAACTGCAGATTCTAGTCTCCCATGGAGACTATTGAAGCACGTGTATTTAAAAAATATAAAAGTTCAATCACACCCCTTTCACCAAATTCAAAATAAGCCAATGAAAAAAAAATCAAATATACACATTTTTGGTATCACCACGTTCAGAATTGCCCGATATATCAATATAAATTACCGTAATATAATTATTTTTTTCTTTTAATAAACTTTGGAATTTTTTGTCACCACTTAAATAAAAAATAACCCTCACATGTTTGGTGTCTATGAACTCGTAATAACCTGGAGAATCATAATGGCAGGTCAGTTTTAGCTTTTAGTGAATATGGAAAAAAAAAGAACTGTGGAATTGCACTCATCCAGCAAAAAACAAACCCTCATATGGCCATTTTCACCAAAAAATTAAAAAGTTAGGGCCCTGGGAAGAGAAGGGGAACAACAAACGAAAATGCAAAAACAAAATTACCTCTGGTCATAAAAAGCATATAAAAAATTACAATGTCCATTTATTTACATTCCACACACTTTGCTGGAACTGTAATCACATGCACAAAAGCTCAGCGATTATAGTTCCAAAGTGTGTGGAATGAAAATATAATGGACATTGTAATTTCTTATACGCTTTTTATTTGCGTGTTTTTCCCTGTAGATTTTAACGAAATGAGAAAATTCCACAGGTAAAAAACCCCGCATAACTGCTATTAGTGCTTTTCCACAGCAGAATCAATATATAATGCATCTAATTCACACATGACTTCATGAAAAATGTTTTTTTCAAAAAACAGAACGTTTCCAAAGCAAAGCAGTTTTATGTAAAACATGACATACGAAAAAAAAGGGCATTGTGAGGTGCGGGGAGGTGGGGGCGGAGTTCCGGCCGCGCATGCGCGGTCGGAAAAAGCCGTCCGTCGGCAGCAAAAAACGTTACATGTAACGTTTTTTGCTCCCGGCGGTCCGCCACAACACGGCGCAACCGCGTCAATACATCGAAATGCGTTGGTAATGTTACCCTATGGGACAAAAACGCATCCTGCAAACAACTTTGCAGGATGCGTTTTTTTCCCCTAAACGACGCATTGCGACGTATTAAAAAAAAACGCTAGTGTGAAAGTAGCCTAAGATGGTCTTGCATACTTTGTTTGCATATCTCCTTCACCCAAAATATGGCAAAATATACTATTATTATTTTTTTTTTTCAAAAATTAACAAAAAAAGAAGTGGCATTGTGAAGCAGCGCCTGCCTTCTGGAGCGCCAGCTGTCGGCGATTTGTATCTGTACTTCCAATGAAAATCTTATTTATTATTCTGCAGATATTCCTCTTCCTACTTGCCGTACACCTGTCGCGGGCACATGGGTGTGATCATTAGACGTCTTCCTCAGCTCGGGGACTCTTTAAATCTGTTGTCATACATTTAATTCAAATTATGCTAATTAATCTAAAAGTATCACCTCTATATTCGTCATGCTGGATACTCTTAATTACACTTTCTTTAATGCACTTTTGACTTAATGTTAGAGGAGCGGTGGAGAAGAAGACCCAGCGCCAGCTTGGCGTCCTCCCCGTAATGACTGTTTTATTGTTCGAGGAGGGAGAAATGCTTCAGGATGCAAAATATGTTATTAAATTAGGGAGTTAATCTGATTAATGGAAGAAACTAAAAGATCAATCACATTTCAGACGCTTTCACACAATATTTTGGCTCCGTCTATAAATAATGATATAGGAACCTGTCACGGGGTCCTTCTCCGATATCACACAATCAAGAGAGCTAGAGTATAGTAAACAATTCCAAGGCCTTTATTTAGACAAAAACACAAAAGGTCCATATACGATCCACCACACAAAGGATAAAATAGTCCAGAACACGAATGCAGTTCAGTAACCGGATAAATGTCCAAGGAGATGAAATATGTCCAATAATCCAGCAGACAGAGGATAAAAAATGGTCCATATGCTTCCCCTTCTCTCTGACATGCTGTGTTCACGTCATCATTCCACACAGGACTGATCTGTGTGTCCCCTACATGATATTTACAAGTCCCCCTCCTCATTCACAGGTCTGGAGGGGGAAGGTCTCAGGGGCTCATTGTTTCAACAAGCTAGGTCAATATGACATTAGCAAACAACATTATTCACTGACCCTGTGGAGATATAACAGTACAGTACTGTGGGGGCTGATATCAGATGGCAAATAACAGCAATTCATCAATTGGCAAATAACTCATCCTACAAGAGAACACCATGATAATCAGTAAAATATAAATATACACAAAAAGATACCCACATAACATATCCCACCATCACAGAACTTATTTGCCCCCTTTTCTCTTATGGCTTTTTGACTTTTACCCCATTACAACCTACATATTTTTGGCCTTGAATGGTCCCTGCACATTCAGATATCTTGGACTCATTGGATTGATAGTGTGTTGAATAGGGATGAACGGACCTGTGGTTCGTTGATTTCAGCCGAACCGTAGTCCAAAATTTCGGTTCAGGTGCCCAAACTTGACCCCGAACCCAAAATCCATAGAAGCCAATGGGGACCTGAATTTTGGTGCTGTAAAATGGGGGTAGTAAGGGGTAGGGGGCTGCAAAAGGAAGCAAAATGGGGGTAAGAGCAGGACCACAGTGCCACAGCAGTCACTGCTATTAATAACAATACATTTAAAACCAGTACCGAGAAATCAGTGTTCGTGTGTTTAATACTTGTGGCGTACATGTGCAAACCGTATCACAGCTGAAGACAGCTCACATCGTTGTCCCATGCTCATTCGCATCGATCAGCGCAAGCAGGGGACAATATTGAGAGTTGTATCCAACTGATAACAGCGAGAGTAGAAGGCAGCTGATGGGAGTATTCATTAACAGCTGCCTGCGCTATAAATAAATAATTTTAAAATAAAATTGATGTGGGTTCCCCTGTATTTTTTATAACCAGCCTGGTAAAATTGACAGCAGCAGGCCCGGCTGCAACCCTCAGCTGTCAACTTTAGCAAGGTTGGTTATCAAGAATAGAGGGGTCCCCACACTAAAATAGTTACACAGTTAGCAAGGCTGAAAAAAGACATTTGTCCATCCAGTTCAGCCTATATTCCATCCTAATAAATCCCCAGATCTACGTCCTTCTACAGAACCTAATAATTGTATGATACAATATTGTTCTGCTCCAGGAAGACATCCAGGCCTCTCTTGAACCCCTCGACTGAGTTCGCCATCACCACCTCCTCAGGCAAGCAATTCCAGATTCTCACTGCCCTAACAGTAAAGAATCCTCTTCTATGTTGGTGGAAAAACCTTCTCTCCTCCAGACGCAAAGAATGCCCCCTTGTGCCCGTCACCTTCCTTGGTATAAACAGATCCTCAGCGAGATATTTGTATTGTCCCCTTATATACTTATACATGGTTATTAGATCGCCCCTCAGTCATCTTTTTTCTAGACTAAATAATCCTATTTTTGCTGATCTCTCTGGGTATTGTAGTTCCCCCATCCCCTTTATTAATTTTGTTGCCCTCCTTTGTACTCACTCTAGTTCCATTATATCCTTCCTGAGCACCAGTGCCCAAAACTGTACACAGTACTCCATGTGCGGTTTAACCAGGGATTTATACAGAGGCAGTATAATACATAGTAACATAGTAACATAGTTAGTAAGGCCGAAAAAAGACATTTGTCCATCCAGTTCAGCCTATATTCCATCATAATAAATCCCCAGATCTACGTCCTTCTACAGAACCTAATAATTGTATGATACAATATTGTTCTGCTCCAGGAAGACATCCAGGCCTCTCTTGAACCCCTCGACTGAGTTCGCCATCACCACCTCCTCAGGCAAGCAATTCCAGATTCTCACTGCCCTAACAGTAAAGAATCCTCTTCTATGTTGGTGGAAAAACCTTCTCTCCTCCAGACGCAAAGAATGCCCCCTTGTGCCCGTCACCTTCCTTGGTATAAATAGATCCTCAGCGAGATATTTGTATTGTCCCCTTATATACTTATACATGGTTATTAGATCGCCCCTCAGTCGTCTTTTTTCTAGACTAAATAATCCTAATTTCGCTAATCTATCTGGGTATTGTAGTTCTCCCATCCCCTTTATTAATTTTGTTGCCCTCCTTTGTACTCTCTCTAGTTCCATTATATCCTTCATGAGCACCGGTGCCCAAAACTGGACACAGTACTCCATGTGCGGTCTAACTAGGGATTTGTACAGAGGCAGTATAATGCTCTCATCATGTGTATCCAGACCTCTTTTAATGCACCCCATGATCCTGTTTGCCTTGGCAGCTGCTGCCTGGAACTGGCTGCTCCAGGTAAGTTTATCATTAACTAGGATCCCCAAGTCCTTCTCCCTGTCAGATTTACCCAGTGGTTTCCCATTCAGTGTGTAATGGTGATATTGATTCCTTCTTCCCATGTGTATAACCTTACATTTATCATTGTTAAACCTCATCTGCCACCTTTCAGCCCAAGTTTCCAACTTATCCAGATCCATCTGTAGCAGAATACTATCTTCTCTTGTATTAACTGCTTTACATAGTTTTGTATCATCTGCAAATATCGATATTTTACTGTGTAAACCTTCTACCAGATCATTAATGAATATGTTGAAGAGAACAGGTCCCAATACTGACCCCTGCGGTACCCCACTGGTCACAGCGACCCAGTTAGAGACTATACCATTTATAACCACCCTCTGCTTTCTATCACTAAGCCAGTTACTAACCCATTTACACACATTTTCCCCCAGACCAAGCATTCTCATTTTGTGTACCAACCTCTTGTGCGGCACGGTATCAAACGCTTTGGAAAAATCGAGATATACCACGTCCAATGACTCACCGTGGTCCAGCCTATAGCTTACCTCTTCATAAAAACTGATTAGATTGGTTTGACAGGAGCGATTTCTCATAAACCCATGCTGATATGGAGTTAAACAGTTATTCTCATTGAGATAATCCAGAATAACATCCCTCAGAAACCCTTCAAATATTTTACCAACAATAGAGGTTAGACTTACTGGCCTATAATTTCCAGGTTCACTTTTAGAGCCCTTTTTGAATATTGGCACCACATTTGCTATGCGCCAGTCCTGCGGAACAGATCCTGTCGCTATAGAGTCCCTAAAAATAAGAAATAATGGTTTATCTATTACATTACTTAGTTCCCTTAGTACTCGTGGGTGTATGCCATCCGGACCCGGAGATTTATAATGCTCTCATCATGTGTATCCAGACCTCTTTTAATGCACCCCATGATCCTGTTTGCCTTGGTAGCCGCTGCCTGGCACTGGCTGCTCGAGGTAAGTATATTATTAACTAGGATCCCCAAGTACTTCTCCATGTCAGACAGATTTACCCAGTGGTTTCCCGTTCAGTGTGTAAAGGTGATATTGTTTCCTTCTTCCCATACATATAACCTTACATTTATCATTGTTAAGCCTCATCTGCCACCTTTCTGCCCAAGTTTCCAACTTATCCAGATCCATCTGTAGCAGAATAACACTGTTTTTTTATTACTTAAATAAATAATTTAAAAAACAAGGTGTGGGGTCCCCCTTATTTTTGACAACCAGCCAATCTAAAGCAGACAGCTGGGGGGCTAGTATTCCCAGGCTGGTAAGGGGCCATGGATATTGCTCCCCCCCAGCCTAAATATAGCATCTTGCAGTCACCCCATGAAAGGCACATCGGGTAAATGTGCCAATTCTGGTGGCAAGTGGGTTTCATATTTTTGGACTTGATGTTACTTTTGTATTGTCCGGTAACATCAAGCCCACAAATTAGTACTAGAGAGGCGCCTATAGGACACGCTTCCATTACTAATCCTATAGTTGTATTGTAAGTAAACAAGCAGCCAGAATAAAGTCCTTTATTTGAGAAATTTCTGTCGGTGAACTGTGGTGAACTCACTGAACTGAACTGCAGTGAAGTCACTGAGCTGAGCAGCGCACCGTGAGAATTTTTCTCACTGTGCTGAGGTCACCTCAGTTTGGGGGCAATTCGAGTAGTAGTCCCTTCAGCCGACGCCTGTTATGGGAAGGAAGCTGTCAACTTCGGGCAGGTGAGGAACATTGCTGTTCTTATTTTTGATTGTTTACAGGGGACAAATGCTTCTGGAGATTAGGTGTTAAAGTGAGATTAATGTGATTTTTTTAATTTTATTCTTAATTTTACACTTGAATACAACTTTCACCATTGTCTGCTGCTCGCACTGATCACTGGCAGAGCTGGGGACAATAATGAGAGCTGACATGTGACAGAGGCCTAACATAGACATATATAAGACAAAACCTACAAGAAACAAAATGATTGTTTACCCTGCTATAACTAAAGAAGTAAAAATGCAAAAGGGCATTTAAATAACATAGGATTCTTACTAAACACTGGTTTTGATTAAAAAAAGCATAAAAGCCATCCCACCATCGGCAAGGTGACCCTATTCGGGATGGTCCTACACTGTCTAATATTAAAAATCTTACCATGTGTCAGAGTTGACCTCAATGTGCATAAGGGCAGACAAAAGGAACCGGTTCCGAACTGTGGACACCAGCCATGGGAAGCTATGTAAATGTAACATCCAGCTCAAGGAAGGCTGTTTAATGGCCAATGTGAACATGCGTTTACGTGCTGCATGTATACCTTAAACCCAAGCTCATTTTTTGTGCTTTTTAATACAAATATATAAACCATATGTAGCGGTCTTGGAAGGTCTTGATAGTGGTAAAACCAGTTGCACTGCTCCAACCCATGGTTGACAAACTTTTATGGTGCCACAGTATTGCTTAACTACTAAACCTGTTATATGGGACCACATCTATCAAGACCCTCAAAACCTCCATCCATAATCAGGGGTCCCATACTTTCGATAGGTCCCAACTCCTATTACTAAGACTAAGAACCTTCCAAGACCTCCTCAATGCTAAGAGGATGCGACAAAGAAGCTCCTTAAAATGGTTTTACCTTGCTTGTAATTAATTTTATATCTATAAAACAAGGATAACTTCCCCACCAATCCCTAGAATTGCGGTCCGGAAGAGCCCCATGTGAATGTAGCGGGGGTTGATCGTGTACACCTCTGCTTCTTTCATTCTCTATGGCAGAGGTGTCAAACTGCATTCCTCGAGGGCCGCAAACAGGTCATGTTTTCAGGATTTCCTTGTATTGCACAAGGTGCTGGAATCATTCTGTGCAGGTGATTAAATTATCACCTGAGCAATACAAGGAAATCCTGAAAACATGACCTGTTTGCGGCCCTCGAGGAATGCAGTTTGACACCTCTGCTCTATGGGACCTCCGGAGATAGTTCCGTTTAGCTGGTCTTAGGTACTTCCATTAAGGATGATCCTCAAGAAATAAGTGACAACCCTTTTAAAGATTGATTTTTGGGGGATTGCAGTCAGAGATTCTGTAATTCTAAAGTTGTCGCATAGTGCGGGTGTCCATTTCCAAAGATGGTGCTTGCAATAGATGGTATCTATCAAACACTGTTGCCCATCCAGACTCATGCCGTAAGCTCAGAACAACGTGACATGTTCCTGTGTCTTCTTTAGTTAAGGTTATCTTAATGAGTTCATCCTTCACGGAGAACCCAGTGATACAAAACCCTTAGCTCTAAGGTAGCGTCTGTCTTGCGGGTAATGAACCATATGAAATGACATCTGCAAAACTTGCAAAGTCTGATCATTAATTACACCGTAGACATGACACTTCTAACCAACTGGCAACCAAATATTTCAAAAAGTCAGCGTGATTAGGAAAAGGGCAGAGAAGATGAAGTTGTGCGAAAAATGTCTGCAGACATGACAGTCCCATGGCTTCAGCCCCGGGGGTTTTGGACTCCAAATTTTTCACATTTGTTTTAGCGACAGGTATCAGTTTTAGTGAACAGTCTGCTGAGCTTCTGTCTCGGGTATTGCAAAGTAGCTCTCAGAACTAAACTAAAGATCTCACGAAGGCAATCTACGTAAGTTACCGTCACTAGGTGACAATTTTTCTTTCTTTCTGGAAGAGAGCTACTTTGCATGCTTTTTCCCATGGAGCAATACCAATAGAACTCCAAACTCATCTGGTCTTCACCATGTAAAAAGTTGCTAGTTATTGCCCTCATTTTATTCTCCATGCGCCCCTGAGTTTTCCTTTTTTTTTTTTTTTTTTTTTTAATCTGCCATATGATTACAGAGATAATTTTTATTTAATGCTTATTGTTATGGTCTTTTCCAAGGGGGCATAGCTCACAGCGTTATCTGGTAGAGGGTGGTCTTTAGGCTGCTCTTCATAATTATGAACCTGTAATCCACCAACACAGTATAATTACGTGCAACACCCATAAATCAGCCCCCCGAAGGTATTTCCAACACAGCATGAAAATATTAATCATATTGTATTGAGAAATATATACAAAATTCAGAAATACATATGATTTGCCAATAAGGACTGACAATGGTTATCCATACGCACAAATCCTCAATTACCGGTGGACGTGGCGGAATAAGGTCTGAGCTAACCACACAATGCGCATTTCGCTTCTTCCTCAGGAGGCCTATGCATAATTACTCTGTAAACTATACGCCCTTTGGAAAAGACATTAAAAGTTAGCACTAAATAAAAAGGACATATCTTTACCCGTATGGCGGATTAAAAAAAAAAATTGACCTAGTGAGATGTCCTCTTTTGGGAGAGTCAGTTTCACACCAAAGCTGCATCAAGGGTGGTTCATTCAGGCAACCAAAATCTGCTCGATACTCATGAGCGACAGGTACCCCAAATGGCTCTTAGGCTGTCTGGCTTGGATAATATTCCTCGTCATATTGCAAGACTCATTAACCCCTTAAAGGGTTTGTCCGGTCCAAATCAATAAGTCTACAGTCACTCTGTGTGACTGCAGACTTATGAATCCCGCCTGCAAGGATTCGCCAGTTTCTGAGCTGGGACCACAGGATATGCAGGCGTTATACATACTCCAGGCCAGAGCCCATCCAGTAGGCGTGGCCTCGCCCCATACACTTGTATAGAGCAAGGCCATGCCCTCTAGTCGGCCACACCCACTGTATCGCTGCTTCACCAGTCGAGGTACGGCCTCACTCAATGTCCGGGTGTCGTCTGAGCATCTTTTCAGCTTTCCCATTGACTTGTAAAGTACAGAGCATCTTCTGAGCCAAAAGCACCAGAAGAATGAACATCACTTCTTTTACCGCTTGGCACTTTTAGAAACTTGAAGTGGTTAAAAGGCGCTCAAAAGCCAGAACATGCGCGCAGCGAGTGGCTCTTACGTAGACCTGCTTATGTTTTGTACTGTGTTAATTTTTTGCGGCAGTTTTGCTCATACTCCAAAGTGGATTTCCAAATGCAATGACTTGGAAGATAGTTAATTTTTGAAGCGGACTATGGAGTGGATCAATTCCGAAAACACCTGAAAAAAGTGGGACCTAATACATGAAGACTGGCCTTGGGCACCCAGTCTTAATGATGGGTATGCAGAAGTAAGATGGGCCTAATTAATTAGTGGTGTGTGCCAAATATATAGTTACATAGTTGCGTAGGTTGAATAAAGACCTAGGTCCATCAAAGTTCAAATACTAAATGGGGAACATCTCTTAAAATGCGATGCCACCAGATGTGTACTCCAGTCAAAGGACTGGAGACTGGCTAAGACGATGGTGCAGACAACAAGGATTTGGATTCCTGGACCACGGTGTGAATTACTGGTATGATGGACTCCTCGCCAGAGACGGACTACACCTCAACAAACCTGGGAAACACACATTCGCCAGAAGACTCGCTACACTCATCAGGAGGGCGTTAAACTAGAAGAAGAGGGGACGGGAAGAAAAACATTAGACTCGAACAAAGACGACCCAGGAAAACATACTCAGAAGGGAGGTAAGAACATTTCTAAAACAATCCACAGTGAGGAGATTGGAACAAAACAAAATCCTCTAAACTGCATGCTCGCAAACGCCAGAAGCCTGACAAACAAGATGGAAGAACTAGAAGCAGAAATATCTACAGGTAACTTTGACATAGTGGGAATAACCGAGACATGGTTAGATGAAAGCTATGACTGGGCAGTTAACTTACAGGGTTACAGTCTGTTTAGAAAGGATCGTAAAAATCGGAGAGGAGGAGGGGTTTGTCTCTATGTAAAGTCTTGTCTAAAGTCCACTTTAAGGGAGGATATTAGCGAAGGGAATGAGGATGTCGAGTCCATATGGGTCGAAATTCATGGAGGGAAAAATGGTAACAAAATTCTCATTGGGGTCTGTTACAAACCCCCAAATATAACAGAAACCATGGAAAGTCTACTTCTAAAGCAGATCGATGAAGCTGCAACCCATAATGAGGTCCTGGTTATGGGGGACTTTAACTACCCGGATATTAACTGGGAAACAGAAACCTGTGAAACCCATAAAGGCAACAGGTTTCTGCTAATAACCAAGAAAAATTATCTTTCACAATTGGTGCAGAATCCAACCAGAGGAGCAGCACTTTTAGACCTAATACTATCTAATAGACCTGACAGAATAACAAATCTGCAGGTGGTTGGGCATTTAGGAAATAGCGACCACAATATTGTGCAGTTTCACCTGTCTTTCACTAGGGGGACTTGTCAGGGAGTCATGTTTGTAGTGTTCAAACATTGAACTTTAGGAAGGCAAAGTTTGAACAGCTTAGAGATGCCCTTAATCTGGTAGACTGGGACAATATCCTCAGAAATGAGAATACAGATAATAAATGGGAAATGTTTAAGAACATCCTAAATAGGCAGTGTAAGCGGTTTATACCTTGTGGGAATAAAAGGACTAGAAATAGGAAAAACCCAATGTGGCTAAACAAAGAAGTAAGACAGGCAATTAACAGTAAAAAGAAAGCATTTGCACTACTAAAGCAGGATGGCACCATTGAAGCTCTAAAAAACTATAGGTATATCTCGATTTTTCCAAAGCGTTTGATACCGTGCCGCACAAGAGGTTGGTACACAAAATGAGAATGCTTGGTCTGGGGGAAAATGTGTGTAAATGGGTTAGTAACTGGCTTAGTGATAGAAAGCAGAGGGTGGTTATAAATGGTATAGTCTCTAACTGGGTCGCTGTGACCAGTGGGGTACCGCAGGGGTCAGTATTGGGACCTGTTCTCTTCAACATATTCATTAATGATCTGGTAGAAGGTTTACACAGTAAAATATCGATATTTGCAGATGATACAAAACTATGTAAAGCAGTTAATACAAGAGAAGATAGTATTCTGCTACAGATGGATCTGGATAAGTTGGAAACTTGGGCTGAAAGGTGGCAGATGAGGTTTAACAATGATAAATGTAAGGTTATACACATGGGAAGAAGGAATCAATATCACCATTACACACTGAACGGGAAACCACTGGGTAAATCTGACAGGGAGAAGGACTTGGGGATCCTAGTTAATGATAAACTTACCTGGAGCAGCCAGTGCCAGGCAGCAGCTGCCAAGGCAAATAGGATCATGGGGTGCATTAAAAGAGGTCTGGATACACATGATGAGAGCATTATACTGCCTCTGTACAAATCCCTAGTTAGACCGCACATGGAGTACTGTGTCCAGTTTTGGGCACCGGTGCTCAGGAAGGATATAATGGAACTAGAGAGAGTACAAAGGAGGGCAACAAAATTAATAAAGGGGATGGGAGAACTACAATACCCAGATAGATTAGCGAAATTAGGATTATTTAGTCTAGAAAAAAGACGACTGAGGGGCGATCTAATAACCATGTATAAGTATATAAGGGGACAATACAAATATCTCGCTGAGGATCTGTTTATACCAAGGAAGGTGACGGGCACAAGGGGGCATTCTTTGCGTCTGGAGGAGAGAAGGTTTTTCCACCAACATAGAAGAGGATTCTTTACTGTTAGGGCAGTGAGAATCTGGAATTGCTTGCCTGAGGAGGTGGTGATGGCGAACTCAGTCGAGGGGTTCAAGAGAGGCCTGGATGTCTTCCTGGAGCAGAACAATATTGTATCATACAATTATTAGGTTCTGTAGAAGGACGTAGATATGGGTATTTATTATGATGGAATATAGGCTGAAGTGGATGGACAAATGTCTTTTTTCGGCCTTACTAACTATGTTACTATGTTACTATGTTACATTACTTGCAAAACTTACTCCATAGAATCCACCAGATACTCGGACCACTTTGGCGAAGCTGAATGAGACTGGTCAAATAACACAAGTTGCGCCAAATGTTTTTGACAAATGAAGGTGGTTTAGGCCCGAAAACTGTCATAAACATCTTCATGAGTCGGGCCCTTAGTGTGAACTTTGCCTAAGAGGTTTTCATCAGACTGACAGACTTGTTATAAGCCATCTATATTTGATCATAAAAAATGTACAGGACCTTTGTCCAGCAGCCACGTTGGCAGACATGGTAGCAGAACCGGAGCCTTTGATGCTCCTCGTACCTGCCTGCATCCTCAGCGCCTCCTTTCTAAGTAGGCCGGGGGCTATGTCAGTGTTGTGGCATGACACGTGTATGTCTACTGATCAGAAGAAGGTTCAGGGAGGAGGAGGTTTGCAGACGTGGCCAGTGAACTAATCTTTTTGCATATCTCTAAAGCCCTCCATTGTATAGCCGAGACTTCCTCTTCAGGTGACACAGATTTGTCATAAGACCTTAAAGCGTTACACACTTGTATTGAGATCCCACTAGTTCACTTTCTCTGTTCAGCTTCTAGCCAAACTTCATCAAGTCCGAGACACCAAAATATGTTCGAAAAAAAGTAGCTTTTAATATATCCCTTGAAAAACACATTAAATTGTGGCCACTTGCCGCCTTTATCAACTAAAATAGTAGAATGTCATATTTTATTGTTATACAATCATTTTGCTTAATGAACAGGCTACCTCTTCAGGCTACACAAGATTTTTTGATACGCCCTTCATGCTAAATAACATACTACCTCTTCAAACTACACAGACTTGTTTCAAGCACTTCATACTCTATAACACACTACCTCTTCGGGCTGCAAAGACTTGTTATAAGCCCTTCATACTATATAACAGACTGCCTCTTCAAACTACACAAACTTGTTACAAACATTCCATACTATATAACAGACTACCTCTTAATACTACACAGACTGATCATCAGATCTTTATGTCATATAACAGACTACCTTTCAGACTACATATACTTGTTATAAGCCTCGCCTACTGTATCCTCACCCATCCCTTGTAGATTGTGAGCCCTCGCGTGCAGGGTCCTCTCTCCTCCTGTACCAGTTATGACTTGTATTGTTTAAGATTATTGTACTTGTTTTTATTATGTATACCCCTCCTCACATGTAAAGCGCCATAGAATAAATGGCGCTATAACAATAAATAATAATAATACTATTCAATATACCACACTGCCTCTTAATACTACATAAACTTATTGTTATAAGCCCTTCATGCTATATAACAGACTACCTCTCTGGGCTACACGTACTTTTTATAAGCACTTCATACGCTATAACATACTGTTTCTTAATATCACACAGACTTGTTGTAAGCCTTTAATGCAAAATAACAGACTGCCTCTTAATACTACACAAACTTTTTACAAGCCCTTAATGCTATATAGCATGCAGCTTCTTCTAACCACACAGACTCATTATTAGCCCTTCATGCTACAGAAAAGACTGCCTCTACAGAGCAAAAATGCTTATTATATGTTTTTCATGCTGTAATGCGGGTGGGGATGGACCATACTGCACCACGGGGTCGGGCTTACCCTGGAGGGGAGTGACTAACCAACTACCTGGTTTTCCTTAGAACCTCTGATTTTGGCTGCAGGAAGTCACCAGTCACCACTCGAGGACAATCCCCAGGACTGCAACAACTGACCAGAGGGTCAGAGGTGTGAATACGCAGTACAGGAGTGCAAAGACAAAAACATGGTCAGACGGTCAGAGGTCGGGGAAGGCAGCACAGAATCAGAAGTTATAGCCAAAGTAAGGAGCAGAGAGGTCAGGCAGGACGGTAAAACTAGTCGGGTTGGTGACACGAAGCAGATTACAGGACCAAACATAAACGTGGACTACGGGGTAGGAAACAATGTCCAGGCAAAGAGTGATTGGATGAGCTGCCTTAAACAGAGCCTGCTCGCATGGGATGGGATAGGCCGAGGAACCTAATCTCTGCAGGACACAGTAGGGCTAAATTCCTGCAGAGATCGGCCATGCTCCCCTAAGGCCAAATTTAAGCAGAATGCATTTGTAGCAGTACAGAGGAGTGCAGCAACAGACAAGTCTCACCGAGCTGACCGGGCCCCAATGCCAAATCTTCAACAGGACCCAATCATGGGTCCTCAACAGTGTTGCTCTTCTCCCATGGACCAAAGACCCTCTTGGGCACCTACAGGCTCAAGGTCCTCACCTCTGGTTGTTATGCTAAACAACAGACTGCCCCTTCAGGCTACACACATTTTATACACCTTTCATTCTATACAGCAGAATGCCTTTTCAGACCACACAGACTTCATTTGATGCTACTCAGGCAATCGATAGCTAAAAGAAAGAATAAAAACTCAGTGTAACCATCCAATATGAGGATAAAACACACAAGACAAGGTTAAGGGTCGAGTACAAGAACAAGGAACATCTCGGTAAAGGCACAGCATAAAAAACAGACTTGTATGTCTTGAGTCTATGCAAATCCTTATCTCGTATTCTATTCATATCTTTACTTGTGAATCCGACATAGAGATTCCTCTTTTCTTACTTTATTCGGTGATGCAGCTCAATAAAAAAAAAAAAAAAAAGCAAACTGCACTGTAAAACTCTAAACATTTACAAGCAATAAAAAAAAAGTTTTGATGGAAAACAAAAAAGTAAAAAATAAAACCCAACAAAAAGATTTCTCGGCATTACGATCTTTCTAGCTGTCAGCGGTCTAGAGTAAAGCACATCTGTCTTTCCTCCATTAAAGTGGCATATTTCCTTCGAATTAAACTTTACATTCAAGCTCATAATCAATGGAGCATGTCAGTCTTCCTCGCTCAACAACCGGCCTTGGCAAAAAACTATCTCCGAGAGCGTAATGTAATTGCCCGTCAGTGACAGAGCGCCACAGCAGAATCTCCAATCGGCGAGTACTGGAAAACGAGCGTAAAGTCTTTTACTACTTAGCATATTGCTGTTAATTGTTGAGCTGGATGGGGTTCGGAGGTGTTTTTAATTATCTGTACACCACGTTGTGCATGCGGAGCTGCCTCTTCAACATATTTAGGAAACAGTGTGCAATGTGGAAGCCAGATGAACTCATCAAATTTCAATTGCTTTTTGAAGTGCAGATAATTAAAATCACTTCACAAAATTTCAAATGTAAATTTCAAGCAGGAAACGGTCGTTAAAAAAAAAAAACTATATGTGCATACATGAGAAATGATTTAGAGACATATCCAAGGGTGAGGGAGCAAGTTTACCAAAGCAAAATTGATGGGATTTGTGGACAGTTTTCTTGGATCGTTTCAGACTTTCGATGTAACTGGATGAGTTAGGTCAAGTTGACAAGTTGGAAATTTCCTACTAATGGTCTTCAAATAAACGTAATGCCAGATTCATTGTTGCATTTGAGCATTTTCTGTCTAGTTAGTTTGGTGTTTTTTTTTACTGTTTTGCGTCTTCTTTTAATTAGTTCTGGAGTTGAACAGATCGATCTATTCGAATTTGGCTTTCATGCATGTTTTTTGAGATTTGATTCACAAACAAATAAAAACGTCCTCACTATCATTTTCCACATTGATGAAGCATGAAACATTAGGGAGTGGGCAAACATCACATTGCGTTGCCGCACAACCTTCACACAATGCCTTGCCTTCTCACAGATTATCAGACCTTGTACAGTGGTAGTCAGTATTCCTAGTGGAGCAGTATGTATGGCAGGGTCCATTTCTCACCCCTGTAGAGTGTAAGCTCTTATGATCTGTGGGGTCCTCATTTTCTTATGTAGAGTGTCAGTTCTTATGGTCAGCAGGATCCTCTCTCTCCTGTAGAGTATAAACTCTTATGGCAAGCATGGTTCTCTCTTCCTCTTGTAGAGTGCAAGCTCTTATAGGCAGTGGGGTCCTCCCTCTCTCCAGGTGGGGGCAGGAATAAGCGCAGCTCAATGGAAGCCCCCCATGACTGCGCTTTGGACATGAAGAATTTTTAAAATTCATAGGGCAGAGGGACAGGATTGGTGGAAAGGGGGGTTTAGGGGTGGGCCATTGGGGGCAGGCTTTGTGAGCAGGGTGAATGTGCAGGAAAACCACCAGTTTGAGGCAGGAAGCCAGCGCAAGGAGACCCCCCAGCAATCGAGCTTACCGGAGTCATGGAATCCCTTGTGGAGTGCCTGCGGGATGTCACTCGGTCCAGGAGAGGAGGATGGCTGGATGAGCAGCTTTCCTCTGTTGGGGGACACAGGGACCCGAGAGTGCCAACAGGAGCAGGAGGACAAGGCTTCCGAAGAGACTTTCACCGGAGGTGGTGACGCGCAGCAGGGGATGCAGTGGCACGGCTTCCCCCCACTGTTTCCCCTCCAGCAGGAATCCTCCCAGCCAGCCAGCAGGCACAGAACAGTGACACACCTCAGGAGTGAGGGCCGCACCAGAAGTGCGGCCTGCAATGGCGGGACAGGCGGCATCGAGGGCCCGAGGCGTGGCCAGGAGGGACGAGGACTCCCGGGGTGGGCTTGCTCCAGCACCGGTGGATAGGCGGAGGCCGGGGGCGACTGACACCGCCCCTGGTGATGATCCCATGGCTGGTCCCCCTGGTGGGGCCACTATCAGGGGGCCAGCTAGAAGGAGCACCCAGCAGAGGATCCCAGTGGGCAGACAGCAGCAGGGGACCGCTCTGCAGCTGGGCCCAGGCAGCCATAGATGGCAAAGGAGGGCAGCGGGCAGTGATGTCACGCTGCCTAGCAGATCCCAGGGGCGGGCGTCAGACCGGGCTGGTGGGTCCAGAGAGCTGGCACGCTCCAGATAGAGGCTGAGGTCGGTAGTCTGACACACTGCAGGCGCTCCGGTCCCCCCTGGTGACAAGGAGGCCAGGGGCACGGGACTGGAGCAGCGAAGTGGCGCAGAAGATTCTTAGTTCGACAGTGATCAGAATGGAGACGGAGAACGTCAGGATTCGGGACATCCAGCTGGCGGGGACACAGCACCTGCGCAGCTCAGTGAGTATGACTCTTAGGGGTGGTAGCAAGGGGGTTTGGGGGTTCCAGCGGGATGGAAGTGCCGGGTCTGTGAGATGTCTTGGTCAGTGTGTCGCAAATTCTGAGTAGATTAGAGGGTGAGGCAGCGAGCAGGGCTGGGGCGTCACCGGTAGGGGCATAGCTCCCGGGGTTGGGGTTCAGATCACAGTTGGCGGGTGAGCCACTTAGGCCTGTAGTGGAAGAGCAGTTACCATCATCTGGCGTATCTGTGTCAGTTCAAACAGAAAAGGATATAGGGCATTCAGTAAAACTGGATGATAGAGCAAAGGGAGAGATGTACGTGTGCTTTGAGGGGCCCTTATGGGGTGCATTTAAAGAAGGAGGTTAAAGAGAAGATTTGGCGGGACGAATATGTGGAGATTTTTTCCCTCCTTCCCTTGGAGAAGTTTAATTTGGATAAGGGAAAGAGGGAAGACAGCAAGAAGGAGGAGGAAGAAAAGAGGAGGTGGCAGATGATTCCGCAGATGTTCGTCAATTGGTTGCAAGCGTTTGCAATTTTGGCAAGAGTAATAGGTGAAAAATCTCCTGAGAACTGTTCCAGTTTATTTTGTTATCTTGATGTGATTGGTGAGGCTCACCGTACCTATGGAGGGCAGGCCTGGCTGTGCTATGATGAGCAATTTAGGCAGAGAAAGGCGGTTAGGCCTGAGATTAGGTGGGACCAGAAAGATATTGGGCTCTGGTTGAAAGTGATGGCTCCAGTCCGGTATGGGCAGTCCTTTCATGGGAGCGGAGGTAGCGGCAGCCAGCAGGCAGACCATGGAAGCACTAGTCAGGGGAGCAAAAGACAAATGTGGAACATGTTGGCAATTCAATGAGAGCCAGTGCAAATATGGCAATACCTGCAAGTTTAAACACGTATGCTCCCACTGCAATGGAAGTTCACATGGGGCTTCCAAATGTTTCATAAAAGCCAGTGGGTAAGCCAGCAGTGAGTGCAGGTCAAAAGGGGAGATGCCGGTGAGGCTTCAAAAAGATCGCCCCCTTTCCCAGTAGGTACCCGAATCAGAAGAAGGCTGGTGTCATTTGGAATGGTTTTGCTGAAGGCTTCAGAATCCCCCCCACACACACATGGTCCCTTTTTCAGTTAAGAACTTGAGGTTGTCTGATTTGCATGTGGAGGAAGTCAGCATAAAATTGGAAAAGGAAGTGGAATTGGGTAGAATGGCAGGGTCCGTTTTTGGTTTTGCCAGTTGAAGGGATGATTGTCTCCCCATTGGGGGTGGTTCCTAGGAAGGAACCAAATAAATTTAGACTAATACAGCATTTATCGTACCCAAAGGGGTTGTCGCTTGTCGGTCAACAATGGCATTTCTCAGGAGTTGTGCTCAGTAGTATATACATCATTTGACATGGCGATGCAATAGGTTTGCAGTTACGGCATGGGAGCTTTGTTGGGGAAACCCGATATTGAATCGGCCTTCAGATTACTCCCAGTGCACCCGGATAGTATTCCCTTGATGGGATGTTTCTGGAACAGTGGCTACTATTTGGATAGGTGATGGCTGATGGGTTATGCAATTTCTTGTTCATTGTTTGAGATGTTCAGTACCTTTTTAGAATGGGTGGTTAGGGATGTTGCCGGTGTTCTGTCCGTCATTCATTATTTGGACAATTTCTTGTTTATAGGTCCACCAGATTCTAGTTTATGTAGGAATACATTGGGTGCGATGGAATGGAGGGCGGAGCGTTTTGGAGTGCCGTTGGCAAAGGAAAAGATGGAGGGCCCTAGCACTGTTTTAATCTTCCTGGGAATACTAATTGATTCGGAGAAAATGGAGTGTCGGTTGCCGGAGGATAAATTGTTGTTACTACTTCAGGAAGTGCATCGAATTAGGAGGCTGAAAAAGGTGACCTTGAAGGAGTTGCAGTTATTGCTCGGCCAGTTGAATTTTGCATGCATGATCATGCCCATGGGCCGCATTTTTTGCCGTAGGTTGTCCGGTGCGACTGCGGGGGTGCGGTTAGCGCACCATTTTATTCGGTTGAATAAGGAGCACAAGAAGGATTTGGCTGTGTGGCAGCGTTTTTTGGTAAAGTACAATGGTTGATCTTTCATACAACCACAGATAGTAAATAACGTTGATTGCAAAATTTACATGGACGCAGCGGGCAGCGCCGGCTATGGGGCCTATTGTGGAGGGCAGTGGAGCGTTGGGAGGTGGCCTGATTGATGTAATCAGAAGGGTTTCACAAGGAACCTTGTTTTGTTTTAACTGTTTCCTATTTTTGTGGCAGTTTTCATTTGGAGTGAAATGTTTGCGAACCGCTGAGTCTGGTTTTATTGCGACAATATGAGTGTGGTGTAAGTGATCAACACCCTGTCCGCTTCTTCTTCCCCGGTGATTAAGTTGTTGAGAGAACTTGTTTTGCGGTATTTGGAACTAAATGCTTGGATTTCCACTGTACATGTGCCAGGTGTGCAAAATTCTATAGCGGATGCTTTCTCTCGTTTACAGTGGGAGCGTTTCCGGGAGCTGGCACCCTACGCGGAGGCCTCAGGAGCGGTATGCCCTTCGTACTTGTGGCAGATTCTTACGGAAGAGCAGGACGGTTGATTTGAGCGTCGGTTACAAGCCAGACCTGGGCGTAATATGAAGCATCGTGACAAATTTGGCAAAGTTGGGTGCTACAGTAGGGAGAGTTAGGGTCTGAAGAAGATAAGACGTTGACAGTGTTATATTTGGTTGGCAAGGCGGTGGATATCGGATGGTCTATTTCTAAAGTTAATAAATTTATGACTGGTCTTGCTTTTGGTTTTAAGTTGGAGGGCTCGGTTGATGTGACAAAGAATTTCATGGTAAAGCAGGCTTTAAAGGGCTTCCGAAAAGGCAACCGGAGTTTAGACAGGCATAGGCCTATATCGTTTAGTGTACTCGAGCGCATATGGGGAGTCTTGGAGAGGATTTGTTGCTCTAATTTTGAAGCAGCATTGTTTATGTTAGCAATTTTTTGGGGCACTGCGCATAGGCGAATTACTGTCCCGCAGCAGGGACAGGGTGGGTGGTCTTTTAGCTCAGGATGTGGAATTTTGGGTGGGGGCATTGCTTTTTGGATTCGGCATTCAAAAACAGATCAGGCGAGTACAAGTTAAGCGTGTGGTTCTGGGTAGAGTTGTTGGGTCTCTAATGTGCCCGGAAAGTTGCTTGGAAGCATATTGGGGTTTGTGGTCGGGTCGGGAAGGCCCATTGTTGTGCCATAAGGGTGGGGCATTTTTATCTCGTTTCCAGTTTATTGCAATCCTCAACAGAGGGTTGGCGGAGTTGGGCCTTCCACAAGATAGGTACGGGTCGCATTCTTTCAGGATCGGGGCTGCTTCAGAGGCTGATAGTCTTGGCCTGGGAGAGGACACGATCAAGCGGATTGGCCGGTGGAGTTTAGGCCGCTTTATAACGTATGCGCATCACTAATTGCATTGGGCACTGTAAAGGGGCGGGTATTAACAGTTCCTGTTGTTATGTATTTCAGGTCAGGATCCATATTTAGCCTGGATTTTTGGACACTCGTTTGTGTATTGGGCAGACGTGAGGCCGGATGGTAGGCAATTAGGCTATAGCAGGGATCAAGTTGTTGTTAGGTGGTTAGGGTTTCAAAGGATGGTTTGGAGCAGGGCTGTCATATTTTTCCCAAGCCTTCCGTTTGGATAGAGCCCCAAACATTTTGGTGGTGCATTTGGGGGGGAATAATTTGGGCACCAAACCAGTGAGGGAGTGATCATGGACATTCGTTTCGACTTCCTGGGGTCGTTGACTGAATGGACAGATATTGTTCCCCGTCAAACATGGAGATCAGCCCGGTCTTTAAATGGGATTAATAGGGCTAGGGTAAAGTTGAATAGGGCCTTGGCGAATTTTGTTTCCATGAATGGGGGGATAAGTGTAAGGCACATTGAATTGGAAAATTGGGGATTGGTAATTTTTGGAGAGAGGTTCATTTAAATGAGATCGGACTTGATTTGTGGGCACATGTAATACAAGAAGGGATTGAGAGAGCCTTGGCAGTGTTGGGGCACTCACGAGCCTGAGGTGGTCAGGGCTGTTCATGGTTGGTGTGGTTCTTGGAGTTGACGCTGATTCAGCGGGGAAGGAATTGTAAGTAAAATTCCAGACAGTTAAAATTGTGTTGGTTGATCTGGTATTTGGTTACGGGCACTGGACGGGGTTTTTACCCTGGGAGCTGGTTGGTGGTTAGTCTTCCCAGAATGGGATTTATGGTGCCCTCAAGCTGGTGGTGCACAGCTGAGGGTAAAGTGGTGGTTGAAGTTCTTTTTTTGTTTTGCCAAATATTTAAGCCAGATCTTTCGGGAGCTCCAAGAACCCTCCCCTCATATTTTGCATAAAATTGCATATTAATATTTAATGTTTAACCCCTTAGCGACCGCCGATACGCCTTTTAACGGCGGCCGCTAAGGGTACTTAAACCACAGCGCCGTTAATTAACGGCGCTGTGGAAAAAGTGTATAGCGCCCCCCAGAGTCGGATTTTCTCCGGGGTCTCGGCTGCCGGGGGTAGCCGAGACCCCAGAGAACATGATTCAGGGGGGGTTTTACCCACCCCGCATTTGCGATCGCCGGTAATTAACCGTTTACCTGCGATCGCAAAAAAAAAAAAAACGCGATCTCTTTTTAATTTCTCTGTCCTCCAATGTGATCGCACATTGAAGGACAGAGAAAAGGGGTCCCAGGTAGCCCCCCAATACTCACCTATCTCCCCCGGTGCTCCTCGTGGCTCCCGGTGGGCGCCGCCATCTTCAAAATGGCGGGCGCATGCGTAGTGCGCCCGCCGGCCGGCCCCGCGAGAATCTTTGGGGTCTCGGCTGCCGGGGGTAGCCGAGACCCCAAAGAGCATGATCGGGGTCGGTTTTACCGACCCCTGTTTTGCGATCGCCGGTAATTAACTGTTTACCGGCGACCGCAAAAAAAAAAAAAAAGTAAAGTGTAATTCTCTGTCCTCTGATGTGATCGCACATCAGAGGACAGAGAAATAGGGGGATTCGGGGACCCTAGCATACTCACCTGTGTCCCTGGATCCTCCTGCTGCTCCTCCTGGCCGCCGGCAAAAGAAAATGGCGGGCGCATGTGCAGTGCGCCCGCCATCTGTCTCCATCTGCTGGCCGGCAGGAGAACAGCAGTTGGGGCTAAAATTAGGGTTAGGGCTAGGGTTAGGGCTAGGGTTAGGATTAGGGCTAGGGTTAGGGCTAGGGTTAGGGTTAGGGCTAGGGTTAGGGTTAGGGCAAGGGTGAGGGCTAGGGTTAGGGTTAGGGCTAGGGCTAGGGTTAGGGCTAAATTTAGGGTTAGTGTTGGGGCTAAATTTAGGGTTAGGCTTCTTTCACACTTACGTCGGTACGGGGCCGTCGCAATGCGTCGGCCCGACATACCGACGCACGTTGTGAAAATTGTGCACAACGTGGGCAGCGGCTGTAGTTTTTCAACGCATCCACTGCCCAATCTATGTCCTGGGGAGGAGGGGGCGGAGTTACAGCCACGCATGCGCTGTCAGAAATGGCGGATGCGACGTACAAAAAAACGTTTCATTGAACTTTTTTTGTGCCGACGGTCCGCCAAAATACAACTGATCCAGTCAATGACGGACGCGACGTGTGGCCATCCGTCACGATCCGTCGGCAATACAAGTCTATGGGCAAAAAACGCATCCTGCGGGCATATTTGCAGGATCCATTTCTTGTCCAAAACGACGGATTGCGACGGATGCCAAACGATGCAAGTGTGAAAGTAGCCTTAGGGTTAGGGTTGGGGCTAAAGTTAGGGCTAGGGTTGGGGCTAAAGTTAGGGTTAGAGTTGGGATTAGGGTTAGGGTTTGGGTTAGGGTTGGTATTAGGGTTAGGGTTGGAATTAGGGTTACGGTTGGGATTAGGGTTAGGTTTGGGATTAGGGTTAAGGTTAGGGTTGTGATTAGGGGTGTATTGGGATTAGGGTTAGGTTTGAGGTTAGGGTTGAGATTAGGATTAGGCGTGTGTTGGATTTAGGGTTTTGATTAGGTTTATGGTTAGGGTTGACATTAGGTGTTATGAACTGGTGGTTTAGAAACACAATGGACCTGGTGGTTAAGAGCACACAAAGTGACCTGATGGTTACTAATAACATAGGACGAGCTCTGAGACGTGGGAACTCTGCTGACCGCAATCCCTAATCCTATCACACCACACTAGAAGTAGCCGTGGAGTGCTCCTGACCAGACCTAGGCGCCTCGGCACAGCCTAAGAAACTAGCTAGCCCTGAAGATAGAAAAATAAGCCTACCTTGCCTCAGAGAAATTCCCCAAAGGAAAAGGCAGCCCCCCACATATAATGACTGTGAGTAAAGATGAAAATACAAACACAGAGATGAAATAGATTTTAGCAAAGTGAGGCCCGACTTACTGAATAGAGCGATGATAGGAAAGATAGCTTTGCGGTCAGCACAAAAACCTACAAACAACCACGCAGAGGGCGCAAAAGACCCTCCTCACCGACTAACGGTACGGAGGTGCTCTCTCTGCGTCCCAGAGCTTCCAGCAAGCAAGACAAACCAAAATAGCAAGCTGGACAGAAAAAATAGCAAACAAAGAAACACAAGCAGAACTTAGCTTATGCAGAGAAGACAGGCCACAAGAACGATCCAGGAGAGAGCAAGACCAATACTGGAACATTGACTGGAGGCCAGGAGCAAAGAACTAGGTGGAGTTAAATAGACCAGCACCTAACGACCTAACCTCGTCACCTGAGGAAGGAAACTCAGAAGCCGCAGCCCCACTCACATCCACCAGAGGAAGCCCATGGACAGAACCAGCCGAAGTACCACTCATGACCACAGGACGGAGCTTGACCACACAATTCACAACAGTACCTCCCCCCCCCCCGTGAGGAGAGGTCACCGAACCCTCACCAGAGCCCCCAGGCCGACCAGGATGGGCCAAATGAAAGGCACGAACCAAATCGGCAGCATGAACATCAGAGGCCAAGACCCAGGAATTATCTTCCTGACCATAACCCTTCCACTTAACCAGGCACTGGAGTTTCCGTCTCGAAATACGAGAATCCAAAATATTCTCCACCAGGAGGATCAACGGATGGATCCACAGGTGCCACGTATCTCCGCAACAATGACCTATGGAATACATTATGGATGGAAAAAGAAGCTGGAAGGGTCAAACGAAACGACACAGGATTAAGAACCTCAGAAATCCTATATGGACCAATGAAACGAGGCTTAAATTTAGGAGAGGAAACTTTCATAGGAATATAACGAGACGACAACCAAACCAAATCCCCAACACGAAGTCGGGGACCCATACAGCGCCTGCGGTTAGCGAAACGTTGAGCCTTCTCCTGGGACAATGTCAAATTGTCCACTACATGAGTCCAAATCTGCTGCAACCTATCCACCACAGTATCCACACCAGGACAGTCCGAAGACTCAACCTGCCCTGAAGAGAAACGAGGATGGAAACCAGAATTGCAGAAAAACGGCGAAACCAAAGTAGCCGAGCTGGCCCGATTATTAAGGGCGAACTCAGCCAAAGGCAAAAAGGACACCCAATCATCCTGATCAGCAGAAACAAAGCATCTCAGATATGTTTCCAAGGTCTGATTGGTTCGTTCAGTTTGGCCATTTGTCTGAGGATGGAAAGCCGAGGAAAAAGACAAATCAATGCCCATCCTAGCACAAAAGGCTCGCCAAAACCTCGAAACAAACTGGGAACCTCTGTCAGAAACGATGTTCTCCGGAATGCCATGTAAACAAACCACATGCTGGAAAAACAATGGCACCAAATCAGAGGAGGAAGGCAATTTAGACAAGGGCACCAAATGGACCATCTTAGAGAAGCGATCACAAACCACCCAAATGACCAACATCTTTTGAGAGACAGGGAGATCCGAAATAAAATCCATAGAGATATGTGTCCAGGGCCTCTTCGGGACCGGCAAGGGCAAAAGCAACCCACTGGCACGAGAACAGCAGGGCTTAGCCCGAGCACAAGTCCCACAGGACTGCACAAACGAATGCACATCCCGCGACAGAGACGGCCACCAAAAGGATCTAGCCACCAAATCTCTGGTACCAAAGATTCCAGGATGACCAGCCAACACCGAACAATGAACCTCAGAGATAACTCTACTCGTCCATTTATCAGGGACAAACAGTTTCTCCGCTGGGCAACGGTCAGGTCTATTAGCCTGAAATTTTTGCAGCACCCGCCGCAAATCAGGGGAGATATCAGACAAAATAACACCCTTTTTGAGAATACCCGCCGGCTCAGGCAAACCCGGAGAGTCGGGCACAAAACTCCTAGACAGGGCATCCGCCTTCACATTCTTAGAGCCCGGAAGGTACGAAACCACAAAGTCAAAACGGGAGAAAAACAGCGACCAACGAGCCTGTCTAGGATTCAACCGTTTGGCAGACTCGAGATAAGTCAGATTCTTGTGATCAGTCAAGAACACCACGCGATGCTTAGCTCCTTCAAGCCAATGACGCCACTCCTCGAACGCCCACTTCATGGCCAGCAACTCTTGATTGCCAACATCATAATTACGCTCAGCAGGCGAAAACTTCCTGGAAAAGAAGGCACATGGTTTCATCACCGAGCCATCAGAACTTCTTTGCGACAAAACAGCCCCTGCTCCAATCTCAGAAGCATCAACCTCGACCTGGAACGGGAGCGAAACATCTGGCTGGCACAACACAGGGGCAGAAGAAAAACGACGCTTCAACTCCTGAAAAGCTTCCACAGCAGCAGAAGACCAATTGACCACATCAGCACCCTTCTTGGTTAAATCAGTCAACGGTTTAGCAATACTAGAAAAATTATTGATAAAGCGATGATAAAAATTAGCAAAGCCCAGGAACTTTTGCAGACTCTTCAGAGATGTCGGCTGAGTCCAATCATAAATGGCCTGAACTTTAACAGGGTCCATCTCGATAGTAGAAGGGGAAAAAATGAAACCCAAAAATGAAACCTTCTGAACACCAAAGAGACACTTTGGCCCCTTCACAAACAAAGAATTCGCACGCAGGACCTGGAACACCATTCTGACCTGCTTCACATGAGACTCCCAATCATCCGAGAAGACCAAAATATCATCCAAGTATACAATCAGGAATTTATCCAGGTACTCTCGGAAGATGTCATGCATAAAGGACTGAAATACTGATGGAGCACTGGAAAGCCTGAATGGCATAACCAGGTACTCAAAATGGCCCTCGGGCGTATTAAATGCTGTTTTCCATTCATTGCCCTGTTTAATACGCACAAGATTATACGCACCACGAAGATCTATCTTGGTGAACCAACTAGCCCCCTTAATCCGAGCAAACAAATCAGACAGCAGCGGCAAGGGGTACTGAAATTTGACTGTGATTTTATTAAGAAGGCGGTAATCAATACAAGGTCTCAACGAACCATCCTTCTTGGCCACAAAAAAGAACCCCGCTCCCAATGGTGATGACGACGGCGAATATGACCCTTCTCCATGGATTCCTTTACATAACTCCGCATAGCGGCGTGCTCAGGCACAGACAAATTAAACAGTCGACCTTTAGGAAACTTACTACCAGGAATCAAATCGATAGCACAATCGCAATCCCTATGCGGAGGTAGGGCACTGGATTTGGGCTCATCAAATACATCCCGGTAATCTGACAAGAACTCTGGGACCTCAGAAGGGGTGGATGATGAAATAGACAGAAATGGAACATCACCATGTACCCCCTGACAACCCCAGCTGGACACAGACATAGATTTCCAATCCAATACTGGGTTATGGACTTGTAGCCATGGCAACCCCAACACGACCACATCATGCAGATTATGCAACACCAAAAAGCAAACTCAAAGAAAATTGCAGTCACTGAATCCAATAAAAGTATCTTTATTACACAACACTAAAAAGTCATACAAAAAGGCCAAACATATAGTGCGAATGGGGCCAGCAGATGACAAGGCAAATGCCGCAGGCAACATAAAATAGGCAGTCGCCCAAGGAGTAGTGACCCCGGCAGGACTCCGGAACCAACCAGATGGTGTAACAGAGCACATACCACTCCACAAATCAACCACACAGTGTCAGAACAGTATCAGCAGTGCTAAGATATGAGACTCCATGGTACCCAGATCGTACACATAAGTGGGGTAGAAGAAGTGTGGACGCCAAATTAATTGTGCATAATACCTGCTGGAGAGGATCCGGGCCAATGCAGGGGACACGGGACACCCCGACGCGCGTTTCGGTAAATGTACCTTCCTCAGGGGGCGCATGGTGTCAGCTGGGCAAGGACCGGGTATTTATACTGAACCGCAGTACCCACAGCGTCATGCGGCGCAGCCTCCGTCCGCCTCGGCGTCCGTCCAGCAGACCCGGAAGTGCGTAGGGCCCCACGCAAACCGGAAATGCATAGCGATTGGCCAGGGCGGCAGGAGAGAGGCGGCGCATGCGCGCTGCGTAAATCAGCATACGGCGGCCATTTGTAAACTGGGCCAAAGGACGGGCAGGATCAGAGGGGCACAAGCGACTAATACAGAAGCCTTAACTGCACGGAATTAACCCCTGGAAATAACCATACATGAGAAATAATAATAATACCATCACAAAGGGGGAAACAAAGAACAAACCACATGCTGGAAAATTACACATGTTACAAATAATGTAACCTTAGTAACCATATTAATCATATTGCCCCCATTACAAACTAGACAGTAGGGTATATATTAGATACAATATTTATAAATGACATTAGGACCACCCCAACGACAAGTAAAGCAGCTACCAGAACATGTTATGAGGAGTCCATGATGAAATACCAGGGAGATGCAAATTCATAAAGAATTTTCATGTATCCTGCTTGCAGAGCCGCACGTCCTTCTACATATTGGCAGTAAAATAGAGGCCGCCGCCGTTCAGAATACAGAGGATAACTACGGGTCCTAGATAATAGAAATAACAATTAAAATCAAAAATAAAAACAACATGATGCGAGAAGGCAAAATGAAGCACAGACATGCGACGACTACAGAAAAGGAGCATAGCTGATATTTTCGTTCAAGCCGGATGGGCATACTGTATTAAGCCGCCATATCCAGCGTGTCTCAAGTTGACCGAGGCGTTTGAATAAGTTCCCACCACGAATATTGATATTGAGAGTATCAATGCCGCGGACCCTAAGAAGCGTGCCATTACTTTGATGAAAGGTTGCAAAGTGCCTAGGGATAGTCTTAAGGAGGGATATATCAGTCTGGGTAGCGGCCGCCTCAATACCCAGGACGTGCTCCCTAATCCTCACCTTCAACTGTCTGGTGGTCATCCCGATGTAGATCAAGCCGCACGGGCAGGTGGCATAATAGATTACATACCGTGAGACGCATGTGATGCGTCTCCTGATAATGTATTCCTTAGACCCATTGGAGTTAGAAAAATTCCCACATCTATCCATGTTAGGGCACGCGACACACCGGCCACACGGAGCAGAGCCCCCCGGGGCCGGTATGTCGTCCAGAAAGGTTTTGTGGCCATGTCCCTCATAATGGCTCTTGGTTAGGAGGTCTCTCAGATTTCTCGCCCGCCTGAAAGTAAGAAGAGGTCTTGTTGGAAGAAATTTACCAATGATAGGATCGGTCTGTAGGATGGGCCAGGCTTTGGTCAGTGCCGCTCTTAATCTGTCAGCCTGGGGACTATAGGTTGTAATGAACCGAAGCTGGTTGTCACCATGCCTGTCATCCCCATCATGGGGTTTATATAGTAGATTGTTACGCCTAGAATGTTTAGCCCTGTGATAGGCTTTTTTTATATTGCGCATACTATAACCCCGTTCCCTGAAGCGGTTGGACAGTTCTGAAGCACGTTTTTCAAAATCAGAATCTGTTGAACAAATCCTCCGTAACCGGAGAAACTGGCCAACCGGTATCGAGGACACTAAATGTTGGGGATGACAGGAGGATGCATGTAGCACCAAATTGGTGGATGTAGCTTTACGGAAGATGTCAGTATGCAAGGCCCCTGACTCATCCTTACTGACCGATACATCAAGAAAACTCACGCTGGACCTATCACAGACAAATGTAAGTCTGATATTCAGGTCATTGCTGCTGAGAAGTTCGATGAACCCTCGCAGGTCGATGGCCTCACCCTGCCAGACAAAGAGGATGTCATCGATGTACCGCACCCAAAAGGGGACACGGTCCATCGATGACAACCTGTCTGACAGGAAGAGGTCCCTCTCCCACAGCCCCAGGAACAGCCCCGCATAGGCCGGTGCAAAGGCCGCACCCATGGCTGTCCCCTGGAGCTGTAGGTAGAAGGACCCCTTAAACACAAAGAAATTGTGTGAGAGGGTGAACTCCAGTAGTCTCAGCAGGAGTCCCCTCAGACCAGCAGATAAAGTGGATGACTCTAAGAAAAATTTCACTGCGGCTATACCGTCAACATGTCTAATGCTGGTATACAGGGACTCAACATCTGCTGAGACCAGTAGAGATTCACCCTCAAAATGGAGGCCATCGACCCGACGAAGCAGCTCGCCGGTATCCTTAAGATAAGATGGGAGTACCGTTACGAGGGGCTGGAGGTGGAAGTCAATCCACGAGTTGACATTTTCGAGATAGTTACCCCTTCCTGACACAATAGGACGGCCGGGTGGTGACTTCAGGTCCTTATGAATTTTGGGGAGGAGGTAGAATGTGGCTATGGTGGGATCAACTACGAGAAGGGAGGAGGCAAGTTCCTTTGTAATAATATCGTTCTCTAAGGCCTCCTTAATAATAGACGACAACTGACCAGAATAGGCACTCAATGGATTGTACGTCAGTTTTTTATAGCAGATGGAATTATTGAGTTGCCTAAACGCCTCCTTCTCATAGAGACCAACCGGCCACAGAACCACATTCCCCCCCTTATCGGCAGGTTTGATTACTACGTCAGGGAGTTTTTTAATAACCTCCAGACGTTCCCGTTCATTCTTAGAAAGATTGTCTAGCCGAGAAAATCTCGGAACATGAGACAGATCCTGAGTCACCACCCGGACAAAAAGATCAATAGAAGGACAAATCGCCAGAGGGGGAAATTTGGTGGACCGTGAACGAATAGAGGGAGGGATCTTACCCCCCTCATGGACATGTTCCACCGCCAGCTCCTCCAATATCCTCAGCGTAGCTTGTTCCGTTTCTGTAGGGAAAAGAGAATTAATCTCATTATTATAATGATAACGTCTCAGCAGCAATGACCTGGCAAATAGGTTAAGATCTTTCACAGCAGTGAATCTATCGAACTCAGGTGTGGGAGAAAAAGAGAGTCCTCTACCAAGCAGAGAGAGATCAGTTGGAGACAATACATGATGACTTAAATTAATTACCCGTTTATTGGTAATATCAGGGTCCATTTGTTGTCTGGGATTTCTCCTATATGGATGGAAAGTATGATCCCTCAATCTACTAGAACCAGAGGCAACGGAGCCCTCAGATAATCCGCCAGCAGAGGAGATAGAGGAATTGGAGGAAGCATGTATCAGGTTGGCTTTTCTCCACAAGTAGACCCTATTGTTCTGATAGTCCTTCAGGTCCCTGTTATGTTTGGACGTCTGATTCTCTTGGATCTTTTTGGCCAAGTTATCCAATGTTTTTTCTAATTCAAGATCGAATTGTTGCAGCTTTTCCTTAGGGCATACCCTACTGTCTAGTTTGTAATGGGGGCAATATGATTAATATGGTTACTAAGGTTACATTATTTGTAACATGTGTAATTTTCCAGCATGTGGTTTGTTCTTTGTTTCCCCCTTTGTGATGGTATTATTATTATTTCTCATGTATGGTTATTTCCAGGGGTTAATTCCGTGCAGTTAAGGCTTCTGTATTAGTCGCTTGTGCCCCTCTGATCCTGCCCGTCCTTTGGCCCAGTTTACAAATGGCCGCCGTATGCTGATTTACGCAGCGCGCATGCGCCGCCTCTCTCCTGCCGCCCTGGCCAATCGCTATGCATTTCCGGTTTGCGTGGGGCCCTACGCACTTCCGGGTCTGCCGGACGGACGCCGAGGCGGACGCCGAGGCGGACGGAGGCTGCGCCGCATGACGCTGTGGGTACTGCGGTTCAGTATAAATACCCGGTCCTTGCCCAGCTGACACCATGCGCCCCCTGAGGAAGGTACATTTACCGAAACGCGCGTCGGGGTGTCCCGTGTCCCCTGCATTGGCCCGGATCCTCTCCAGCAGGTATTATGCACAATTAATTTGGCGTCCACACTTCTTCTACCCCACTTATGTGTACGATCTGGGTACCATGGAGTCTCATATCTTAGCACTGCTGATACTGTTCTGACACTGTGTGGTTGATTTGTGGAGTGGTATGTGCTCTGTTACACCATCTGGTTGGTTCCGGAGTCCTGCCGGGGTCACTACTCCTTGGGCGACTGCCTATTTTATGTTGCCTGCGGCATTTGCCTTGTCATCTGCTGGCCCCATTCGCACTATATGTTTGGCCTTTTTGTATGACTTTTTAGTGTTGTGTAATAAAGATACTTTTATTGGATTCAGTGACTGCAATTTTCTTTGAGTTTTCTATATGTTTTCGGCAGTTATCCATTTAGTCCATGCTTGGTAGGTGTATGTTCATTTTCTTATTATATCTATATTGTATTACGCCTCTACACCACCAATGTTGCTAGTTAGAATACTATTGTATAACACCAAAAAGCGAATATCCTCCTGATGCGCAGGAGCCATGCACATGGTCAGTTGGGTCCAGTACTGAGGCTTTTTCTTGGCCAAAGGCGTAGCATCAATTCCTCTCAATGGAATAGGATACTGCAAGGGCTCCAAGAAAAACCCACAGTGCCTAGCAAACTCCAAGTCCATCAAATTCAGGGCAGCGCCTGAATCCACAAATGCCATGACAGAATAGGATGACAAAGAGCAGATCAAAGTAACGGACAAAAGAAATTTCGACTGTACCGTACCAATGGTGGCAGACCTAGCGAACCGCTTAGTGCGCTTAGGACAATCGGAGATAGCATGAGTGGAATCACCACAGTATAAACACAGCCCATTCCGACGTCTGTGTTCTTGCCGTTCAGCTCTGTTCAAAGTCCTATCACGTTGCATAGGCTCAGGTTTATGCTCAGATAATACCGCCAAATGGTGCAGTTTTACGCTCACGTAAGCGTCGATCGATCTGAATGGCCAAAGACATAGACTCATTCAGACCAGCAGGCATAGGAAATCCCACCATGACATCCTTAAGGGCTTCAGAGAGACCCTTTCTGAAAATTGCTGCCAGCGCACATTCATTCCATTGAGTGAGCACAGACCACTTCCTAAACTTCTGACAATATATCTCTACCTCATCCTGACCCTGACACAGAGCCAGCAAATTTTTCTCTGCCTGATCCACTGAATTAGGTTCATCATAAAGCAATCCGAGTGCCAGAAAAAACGCATCAATATCACATAGTGCAGAATCTCCTGGCGCAAGGGAAAATGCCCAGTCTTGAGGGACGCCACGTAATAAAGAAATAGTGATCTTAACTTGTTGAACTGGGTCACCAGAGGAGCGGGGTTTCAAAGTCAGAAACAGTTTACAATTATTTTTAAAATTCAGAAATTTAGCTCTATCTCCAGAAAATAAATCAGGAATAGGAATTCTAGGTTCTAACATAGATTTCTGAACCACAATGTCTTGAATATTTTGTACTCTTGCAGTGAGATGATCCACACAAGAAGACAGACCTTTAATGTCCATCACTACACCTGTGTCCTGAACCACCCAAATGTCTAGGGGAAAAGACAGACAAAACACAGTGCAGAGAAAAAAAAATGGTCTCAGAACTTCTCTTTTCCCTCTATTGAGAAGCATTAGTACTTTGGGCCTCCAGTACTGTTATGAACTGGTGGTTTAGAAACACAATGGACCTGGTGGTTAAGAGCACACAAAGTGACCTGATGGTTACTAATAACATAGGACGAGCTCTAAGACGTGGGAACTCTGCTGACCGCAATCCCTGATCCTATCACACCACCCTAGAAGTAGCCGTGGAGCGCTCCTGACCAGACCTAGGCTCCTTGGCACAGCCTTAGAAACTAGCTAGCCCTGAAGATAGAAAAATAAGCCTACCTTGCCTCAGAGAAATTCCCCAAAGGAAAAGGCAGCCCCCCACATATAATGACTATGAGTAAAGATGAAAATACAAACACAGAGATGAAATAGATTTTAGCAAAGTGAGGCCTGACTTACTGAATAGACCGAGGATAGGAAAGATAGCTTTGCGGTCAGCACAAAAACCTACAAACAACCACGCAGAGGGCGCAAAAAGACCCTCCGCACCGACTAACTGTACGGAGGTGCTCCCTCTGCGTCCCAGAGCTTCCAGCAAGCAAGACAAACCAAAATAGCAAGCTGGACAGAAATAATAGCAAACAAAGAAACACAAGCAGAACTTAGCTTATGCAGGGAAGACAGGCCACAAGAACGATCCAGGAGAGAGCAAGACCAATACTGGAACATTGACTGGAGGCCAGGAGCAAAGAACTAGGTGGAGTTAAATAGAGCAGCACCTAACGACTTAACCTCGTCACCTGAGGAAGGAAACTCAGAAGCCGCAGCCCCACTCACATCCACCAGAGGAAGCCCATGGACAGAACCAGCCGAAGTACCACTCATGACCACAGGAGGGAGCTTGACCACAGAATTCACAACAATTAGGGTTGTTTTGGGGTAAGGGTTGTGATTATGGTTAGGGTTAGTGATTAGGATTATGAATCAGGTTGAGATTAGGGTTAGGGGTGTGTTGGGGTTAGGGTTGGAGCTAGAATTGGGGGGTTTCCACTGTTTAGGTACATCAGGGGGTCTCCAAACACGACAGCCAATTTTGCGCTCAAAAAGTCAAATGGTGCTCCCTCCCTTCTGAGCTCTGCCGTGCGCCCAAACAGTGGGTTACCTCCACATATAGGGCATCAGCATACTCGGGATAAATTGGACAACAACTTCTGGGGTCCAATTTCTCTTGTTATCCTTGTGAAAATAAAAACTCGGGGGCTACAAAATCTTTTTTGTGGAAAAATATATATATATATATATTTTTTTATGACTCTGCATTCTAAACTTCTGTGAAGCACTTGGGCATTCAAAGTTCTCACGACACATCTAGATAAGTTCCTTGGGGGGTCTAGTTTCCAAAACAGGGTCACTTGTGGAGGGTTTCTACTGGTTAGGTACATCAGGGGCTCTGCAAACGCAACATAATGCCCGCAGACCATTCTATCAAAGTCTGCATTCCAAAACGGCGCTCCTTCCTTCCGAGCTCTGCCGTGCGCCCAAACAGTGGTTTACCCCCACATATGGGGTACCAGCATACTCAGGACAAATTGGACAACAACTTTTGGGGTCCAATTTCTCTTGTTACCCTTGTGAAAATAAAAACTTGGGGGCTAAAAAATCTTTTTTGTGGAAAAAAAAAATATTTTTTATTTTCACGACTCTGCATTATAAACTTCTGTGAAGCACTTGGGCATTCAAAGTTCTCACCACACATCTAGATAAGTTCCATGGGGGATCTAGTTTCCAAAATGGGGTCACTTGTGGGGGATTTCTACTGTTTAGGCACATCAGGGGCTCTCCAAACGCGACATGGCGTCCGATCTCAATTCCAGACAATTCTACATTGAAAAAGTAAAACGGCACTCCTTCTCTTCCAAGCTCTGCGGTGCGCCCAAACAGTGGTTTACCCCCACATATTGGGTATCGACGTACTCAGGAGAAATTGCACAACAACATAAGTGGTCTAGTTTCTCCTGTTACCCTTGTGAAAATAAAAATATGTGGGCAAAAAGATTATTTTTGTGTAAACAAAAGCGATTTTTGTTATTTTCACGGCTCTACGTTATAAACTTCTGTGAAGCACTTGGGGGTTCAAAGTGCTCACCACACATCTAGATAAGTTCCTTAAGGGGTCTAGTTTCCAAAATGGTGTCACTTTGGGGAGTTTCCACTGTTTAGGCACATCAGGGGCTCTCTAAACGTGACATGGCGTCCGATCTCAATTCCAGCCAATTCTGCATTGAAAAAGTCAAACGGACCTCCTTCACTTCTAAGTTCTGTGGTGCGCCCAAAAAGTGGTTTACCCCCATATATGGGGTATTGGCATATTCAGGAGAAATTGTATAACAAAATTTATGGTTACATTTCTGTTTTTACACTTGTGAAAATAAAAAAAATGGTTCTGAATTAAGATGTTTGCAAAAAAAAGTTAAATGTTCATTTTTTCCTTCCACATTGTTTCAGTTCCTGTGAAGCACGTAAAGGGTTAATAAACTTCTTGAATGTGGTTTTGAGAACCTTGAGGGGTGTAGTTTTTAGAATGGTGTCACACTTCATTATTTTCTATCATATAGACCCCTCAAAATGACTTCAAATGTGATGTGGTCCCTAAAAAAAAATGGTGTTGTAAAAATGAGAAATTGCTGGTCAACTTTTAACCCTTATAACTCCCTAACAAAAAAAAATGTTGTTTCCAAAATTGTGCTAATGTAATGTAGACATGTGGGAAATGTTATTTATTAACTATTTTTCGTGACATATCTCTCTGATTTAAGGGCATAAAAATACAAAGTTTGAAAATTGCAAAATTTTAAAAATTTTCGCCATATTTCCGTTTTTTTTCATAAATAATCGCAAGTAATATCGAAGAAATGTTACCACTAACATGAAGTACAATATGTCACGAAAAAACAATCTCAGAATCAGCGGGATCCGTTGAAGCGTTCCAGAGTTATAACCTCATAAAGTGACAGTGGTCAGAATTGCAAAAATTGGCTCGGTCATTAAGTACCAAATTGGCTCTGTCACTAAGGGGTTAAAGAAAATGTTTGTTATTGTTTGTTAATAAACTGGCCGCTGTGGCCAAAATTATCCAAAAGAATTTAATGTGTAGTGTTTTTATTTTAAAGGGGGTGGCATTTTCCCTACATGGGTTAGTGCGTAGTGGAGGTGGCAGGTAAGACAAAGCCATATTGGCCATATGCGTCATGTAGAGTGTAAGCTCTTATAGTCAGCAGGATCCTCTCTCCTGTAGAGTGTAAGCTCTTATGGTCAGCAGGATCCTCTCTCCTGTAGAGTGTAAGCTCTTATAGTCAGCAGGATCCTCTCTCCTGTAGAGTGTAAGCTCTTATGGTCAGCGGGGTTCTCTCTTCCTCTTGTAGAGTGCAAGCTCTTATAGGCAGAGGGGTCCTCTCTCTCCTGTAGAGTGTAAGCTCTTATGGTCAGTGGAGTCCTATTTCTCTCCTGTAGAGTGTAAGCTCTTATGGTCAGTGGGGTCCTCTCTCTCCTGTTGAGTGTAAGCTCTTATGGTCAGCGGGGTCCTCTCTCTCCTGTAGAGTGTAAGCTCTTATGGTCAGCATGGTTCTCTCTTCCTTTTGTAAGCTCTTTTAGGCTTATAGTCTTCTTTCTCTCCTCTCCCCAAAGCAGGGATGGGACAAAGGGTAGGCAGTGTGTACACCCCCCTAGGGAACTGCCTTCTGCCTCCTGAGAGGGATGCGGTGCCCCAAGGTCCTGGTCATTGCAGTGGTATTGCTTTCCTCTCGGGGAGAGTGATGCTACGTTTGGAGGCAAAGAAGGGTAAGTGCATCCAGGTATCACAAACATACAACACATTTCACACTCCAGACCACCAGGGGGAGCTCCTGACCCTATTTATTAGGTCACTCCCAATATATATATAACTAGTAGTCTGTAGGGAAAGTTAGAACGTTCCAAACAAGAGTCTGAGGTGGACAGAGGGTCCAAGGGGCTGTGCATGCTCTCAGAGCTGCAACTCCCCGAAAGAGACATTCAGAAGGCAGAACTGTATTGCAGCAAGCATGCAAGGAAGTCAGAGCAAAGGAGAGGATACCAGAAGGGGACCAGCCATACACAGACAGCCTCTTTCTGAGGCGCAGGAGCACGTAGCTGGAACACCGAGCGAGTAAGGACCTTTATACTTTGCTCCAGAGACAGGCAGGACAGCTAATTACAAGTTACCTATCCGCCCTACACCCAGGAGGCACGGTGACACCTACAGAGCTGGGTTATCTAAGAGACCCTATAAACATGCTCAAGTCACCAGTCATACGGTTTTTGTCCTATCCTATATGGGGGACAGAGAGAGCGAAACATCGCAAATGTGAGACTCTTATGTGAAGCCATAGGCAGTAAGGGACTACACCACTACAGCACAAAGGAAGGCTATTGATTTCCACCTGGACAAGGGGACTCTGGACTTGCCTCCAAACTGGCCGGACTCTGCCTGCCCTGTGATCTGGTGAACTGGACTGTGGATGCTGAAGTCTTCAGTAAAGGTAAAGAGACTGCAACCTTGTGTCCTCGTTCTTCACTGCACCATTCACCATACCAAACATACTGGGAAGCCCTGGGGATATACTTCACCTGTGGGAAGGTATACCATCTGGCTGCCATAACATCACCCCAGCGGACCCCTTAAAGCAGCGTCGGTCACCCTGACCGAATACCACAGGTGGCGTCACAAACATTCCCCTTTAAGACCTTTCCCTTTTACACGGATGTTCCATGGCCACAGACCGAGTCAGCCACCATGACATCCCCCTGTGAACTGAGGACCCAGTACCGAGTACCCCATGACCCCATGGGGCGCTCCAGGGACACAGTTTAAAAATTGAAAAGCTGACCCTGCTGAGTGCCTGTGGCCGCCTGGCACATTCCTGTGGCAACAGGCATTCAGCATACTGACAGTCAGGCCACTGGGACAGAGGTGAGCTTTGTCAGTTACTGACACCGTTCCCCCCTCTATCTGCCTGAACAACGGCTGATGCTCCTTCCCCACAGTCAATTGTATTCATGTCTGTCAGTAACTGATCATGGTTCTGGTGACGCATTCATGTACTGATGGTGGTCCTGTTGATGCATTTATTTAGTGATAATGGTTCTGGTGTCATATTCATGTACTATCGATGGCTCTGGTATTCTATTTATGCACTGATGATGATTTGGGTTTCTTATTTATACACTGATAATGGTTCTGGTGATGAATACATTACTATAACCATCAATACTTCATGAATACATCATCAGAGCCACTATCAGTACACGAATACATCACCAGAACAACCAACCATCAGGTTTGTTCCAAGCTGCATTTGTCGCATGACGGATATAAAAACCATCAGACCTATCCCTTTATAATGAGGTTTGTTTAGTTACCGATAGGGTATCTGCCAAATACTGGACACCTTAATTGAAACCAACCGACCCCCATTGTAGTTAAGCTATATTAGTTTCCATGACTGTCTTTGGGTCTGACTTTTAAAATATAGGATGTTAGGGATGAATATCACTATGTGTTCCTCGTATTGGGTAAATGGTTCACAAGCAATGACTGATTTCATATCTAACTTTCAAATTGAAAAAGGTAACTATTCTAGTGGATGTGGCCTTTGGAGCTTACCTATGGGCATGTGCAATAAGTGTCCTGCTACTTTAATCTCTGACCCATTCCTTTGCTTGAGGGAAGGCGAGAGCCATTTGCTTCATCTTCCTAAGGCACCAAAATTACTTGTCCCATCCCTGACCTAATATGTATTTTCCAAGCAACTGCAAGCTTTCCAGTATCAAGATTTCAGTAAATTTATTTGTCGCAAACAGGGGTGGATTATAATAGGGTAAATCTGGGCGGTAGCCCAGGGCCCAGTGGTGTGGGGGGGGCCCTGGGCTAACGCTCAGATTGCCCGCCACCATCAGGGCATTACTGCCCTGACTGGCGTATTGGCCCGGTGGGCAGAGGGGGCCTGTATCGGGCCCCGTCTCATCTGCTCACCGGGCCCCTACCGGCGCTGCGGCAGTTTCACCTATTGACATGCGGGCGCACGCCCGCACGTCAATAGTTAACAACAGCCGCCAGCCAATTGGAGGCTGGCAGCTGACGTCGGCCACAGGCGCAGCGCACACATCGCCGGCGTCTGACGTCATTGTCAGTCGCCGGCGAGCCCGCACTGCTGGAGGAAGCTCGCCGCTGGAGCGCCGGTCAGGTGAGGAGAACTCTTTTTTTTGTTTTTTGCGAACGGCAATTCGGGGGGCCTGGGGCAATATGCTTGACACACTGAGGCAGATTGCTGGGCACTCTGGGACAGATTGCTGGACACACTGGGGGCAATGCTGGAGACACTGGGGCAGATTGCTGGACACACTGGGGGCAATGCTGGAGACAGTGGGGCAGATTGCTGGACACACTGGGGGCAATGCTGGAGACACTGGGGCAGATTGCTGGACAAACTGGTGGCAATATGCTGGAGTCAGACACTGGGGCAGATTGCTGGACATACTGGGGCAGATTGCTGGACACACTGGGGGTAATATGCTGGACACACTGGGGGCAATAAACTGGAGACACTGGGACAATATGCTGGACACACTGGGGGCCATAAACTGGAGACACTGGGACAATATGCTGGATACACTGGTGGCAACATGCTGGACATTTTGGGGGGAAAATGCTGGACACACTGGGGGCAATATGCTTGACACACTGGGGCAGATTACTGGACACACTGGGGGCAATATGCTGGACATACTGGGGCAGAATGCTGGACACACTGGGGGCAATAAGCTGGAGACACTGGGGCAATATGCTGGAGACACTGGGGGCAACATGCTGGACATTTTGGGGGCAAAATGCTGGACACACTGGGGGCAGGATGCTGGACACATTGGGGGCAGGATGTTGTACACATTGGGGCAAGATGCTGGATACATTGGGAGCAGGATGCTGGACACATTGGGGGCAGAGATGCTGGACACTGAGGGCAGAGATGCTGGACACTGGGGGCAGAGATGCTGGACACTAGGGCAGAGATGCTGGACACTGGGGACAGAGATGCTGGACACTGGGGGCCGAGATGCTGGACACACTGGGGGCAGGACTGGAGACATGGGCAGAATGTAGATACGGGGCATGATTGGAGACATGGGGCAGAATGAAAGACATGGGGCAGGATTGGAGACAGATCGTGAAGGATCATGGGGCAAGATGGATACGATGGAGACTGATGGGGCAGGATGGGGAGATCATATGGGGCAGGATGGATACTCATGAAGGCAGGATGGGAGAACATATGGCTGGAGCCAGAAATGAGATACATGGGGCCAGGATGGGGGATATTATTATTACCATAGGGGCTAATTAAGGGATATTATTACTGCAGTGATGTATTTATTTTATTTTTTGAGGACACTGTTTTAAATGGGGGGCGGTCCTGTTACTTTGTAGATTGACACTATGTCGCCTCTTTTTCTTCATGTGGTGTAATGTAGAAGTTGGGAAATATTAAGTAATGTGTTCTACAAGCGGAGCTCGAGACAACTGTGTTATTTCCTGCAGAGATGAGTCCTGGCTGGATGAAGTGATGGCGGTCTTTGCTTAATGAAAAATGAAGGACTTCACCTAGAGACGTCACTGGTGAGTCAGTGTTACCTATACACTGACACTATACACTGTATACTATATACTAAACTGAAGGGTAAAGTGACTAGATCAATGGATGTTTGACAGGTTATAGTTTCACACAGCAACTATTTTTCTGGAAAAATCTGGTTCAGGTATATGATGACCCCGTCGCATGACCCTGTCACATGACCCCATCACATGACCAGGGGCCCACAGTGTCTGAACAGCCCGGGGCCCTGGCTACCCTTAATCCACCCCTGCTGGTGGTGCTTGGCTCCGGTGTCTGACATTGACAATTGCTCCACGCTGCAGCTTATAGGATGATGCATGTCATAACATTACGATGTCAGAGCGTGTATCGAGGAGGCGCGTATACAGGAAAAGCCATCAAAGGGTGAAGACCGGTGCCATAGTGAGGCGGGAACCTAAAAAGAGATAGGAAGACCGATGTGGAGCTGCAGCAGCAGGCACGGGTGATAACGCAACAAGTGTGAATTATTGTTGTGTTATTTATCCCTTCATGGCATTTTTTTATGCCTTAGAGTTAAGAGACCTTATTTCAAAATAAATGACTTTTCTTATCGAAAATCTTGGCTCTTTTGATTCGCTTTCCAATAAATTTGACGTAAAAATAATTTTCTTGTCTGATTTTGAGCACATTTGAATTGTCCGAGACTCGCTCATTTCTGCAAGCAGTGCTTCCATATAGTGCTGCACATTTAGAGTCCAAAAATAACCGCATGCATTGCCAAAATAATACTGTCATACAGTGTCCACAACATAATAACGCCATACAGTGTCAGAATAATAGCTGATGATTATGAGGTTCAACAAGTAGTGTAAATGAGTGTTCCTCACTCTTACCGTAGGTTGCTCTGTTACATAGTACTTGGTACGTCACAATAAATAATAATAATAATTTTATTTATATAGCACCAACATATTCCGCAGCGCTTTACAACTTATAGAGGGGACTTGTACAGACAATAGACATTACAGCATAACAGAAATACAGTTCAAAATAGATACCAGGAGGAATGAGGGCCCTGCTGCTCGCAAGCTACAAACTATGAGGAAAAGGGGAGACACGAGAGGTGGATGGTAACAATTGCTTTAGTTATTCGGACCGGCCATAGTGTAAGGCTCGGGTGTTCATGTAAAGCTGCATGAACCAGTTAACTGCCTAAGTATGTAGCAGTACAGACACAGAGGCTATTAACTGCATAAAGTGAATGAGAACATGATGCGAGGAACCTGATTATGTTTTTTTTTTTTTAATGGGCCACACAGGGATAGTTAGGTTAATGCATTGAGGCGGTAGGCCAGTCTGAACAAATGAGTTTTTAGGGTACGCTTACTGTGGGGATTGGGGATTAATCATATTACCGTAACCTGGGTAGTGCATTCCAAAGAATCGGCGCAGCACGTATAAAGTCTTGGAGACGGGAGTGGGAGGTTCTGATTATTGAGGATGCTAACCTGAGGTCATTAGCGGAGCGGAGGGCACGGGTAGGGTGGTAGACTGAGACCAGAGAGGAGATGTAGGGTGGTGCAGAGCCATGGAGTGCTTTCTGGGTGAGGGTAGTAATTTTATACTGGACTAGATTGTGGCCCGATTCTAACGTATCGGGTATTCTAGAATATGCATGTCCCCGTAGTATATGGACAATGATGATTCCAGAATTCGCTGCAGACTGTGCCCGTCGCTGATTGGTCGAGGCAACCTTTATGACATCATCGTCGCCATGGCAACCATTATGACATCTACGTCGATACTGTGCCCGTCGCTGATTGGTCGAGGCAACCTTTATGACATCATCGTCGCCATGGCAACCATTATGACATCATCGTCGCTGTGCCCGTCGCTGATTGGTCGAGGCAACCTTTATGACATCATCGTCGCCATGGCAACCATTATGACATCATCGTCGCTGTGCGCCTCGACCAATCAGAGACGCGGGATGTCTACGTCCTTTATGACATCATCGTCGCTGTGCCGGTCGCTGATTGGTCGAGGCCCGGCGGCCTCGACCAATCAGAGACGCGGGATTTCTACGTCGATGCTGTGCCGGTCTCTGATTGGTCGAGGCCTTGCGACCTCGACCAATCAGAGACGCGGGATTTCCAGGACAGACAGAAAGACAGACAGACAGACAGACAGAAAGACAGACAGACGGAAAAACCCTTAGACAATTATATATATAGATTCTGGAGTGGATGGGTGACCAGTGTAATGACTGGCACAAAGCAGAGGCATCGGTGTAACGGTTGGTGAGGAATATGATCCTGGCTGCAGCATTCAGGACAGATTGGAGCGGGGAGAGCTCAGTTTTTGACAGGTTCAGTTTCAGATATAGGGAGGACATAATGTTAGAGACAGCAGTAAGACAATCACTGGTGTTTACTAAAAAGGTCGGCGTGATAACAGGAGAAGAGGTGTATAATTGGGTGTCGTCAGCATAGAGATGGTACTGGAAACCAAATCTACTGATTGTTTGTTCAATAGGGGCAAGTACAGTAATTGCTGTTAAGCTGCTCACTCTGACATTCAGGATTATATGCAAATTGCCATTAGAAAAAATGAAGCAGTAGACTTTGGAAAAATTAATATTTGTCTCATTCTCAAAATTTTTGTCCATGGCTGTAATTCTCTGGATCAGCGCCCTATCAAGGAATCTAGTATATATACCCTGTAACATTATACTTTTCCAGAAAGGTATCCAATCCCCTCTTAAATATAAGTAATGAATCACTCGTTACAACATCATACGGCAGAGAGTTCCATAGTCTCACTGCTCTTACAGTAAAGAATCCGCGTCTGTTATTATGCTTAAACCTTCTTTCCTCCAAACGCAGAGGATGCCCCCTTGTCCCTGTTTCAGGTCTATGATTAAAAAGATCATCAGAAAGGTCTTTGTACTGTCCCCTCATATATTTATACATTAACATAAGATCACCCCTTAGTCTTCGTTTTTCCAAACTAAATGGCCCCAAGTGTAATAACCTATCTTGGTATTGCAGACCCCCCCAGTCCTCTAATAACCTTGGTCGCACTTCTCTGCACCCGCTCCAGTTCAGCTATGTCTTTCTTATACACCGGAGACCAGAACTGTGCACAGTATTCTAAGTGTGGTCGAACTAGTGACTTGTATAGAGGTAAAATTATGTTCTCCTCATGAGCATCTGTACCTCTTTTAATGCATCCCATTATTTTATTTGCCTTTGTAGCAGCTGCCTGACACTGGCCACTGAATATGAGTTTGTCATCCACCCATACACCCAGGTCTTTTTCATTGACGGTTTTGCCCAGAGTTTTAGAATTAAGCACATAATTATACATCTTATTACTTCTACCCAAGTGCATGACCTTACATTTATCCCCATTAAAGCTCATTTGCCATTTATCAGCCCAAGCTTCTAGTTTACATAAATCATCCTGTAATATAAAATTGTCCTCCTCTGTATTGATTACCCTGCAGAGTTTAGTGTCATCTGCAAATATTGAAATTCTACTCTGAATGCCCCCTACAAGGTCATTAATAAATATGTTAAAAAGAAGAGGGCCCAATACTGACCCCTGTGGTACCCCACTGCTAACCGCTACCCAGTCCGAGTGTGCTCCATTAATAACCACCCTTTGTTTCCTATCCCTGAGCCAGCTCTCAACCCACTTACACATATTTTCCCCTATCCCCATTATTCGCATTTTATGTATCAACCTTTTGTGTGGCATATTAACATATGTAACATATTTGAATTTATTTTTTATTATTTTTTTCCCACCATGATGAGGATGATACCGGCCTACGGTGGCCCTGTCTTATACTGGATACTGTTCAGCGCTTGTTACGGTGAATAATCCAAACTCACAAATGCAAACTATAAAAAGCTCAGCGCTGCAGGTCAACAACACACTGTAAAGCTGATTTACTATTTAATTAAAATCAGGTTCATAATGGAGAAAAAACGTGTAACTTGAACATCAGGCTTCAGTGGATTTCTCGTTTTATGGCGTTTCATAGCGGAGAAGCTGACCCGTTCATTATACTGATTTTATAAGGTGGACACGAACGACACACATATAAATTACTTCAACCTGTAAATTAACCTTTTATGGTATCCTGTATAATAAGAATTGTAGATAAGGGACGTATATTCCGCTGTACCGTAGTGAGACTTATGCAACATTAATATTTTAAGAGCATGTTTAATTTTGAAATGTTATGTCATATTTAGGGTTACAAATCAGTGCTGATCAACTTCCTAAAAAATCAATGATTGTTTTTTTTTTCTAATATGGAGTGCCAAATCCCCTGCATAAATATAGATTTAATTACAATTTTGACTGCCAGAAACTACCACTAGAGGGAGCTCAGGAGCTTACGGCATACTAGTCTCCTATTGAATGCAGTGTATTATCAGTATACAGTAAGCACATAAGCTCCCCTAGTGGTTACTACAGGAAGCCACACAGTCATGTTTTAAATTGATGTCAATGTGTAAGATTTGGATGTTATACACCTCTCCTGGTTTATAGGCCAGGCAATATGCCCTCCTTTTTCTGCCAGATGTCTATGCTCCTCACCTGACATCATGCTCCCAGGTCTTTCAGGCCTGCTTAAATGGCAGAATGCAGGAAGTTAGGACCACCCAACCACCATTGAATGCCTTCCTTAGACCTGAAAATGGAACCCAGCTCTGTTATATCACTAGGCATTCTACTATAGCACTGGTCAGTTCTGCCTTGGACACTGTGACAAATCAAGCTCTGCTACATCACTTGTTACTCTGCTATACTGCTGTCAAGTTTTGCTTTAAACTTTGTGACAAACCAAGCCCTGCTACACCACTTTACTCTACCAATAGTCAGTTGCAAATTGGACTCCGTGACAAACCAAGCTATGCTAAATCACTTGTTTCACTGCTATGCACCTGTCCAGTTTTGCTTTAGACTCTATGACAAACTGCCGCATCTCTCCCCCTGTTCAGTTTTTTTCCTTGGACTCTAGAAAAAAAAAAGGTCTGCTGCATCACTTTGCTCTGCCAATAGTTAGTTGTGAATTGGACTCTGTGGCAAACCAAGCTGTGCTAAATCACTTGTTACACTGATATGCTTCTGTCCAGTTTTGCTTTAGACTTTATGACAAACCACCGTGCTACTTTGTTGGGTACTCTGCTATACTGCTGGTCAGTTGTGCTTTGAACTCTGTGACAAACCAAGCTCTGCTGCATCACTTGGTACTCTGTACTCCCTCTGTTCAGTTTTTTTCCTTGGACTCTAGAAAAAAAAGCTGTGCTACATCACTTTGCTCTGCCAATAGCTAGTTGTGAATTGGACTCTGTGACAAACCAAGCTTTGCAACATCACTTGATACTGTGCCATAGCACTATACAGTTCTTCCTTGGACTTTTTAACAAACGCACCTCTTTTTTATTGCCAGATGCTCAGCTATTCTGCATGCCAGTTCTGCCTTGGACTTTGTGCCAAACCCAGCTCTGCTACATCACTGAGTATTCCACTATAATCCTGGTCAGCTCTGCCTTGAACTCTATGACAAAGTCAGCTCTATGTCATTGAGTCGACTCAGCGATATCATTGAAAAAAGGGTTGTCAAGGTGAAAAAGACCACTAGAGGACAGATCTGTATAAACAGATGTCTGTAAGCATTATAAATTAGTTTATTTATGATTTTTTTTTTGTAAATTACCATTTTTTTTTAAACTTTACATTTATTTCTAATGTTTTCCTCGTGACAGCCTTGTGTATATTTTACAGCATCACACAATTTATCTCTGGATTATGAAGCAGTATCTTAAACTTTATTGCATTTGGTTCTTGTCCAGGACTTCGATGTGAATGTTAAGCAGCTCCAATGAGGTCCCCTAATAACCGCGCAGGAAACGATCAGAAAGAAACCGTTCCACCAGTTATTGATTGCCGGCGAGAGATTCTCAGATTAGTCACTTAATACGTCTGTAAATCAGTTCTTACGCAGTCATTATACAGTTCTGAGCTTTTATATCCTCTTCTCCAAGGACGCAAGTAAATAAGTCCACATTTCTATTTCCTTAAAGGGATATTCCAACCTCTGAAATATATTTATTCATACAGAGTTTAGTAGAGGTAGAAAAATACAACAAGCATGTCAAGAGGAACCTACTTCAGCAATTGACGCAATTTAGTTTTCGTTTTGTGACAGTCTTTTGTTAAAAAAAAATATGTATCAGAGAAAAAAATGTTTTTTGCTTTTTTTCTGTTGTGTTTTTAATTATATGCAATTTTTCTCTCTTTTTTTATTTTTTTTTTCTTCCGGAGGGTATGTGCGCACAGTCTTTTACAGGAGGATTCCACCAGGAACCCACCTGTAAAAGCGTCACAAAAAAATGAACATAATGCACAGTAATGTTAAAGCGGCACTGCAGTGCACGCGTTCCGCCTTCTGCCATTTCTTTTAACAGTTTGGAAACCTTGAAGTGGTTAATAAAAGAAGTAACTTTCATTTGTAAACTTAAAAGTATAGAGTACTAAAGACACAGGCGGCAAAAACAACCAAAAAGTTGCCATCGAAGACAATTCAAGAAAACTACTGCCAGATTTTTCTAAATTGTTTTTGCCGTGGAAAACTCAGTGGTTCCGCCGGCATCTTAAAGACATCATGCGCACATACCCCAAAGGATACAATGAAGATGTTTTGGAGTAAACTGATATGGAAGCTTTTGGAAGTGGAAACATTGGAGAGGTTTATCAAGAGGAATTCACTTTTTGAAAAACTGCTTTTTGGGTTTTTTTCTGGTGTTTTTTTTTAAGTGTTTTTTTTTTCCATACAAAGTTTTGCAGTCTTTTGGCGTGCCAGTTGCAAATGTGGTGCAAAAATGATGCAAAGATATTTAAGATTATCGTTTTTGCTTCACTTTCTATTCCTGCTGTTCCTCTTAGTATTCCATTTTCTTTTTATATGCTGGATTTTTTTAAATCTGTTTTACGGTTTGTAGGGATTTCACTCACTCGCGTGCGACGGCTGATACTCAGAAGGCACGTTCCTTTAAAAGTTCACAGGGTTTATTGCTTCATAAACCACATGGCAGAAAATAACAGAAAACAAATAGCCTTTGGCTCAGGAAAGAAAAACAAGTGTCCAGTCCTTCAGGCTCAGTCCTGGAGCCTTAACACACTCAAGAGGGTTCCACCTCCACACATATCTGCTGTGTAAAGCATTAGCCAGTCTTATATAGAGCTAACCACACCCAGTAACCCATCACATGATTAGACATGTGGTCTGACATCACCACAGGTCCTGAAGCACATATATATATGGTTATGAGAAATAAAGAAAACACTCCTGGCTACATAACAGCAACACGCCACCTATGTGACACATACCTCCCGTCGACTACACACCCTTTAGCCATGCTATAGGTTCCACAAGTATGTTTTTTTTTCTTTAATTATACGTTTTATAGTTTTTACAAAGGGGGCGTCGTTCATATCGTAATTATGCAGAGTTGTCTAAAGACATGCCCACGAGGATCCTATGAGCCTCGTCCCATTGAAAATGACCATTAAAAAAGCCCCACATCTATGGAACCATATGGCATATTTAAAAAAAAAAGTAAAAAACCTAAATACTCAGGGGAAAAGGGTGAATAAAATAAGAGATAACCTGATCACTTTTAGTGACCGTAAAAGCTATAAAAAAAAATTGGTGTAAAGATATTGGGTATACATCAGTTAGAGGTTAATTGTTGAAGGGTCGTGGAGCTTTGAGACATCATCCTAAAATATAGAACTTACTCATATAATAAATTTAATAACGGTGTCCCTATCTCCAGATATCAGCACCTTTCAGCTGCAATCTCAGCTTCTGTTCAACACAAGAAAAGAGTTTCCTGTGTTGACAAGTGACCAATTTGGAGTGTAAAGGGATTGTCATTTTTGTGGGGTACCTGGATTGGAAAACCTGAGCAGTCCATTGTATTTTTATCAAGCAGCCAAAGCTCATGGTACATTGCCAGGGGAATATGCTAGAACTGCTCTTGGGCCCAAAAGACTCTAGTAGTAGTTGCGTTACTTCTACTTAGGCACGGTACGGTATTATTTTTGCAGTGGATGAAGATGATGGCACTGCTTAGAGAGGTATAAGTTGATTATCATATATTATACTTATTTAGCACCATCCTACAGGATATTAATATATAGGCACCATTCGTGTACTGTATATATAATATAGAGGTGGAACCACAGGGCACCAACATACATAAAGCTGGCCTGGATATAAGAATACTAGGGACAAACAAAGCAATAAAAAAAATTCTCAAATGTCTAACAAAGTCCGCCAGCAAAATGGCGGTCAATCGGGTGCCATATTGCAGAATTATGAGGGCAGGGAAGGAGTTAAAAAAATAGACTAATATACTTACCTCTCCTTGGCTCTATCCATACCTGTCCCATTGACGCATGGCCTTCCATTTATTTGCTCCCTCTCAGTCTTCTGCCCACTCTAGGGCTTCTAGAGGGTCAGTCATGCAGGGGCCTCAAACTTTCACATCAATGAAGTGCACGTCAACCCTTGCGACCATGTGACCATGTGGGGTTTGGGGAATGTTACGTGTCCCTCATGACTGATGAGGTCTAGCTAATGGTAGGGCAGAAGAAAGTACACATAGATGGTTCCAAAAGGAGAAAGAGGCCAAAGAGGAGCCGTTCGTGGCCCCAGACAAGAGCAGGACAGATATGGAGAGGAGTTAGGAGAGTTGAGTATAAGTGTTTGAATTTTTTTAACCTTGTTATGGCAGATTCAATTCTCCAAAAAATATTTTTGATGTCAATCAAATTTCTCATCACCTAACCTTGCGAATTGGGCGAATCTGCCCAAAAGACATTTCAGGAGAAATTCGCTCAGCTCTTTATTAGGGGCTGATGACTAACAAAGAAAAATTACCTGTCAATGTGAAACCATAATAAAACCATGAGGTCTTCCGAAAATTGCAGAAAATTCATAGACAGTAGAAAAATACAACCTTTGATGCTTGGAAGCCGCAAGGTGGTGCTGATGGATGGAAATGGCAAGCCCCTCCGCTTCCCCGGAAGTAAAATGACGCTCACTGCTGTAAACAACATCATTGAGCTCTTCCCAAATGAGAATTTCTCCATTGCATGGTGGTACTTTGGTTTATTGGGCTTCTGAGAGCCGGCGTTGACTATATAAACCATTTTGTCATGTATCCATAACCTTAGGGAGTGCGCAGAACAGATCGCGGATATAAATTCACCAGAATGACTTTCCTCGACGCTCTGCGGAGGCAGCTGTTCTGGCTCCAGATTTTCCGTCAGGAGACACTTCTTTCCCGGGATGATTTATCTTTGCTATCATATGTTTAAGTGTCACCACATATCTGTCATCGAGACAATGGGACGTAAAAGAGAATGGGTTTGTTGTTACGATATAAACATATAACGATCAGCCACTAAATTAAACATTTGCTTATCATTAATTTGTTTATAACCCAGGCGATAAACAGGAGGATGGGAAGATAATTACACTCATGGGAATAACACTTTAGTATAAAACATTCCCTAAAAAATGCAGATTATTAGACATTTATTAAACAAACATCACAATGTATAGGACCACATAACATGCAGCTCCATCTCCCTCCTCCCCCTCTCAGAACAATGACTTCTGAGCATCACATGCTTGTGAGTGAGAGGATGTGGCACATGCAGTTACTGATGTGGCACCACACTCGCTCACATCCCTGACAGGCTCAGAAGCCCCTTTCACTTGCACCAGTGAAACAGAACCTTATCAGTCCGGTACGACTGCCACCAGTTCCTAGTTAAAAATAAGCCTGGTCCAGTCAAGGGAATTATAATGGGCCAGAAACCAGGCCCTGTAGCATGGAAAGTTAAAGCCGAGGACACGGACGTGTGGATTTATGGATCAAGATAAAAGAGAAAAGCAGCGCAGCTAGGAACGTGGGGTACTCGGTATGGGTCCGGCGGTACTTAAAGGGGTGGTCACAGTGGCAGTGACCCAGCCATGGCCTTGGGCGTCCAGTTAAAGGGGATGTAAATGAAAGTTGAAATAAAGTATTTAACGGAAGATTCGTGACGCCACTTGTGGTGTTCAACCAGGATGGCCTATACTGCTTAAAGGGACCACTAGGGCTAATGGTAATGCAGCTTGGATGGTTCTGCTCCCCACAGGTGGGCTACCTGGTACAGTTGGTAAGGGATGGTAAACGCTAGAGTGCAGGACTGAGGGTGCAGGAAAAAATTGAAGGACACAGGGATAGCAGTTTCCTTTACATTTTACTGATGAAATGCAGGTACAGTCCAGGGTACAGGTAGCAGTTGGTGATGGGGTCTGGGCAGCTTGGAAAAAGCTTGGGTTCCACCTAACCAGGTGAGTTCGGTGGCCTTCCTTCTGTGCTTTGTACTCTGACCCTTGCTGCCTGAAGCTCTGCACAAGTTCTCTCAGTGTCTGTACTTCCAACCTGTATGACTCTTGGCTAGATGAAGAGAATGGGGCATCAGACTGCTCTGCTCACCTGTCAGGATAATGATAGAGAATAGACTTTATTTCTACGCATTTCGTGGTGATCACACCACTTCCTCAGGACAGTCTATACACATACACATACAGGGTCTTGTATTTATAGCAAAAGAAGGCACATGGAGACACCTCCTTTCAAAAAAAAAAAAAAAAACACCACACCCAGTGGGTGGGGAATCTGACTTAAACACATATTCAAACATATATGTACATCACAAAACACACGAAACAATCATAAAATATAATTGAGTATAGCACTTAAAACCGTTGCTCATACATGTAAGAATCTAAATACAAAAAAAAAACACATTAAAAAGAGTAGTTAAGCAAATGAATAACTTTTGCAAGCTGGGGGAGTGCTAGAACCTACAGTGTTAAAACATTTATTCTTTGTTAGGACCCTGCTACTGATGTTTTGAACCATTGAGGCGTGGGTGGATTTGATTGAATTGTTTTGTTTTGTTTGGTGGTAGTTTCACAAGAGTCTGTGAAATCAAAGAGATAACAGTGGAAAGAAAAAAAAAAGAAAAAAAAGAAATAAATCCCTGAGAATTATTTTTTATTTTTCTTCTTTTCCCTTCAATTGAACAAATCAGTTGTTTCGTTGAGTCCATGGGGATTTATGGTGTTCAGCTTGTGAATCCAGAAGATCTCTTTTCTGTTGAGAGTCTGGACTCGATTAGGATTATCAAGGGGGACATGGTCAATAGGGATCACCCTGAGGGATATCCTTTTGTTGTGATACATTGCATAATGCCTGGAAAGGCCATGCTGTAAAAATCCTTCTTTTATATTGTACCTGTGCGAGTTTATTCTTTTATGCAGCTGTTGCGTTGTCCTGCCCACATATAATTTCTTACATTCGCATATGATGACATAGATGACAAAACTGGATTGGCAAGTCACATGGTATTTGATTTGAAACTGAATTTCCACTGTCTGATGAAAAGGTTTTTGCATCGTGAATGATGCTGGAGCACAGGCATCTCGGGATGCCACATCTATAGGAGCCTTGTCTGGGCTTTTTTGTAGAGGGATTGAGATCCTCTTTTTTCTTTAGCCGGCTGGGGGCCAACATGTTTTTCAATGTTGGGGCCCTTCGAAACGTTATCAGGGGATTGCTGGGAAAGAAGCTTCCCCAATATGGGATCATTAAGAAGTATGCCCCAATGTTTTTTCAGAACCAGGCGAATTCTCTTGTCCTGGGCTGAAAAAGTGGTAATAAAATTGAAGCTGAACTTAGTATCAGATCCTGATTTTTTTGTTTTTATATTATTAGAGATTAAGTCTATCTGTTCTATTTTTTTGCTTTCAGAGAAGGTTCTATGGATCAATTTTTTGAGGTAACTTCTCTCAAGAAATCTATGTGATAAAACTTTTGATTGGTTAATGAAATCTATATTCATACTGCAGTTCCTCTTGATTCTTTTATATTGGTTGAGTGGAATATTGCTCAACCATTTGGTGTAGTGTCCACTTTGATAATGGACATAACTGTTCGCATCCACAGGTTTGAAGTAGGTTCTTGTATGAATTTTTATATTGTCATGAAAAAAGTGAGGTCAAGGAAGTCAACTGTGTCAGGGTTTACTACAGGGGTGAAACCCAGACCCCAGGTGTTATCTTCAATGCTCCTGAGGAATGACCCCTCATCATCGTTTGAATTATCATAAATAAAGAATAAACCATCTATGTAACGTTTGTAAATGATGATGTTGGGTGCATGTATACTGCTGTATATGAAATTTGCATAAGTTGGCGCCACCTTCGAGCCCATTGCGGTTCCAAATATCTGATGGTATAGAGTATCTTGAAAGGTAAAGAAATTATTATGGAGTATGAACTGCATGCTTTCATATAAAAAATCTTTTTGTCTAGGTGTCAAACGTGGATCAATGTCTATGAAGGTTTTAAAACACACCAGTCCCAAATCATGTGGGATGCTGGAATAGAGGGCGGATACATCCATGGAAATAAAAACAAAAGTGTTCTTCCATGGGATGTCCTTCGTAAGTTGAATTAGATGACTGGAGTCCCTCAAGTAACTGTGTAGTTGGTCTACATGTGTGTGCATCACTACATCCACATAATTTGCAAGGTAAGATGTCCGGGACCCTATCCCTGAAATTATGGGTCTCCCAGGGGGCCTTTTAGCATCCTTGTAGATTTTCGGAAGGTGATAGAAAAAAGCAATCGGGGATTGACAACTCTTAAAAAATTAAAAAATTTTCTCTGATTTATTCAGAATGCTCTGTCTATCAGCTTTTGATATCAAAGCGTTATAAGCTTTGATTATAACCATTATTTCTTATTTTTAGGGACTCTATAGCGACAGGATCTGTTCCGCAGGACTGGCGCATAGCAAATGTGGTGCCAATATTCAAAAAGGGCTCTAAAAGTGAACCTGGAAATTATAGGCCAGTAAGTCTAACCTCTATTGTTGGTAAAATATTTGAAGGGTTTCTGAGGGATGTTATTCTGGATTATCTCAATGAGAATAACTGTTTAACTCCATATCAGCATGGGTTTATGAGAAATCGCTCCTGTCAAACCAATCTAATCAGTTTTTATGAAGAGGTAAGCTATAGGTTGGACCACGGTGAGTCATTGGACGTGGTATATCTCGATTTTTCCAAAGCGTTTGATACCGTGCCGCACAAGAGGTTGGTACACAAAATGAGAATGCTTGGTCTGGGGGAAAATGTGTGTAAATGGGTTAGTAACTGGCTTAGTGATAGAAAGCAGAGGGTGGTTATAAATGGTATAGTCTCTAACTGGGTCACTGTGACCAGTGGGGTACCGCAGGGGTCAGTATTGGGACCTGTTCTCTTCAACATATTCATTAATGATCTGGTAGAAGGTTTACACAGTAAAATATCGATATTTGCAGATGATACAAAACTATGTAAAGCAGTTAATACAAGAGAAGATAGTATTCTGCTACAGATGGATCTGGATAAGTTGGAAACTTGGGCTGAAAGGTGGCAGATGAGGTTTAACAATGATAAATGTAAGGTTATACACATGGGAAGAAGGAATCAATATCACCATTACACAAAGAATGGGAAACCACTGGGTAAATCTGACAGGGAGAAGGACTTGGGGATCCTAGTTAATGATAAACTTACCTGGAGCAGCCAGTGCCAGGCAGCAGCTGCCAAGGCAAACAGGATCATGGGGTGCATTAAAAGAGGTCTGGATACACATGATGAGAGCATTATACTGCCTCTGTACAAATCCCTAGTTAGACCGCACATGGAGTACTGTGTCCAGTTTTGGGCACCGGTGCTCAGGAAGGATATAATGGAACTAGAGAGAGTACAAAGGAGGGCAACAAAATTAATAAAGGGGATGGGAGAAGTACAATACCCAGATAGATTAGCGAAATTAGGATTATTTAGTCTAGAAAAAAGACGACTGAGGGGTGATCTAATAACCATGTATAAGTATATAAGGGGACAATACAAATATCTCGCTGAGGATCTGTTTATACCAAGGAAGGTGACGGGTACAAGGGGGCATTCTTTGCGTCTGGAGGAGAGAAGGTTTTTCCACCAACATAGAAGAGGATTCTTTACTGTTAGGGCAGTGAGAATCTGGAATTGCTTGCCTGAGGAGGTGGTGATGGCGAACTCAGTCGAGGGGTTCAAGAGAGGCCTGGATGTCTTCCTGGAGCAGAACAATATTGTATCATACAATAATTAGGTTCTGTAGAAGGACGTAGATCTGGGGATTTATTATGATGGAATATAGGCTGAACTGGATGGACAAATGTCTTTTTTCGGCCTTACTAACTATGTTACTATGTTACTAAGCAATAACTGCATTATTATATTGAGTATTATCAACCTTATTGTAAGTCTTGGGGTCAGATAATAGTCTAAGGCCATGTGCACACATTCAGTATTTTTCGGGTTTTTTTGCGTTTTTTCGCTATAAAAACGTGATAAAAACGCGAAAAAAACGCTTACATATGCCACCTATTATTTACAGTGTATTCCGCATTTCTAGTGCATATGTTGCTTTTTTTCCGCGAAAAAATCGCATTGCGCAAAAAAAAGCAACATGTTCATTAAATTTGCGGAATTGCGGGGATTCCGCACACCTAGGAATGCATTGATCTGCTTACTTTCCACATGGGGCTGTGCACACCATGTGGAAGTAAGCAGATTATGTGCGGTTGGTACCCAGGGTGGAGGAGAGGAGACTCTCCTCCACGGACTGGGCACCATATAATTGGTAAAAAAAAAAAAGAATTAAAATAAAAAATAGTCATATACTCACCTTCCGATGGCCCCCGGAGTCTTCCCGCCTCTCATCGGTGCACGCTGCCGCTTCCGTTCCTATAGATGGTCTGTGTGAAGGACCTGCGATGACGTCGCCGTCTTGTGATTGGTCGCGTGACCGCTCATGTGACCGCTCACGTGACCGTGACGTCATCGAAGGTCCTGCACACACACACCATCTATAGGAACAGACGCCGCTGAGGAGATCGGCTGTCTGCGGGTGAGTATAACCATTTTTTTTATTTTATTTTATTATTTTTAAACATTCTATCTTTTACTATTGATGCCGCTTAGGCAGCATCTATAGTAAAAAGTTGGTCTTTGGCAAGTTGGTCTTTGACAAGTGTGACCAACCTGTCAGTCAGTCTTCCAAGCGATGCTACAGATCGCTTGGAAAACGTTAGCATTCTGCAAGCTAATTTCGCTTGCAAAATGCTAAGAAAACCGCAAAAAAAAAAAACGGGAAAAAAACGAAAAAAAAAAATGCGGATTTCTTGCAGAAAATTTCCATTTTTCTTCAGGAAATTTCTGCAAGAAATCCTGACGTGTGCACATACCCTGAATGCTTCTGCTAGATAATCCCCCCGGTCCTGTACTACTATTCCTCCCCCATGCGGATGACAAGGTCTGGATTGCTCGTTAGGGATTTGAATGCCTCTTTTTCTTTTGGGGTGAGATTGGATTCCCCCTTGCTATGTGTCAAAATTATTTTGTCCAGGTCGTTTGAAACAAGATCAGAGAAAGTTTTCAGATGGTGGCCCTGACTTCGGATGGGTAAAAATTAGACGTTCCTTTTAATCCTGTATGATAAATAGGATCTTCCGTTATTTTTGTGCTCTGGAGAGGGCTTTCTTTGGAGAAATGTTGCTTAAGTGTTAGTTTTCTTATAAAGGCCTGAAAGTCCATGAATAGATCTATGTCTCTATTGTTATAGGTGGGGCAAAAAGAAAGACCTTTCTGTAGGAGAGAATCCTAAATCCCCTCACCTTGCCTCTGCAGCTGCAAAACTCCAAAACCTACCAAACATGAAAACTCCTTCCTGGACGATCCTGTGGTGGCAGTCCTGGCGCCATCGGATCCAGCCGGGTCCCTGCTACACATTAAGACCAAACACATATTCTTCACAGTATGTATGATTGCTTGTAAGATTAAGGGCTCATTCACACAAAAGATTTTTCCACATATAAGAAAAATGAATTGATTATTCTGATCAGAGTTTGACAAGAGTTTTATCAGAGTGTGGGTCCGAGTGCCGTCAGTTTTTCTCGTATGTGGAGAAGTTTAAAAAAAATATATCCATCTTCTCCTTTATGACAGTTTATGAAAATTGGAAAATATTCCCATGTCATCTGAGTGCAGTCTCATTTTGTCATGGACCCATTGACTTGTATTGCCATTATTGACCAAAATCGGACATATCTCCGCTATTTTAAGTAGATCTCCGAGTCCATGAAATATCACGAACATGTGAATGGCCCCATAGACTATTGTACGAGTGCTATCTATGGATGGATAGAACGTAAATGACAATTTAGGCCTTAATGAAGAGGATAATGTCTTCAGACTTTCCAAATCTCACACTGAGGCCGGCATCACACTCAGCGTATGCAAATACGGTCCGTATATTACGGCCGTAATACGCTGAAAAGTCCCGAAAATAGTGGTCCGTAGCTCCTCCGTAGGCAGGGTGTGTCACCGTTTTTTGCGCATAGCATCCTCCGTATGTAATCCGTATGGCAGCCGTACTGCGTGTTTTTATCGTAGGCTTGCCAAACCGACATACGGCTACACAAGGGATCCATGTGTAAAAAAAAAAAAAACATATATACTGTCTATATATATATATATATATATATATATATATATATATATGTCAGTAGACACATATATGTATATATATTAACCCCTTTCTGCCATTGGACGTAATATTCAGTCCATGTGGGGTGGGCCTTAATTCCCAAGGACGGAATATTACGTCCAGCGCGATCGGCCACGCTCACGGGGGGAGCGCGGCCGATCGCGGCCGGGTGTCAGCTGCTTATTGCAGCTGACATCTGGCACTATGTGCCAGGAGCGGTCACGGACCGCCCCCGGCACATTAACCCCCGGCACACCGCGATCAAAGATGATCGCGATGTGCCGGCGGTGCAGGGAAGCATCGCGCAGGGAGGGGGCTCCCTGCGGGCTTCCCTGAGACCCCCGCAGCAACGCGATGTGATCGCGTTGCTCCGGGGGTCTCTTACCTCCTCCCTGCAGCAAGTCCCGGATCCAAGATGGCCGCGGATCCGGGTCCTGCAGGGAGGGAGGTGCCTTACCAAGTGCCTGCTCAGAGCAGGCACTTGGTAACGCTGCAGCGCTGTTTGACAGATCGGTGATCTGTCAGAGTGCTGTGCAAACTGGCAGATCACCGATCTGTATTGTCCCCCCCCTGGGACAAAGTAAAAAAGTTTAAAAAAAAATTTCCAAGTGTGTAAAAAAAAAAAAAAAAAAATCCTAAATAATGAAAAAAAAAAAAATATTATTCCCATAAATACATTTCTTTATCTAAATAAAAAAAAAAAACAATAAAAGTACACATATTTAGTATCGTCGCGTCCGTAACAACCCGACCTATAAAGCTATCCCACTAGTTAACCCCTTCAGTAAACACCGTAAGAAAAAAAAAAAAAACGAGGCAAAAAACAGCGCTTTATTATCGTACCGCCAAACAAAAAGTGGAATAGCACACGATCAAAAAGACGGATATAAATAACCATGGTACTGCTGAAAGCATCATCTTGTCCCACAAAAAACGAGCTGCCATACAGCAACATCAGCAAAAAAATAAAAAAGTTATAGTCCTCAGAATAAAGCGATGCAAAAATAATTATTTTTTCTATAAAATAGTTTTTATCGTATAAAAGCGCCAAAACATAAAAAAATGATATAAATGAGGTGTCGCTGTAATCGTACTGACCCGAAGAATAAAACTCCTTTATCAATTTTACCAAACGCGGAACGGTATAAACGCCTCCCCCAAAAGAAATTCATGAATAGCTGGTTTTTGGTCATTCTGCCTCACAAAAATCGGAATAAAAAACGATCAAAAAATGTCACGTGCCCGAAAATGTTACCAATAAAAACATCAACTCGTCCCGCAAAAAACAAGACCTCACATGACTCTGTGGACTCAAATATGGAAAAATTATAGCTCTCAAAATGTGGTAACGCAAAAAATATTTTTTGCAATAAAAAGCGTCTTTCAGTGTGTGACGGCTGCCAATCATAAAAATCCGCTAAAAAACCCGCTATAAAAGTAAATCAAACCCCCCTTCATCACCCCCTTAGTTAGGGAAAAATTAAAAAATTAAAAAAATGTATTTATTTCCATTTTCCCATTAGGGTTAGGGCTAGGGTTAGGGCTAGGGTTAGGGCTAGGGTTAGGGTTAGGGCTAAGGTTAGGGTTAGGGTTAGAGCTATGGTTAGGGTTAGGGCTAGGGTTAGGGCTAGGGTTACGGCTAGGGCTAGGGTTAGGGCTAGGGTTAGGGTTAGGGCTAGGGTTAGGGCTAGGGTTAGGGTTGGGGCTAGGGTTAGGGATAGGGTTAGGGCTAGGGTTGGGGCTAGGGTTAGGGTTAAGGCTACAGTTAGGGTTGGGGCTAAAGTTAGGGTTAGGGTTTGGATTACATTTGCGGTTGGGATTAGGATTAGGGGTGTGTCTGGGTTAGAGGTGTGGTTAGGGTTACCGTTGGGATTAGGGTTAGGGGTGTGTTTGGATTAGGGTTTCAGTTATAATTGGGGGGTTTCCACTGTTTAGACACATCAGGGGCTCTCCAAACGCGACATGGCGACCGATCTCAATTCCATCCAATTCTGCATTGAAAAAGTAAAACGGTGCTCCTTCCCTTCCGAGCTCTCCCGTGTGCCCAAACAGGAGTTTACCCCAACATATGGGGTATCAGCGTACTCAGGACAAATTGGACAAAAACTTTTGGGGTCCAATTTCTCCTGTTACCCTTGGGAAAATACAAAACTGGGGGCTAAAAAATAATTTTTGTGGGAAAAAAAGAGATTTTTTATTTTCACGGCTCTGTGTTATAAACTGTAGTGAAACACTTGGGGGCTCAAAGTTCTCAGAACACATCTAGATAAGTTCGTGGGGGGGTCTAGTTTCCAATATGGGGTCACTTGTGGGGGGTTTCTACTGTTTAGGTATATTAGGGGCTCTGCAAACGCAATGTGACGCCTGCAGACCATTCCATCTAAGTCTGCATTCCAAATTGCGCTCCTTCCCTTCCGAGCCCTCCCATGCGCCCAAACGCTGGTTCCCCCCCACATATGAGGTATCAATGCACTCAGGACAAATTGGACAACAACTTTTGGGGTCCATTTCTCCTTTTACCCTCGAGAAAATACAAAACTGGGGGCTAAAAAATAATTTTGAGGGGAAATTTTTTTTTTTATTTTCACGGCTCTGCGTTATAAACTGTAGTGAAATAGTTGGGGGCTCAAAGTTCTCACAACACATCTAGATAAGTTCCTTGGGGGGTCTAGTTTCCAATATGGGGTCACTTGTGGGGGGTTTCTACTGTTTAGGTATATTAGGGGCTCTGCAAACGCAATGTGACGCCTGCAGACCATTCCATCTAAGTCTGCATTCCAAATTGCGCTCCTTCCCTTCCGAGCCCTCCCATGCGCCCAAACGCTGGTTCCCCCCCACATATGGGGTATCAATGCACTCAGGACAAATTGGACAACAACTTTTGGGGTCCATTTCTCCTTTTACCCTCGAGAAAATACAAAACTGGGGGCTAAAAAATAATTTTGAGGGGAATTTTTTTTTTTTTTTTCACGGCTCTGCGTTATAAACTGTAGTGAAATAGTTGGGGGCTCAAAGTTCTCACAACACATCTAGATAAGTTCCTTGGGGGGTCTAGTTTCCAATATGGGGTCACTTGTGGGGGGTTTCTACTGTTTAGGTACATTAGGGGCTCTGCAAACACAATGTGACGCCTGCAGACCATTCCATCTAAGTCTGTATTCCAAATGGCGCTCCTTCCCTTCCGAGCCCTCCCATGCGCCCAAACGCTGGTTCTCCCCCACATATAGGGTATCAGCGCACTCAGGACAAATTGCACAACAACTTTTGGGGTCCAATTTTTCCTGTTACCCTCGGGAAAATACAAAACTGGGGGCTAAAAAATAATTTTTGTGGGAAAAAATTTTTGTTTTATTTTTACGGCTCTGCATTATAAACTTCTGTGAAGCTCTTATTGGGTCAAAGTGCTCACCACACATCTAGATAAGTTCCTTAGGGGGTCTACTTTTCAAAATGGTGTCACTTTTGGGGGGTTTCAATGTTTAGGCACATCAGTGGCTCTCCAAACGCAACAAGGCGTCCCATCTCAATTCCTGTCAATTTTGCATTGAAAGGTCAAACGGCGCTCCTTCCCTTCCGAGCTCTCCCATGCGCCCAAATAGTGGTTTACCCCCACATATGGGGTATCAGAGTACTCAGGACAAATTGTGCAACAACTTTTGTGGTCCAATTTCTTCTCTTACCATTGGGAAAATAAAAAATTGGGGGCAAAAATATAATTTTTGTGAAAAAAAAAGATTTTTTATTTTTATGGTTCTGCATTATAAACTTCTGTGAAGCACTTGGTGGGTGAAAGTGCTCACCACACCTCTAGATAAGTTCCTTAGGGGGTCTACTTTCCAAAATGGTGTCACTTGTGGGGGGTTTCAATGTTTAGGCACATCAGTGGCTCTCCAAACGCAACATGGCGTCCCGTCTCAATTCCAGTCAATTTTGCATTGAAAAGTCAAATGGCGCTCCTTCCCTTCCGAGCTCTGCCATGCGTCCAAACTGTGGTTAACCTCCACATATGGGGTATCAGCGTACTCAGGACAAATTGTACAACAACGCTTGGGGTCCATTTTTTCCTGTAACCCTTGGTAAAATAAAACAAATTGGAGCTGAAGTAAATTTTTTGTGAAAAAAAGTTAAATGTTAATTTTTATTTAAACATTCCAAAAATTCCTGTGAAGCACCTGAAGGGTTAATAAACTTCTTGAATGTGGTTTTGAGAACCTTGAGGGGTGTAGTTTTTAGAATGGTGTCACACTTGGGTATTTTCTATCATATAGACCCCTCAAAATGACTTCAAATGAGATGTGGTCCCTAAAATAAAATGGTGTTGTAAAAATGAGAAATTGCTGGTCAAATTTTAACCCTTATAACTCCCTAACAAAAAAAAAATTTGGTTCCAAAATTGTGCTGATGTAAAGTAGACATGTGGGAAATGTTACTTATTAAGTATTTTGTGTGACATATCTCTGTGATTTAATTGCATAAAAATTCAAAGTTGGAAAATTGCGAAATTTTCAAAATTTTTGCCAAATTTCAGTTTTTTTCACAAATAAACGCAGGTAATATCAAATAAATTTTACCACTATCATGAAGTACAATATGTCACGAGAAAACATTGTCAGAATCACCGGGATTCGTTGAAGCTTTCCAGAGTTATAACCTCATAAAGGGACAGTGGTCAGAATTGTAAAAATTGGCCTGGTCCATAACGTGCAAACCACCCTTGGGGGTAAAGGGGTTAATATTTCATCCAGCGCGATATAGCAGAAAGCTGGTAATTCAATTACCGGCTTTTGCTTTCTCCTTCCTAAACCCGACATGATATGAGACATGGTTTACATACAGTAAACCATCTCATATCACCTTTTTTTTGCATATTCCACACTACTATCAGTAGTGTGTCTATGCAAAATTTGGCCGTTCTAGCTAGTAAATTAAAGGGTTAAATGGCGGAAAAAATTGGCGCGGGCTCCCGCACAATTTTCTCCGCCAGAGTAGTAAAGCCAGTGACTGAGGACAGATATTAATAGCCTGGAGAGGGTCCATGGTTATTGCCCCCCCCCCCTGGCTAAAAACATCTGCCCCCAGCCACCCCAGAAAAGGCACATCTGGAAGATGCGCCTATTCTGGCACTTGGCCACTCTCTTCCCATTCCCGTGTAGCGGTGGGATATGGGGTAATGAAGGGTTAATGTCACCTTGCTATTGTAAGGTGACATTAAGCCAAATTAATAATGGAGAGGCGTCAATTATGACACCTATCCATTATTAATCCAATACTAGTAAAGGGTTCAAAAAAAAAAACACACACATTATTAAAAATTAATTTAATGAAAAAATCACAAAGGTTGTTGTATTAATTTATTCTACTCTCAATCCACTCACTGAAGACCATCGATCTGTAAATAAAAAAAAATAATAAACCAACAATATACATACCTTCCGAGGATCTGTCACGTCCAACGATGTAAATCCATCTGAAGGGGTTAAAGTATTTTGCAGCCACGAGCTTTGCTAATGCAACGTTGCTCATGTCTGCAAAACCCCAGAGAATGTAGGTAAAGTAGGTCATTGACCTATATTTACCTGCATTTGCGGTGAGGCGCCCTCTGCTGGCTGTTCCTAGATCGTGGGAACTTTCCTAGAAAGCTCCCTGGCTCGAGTTCATATGAGGACAACCAGCAGAGGGCGCCCTCTTATGATCTCGAGCCAGGGAGCTTTCTAGGAAAGTTCCCACGATCTAGGAACAGCCAGCAGAGGGAGCCTCACCGCAAATGCAGGTAAATATAGGTCAATGACCTACTTTACCTACATTCTCCGGGGTTTTGCAGACATGAGCAACGTTGCATTAGCAAAGCTCGTGGCTGCAAAATACTTTAACCCTTTCAGATGGTTTTACATCGTTGGACGTGACAGATCCTCGGAAGGTATGTATATTGTTGGTTTATTATTTTGTTTTTATTTACAGATCGAGGGTCTTCAGTGAGTGGATTGAGAGTAGAATAAATTAATACAACAACCTTTGTGATTTTTTCATTAAATTAATTTTTAATAATGTGTGTGTTTTTTTTTTTGAACCCTTTACTAGTATTGGATTAATAATGGATAGGTGTCATAATTGACGCCTCTCCATTATTAATTTGGCTTAATGTCACCTTACAATAGCAAGGTGGCATTAACCCTTCATTACCCCATATCCCACCGCTACACGGGAATGGGAAGAGAGTGGCCAAGTGCCAGAATAGGCGCATCTTCCAGATGTGCCTTTTCTGGGGTGGCTGCGGGCAGATGTTTTAGCCAGGGGGGGGCCAATAACCATGGACCCTCTCCAGGCTATTAATATCTGCCCTCAGTCACTGGCTTTACTACTCTGGCGGAGAAAATTGTGCGGGAGCCCACGCCAATTTTTTCCGCCATTTAACCCATTAATTTACTAGCTAGAATGGCCAAATTTTGCATAGAGACACTACTGACACTAGTAGGGTGGAATATGCAAAAAAAATGGGGATATGAGATGGTTTACTGTATGTAAACCATGTCTCATATCATGTCGGGTTTAGGAAGGAGAAAGCAAAAGCCGGTAATTGAATTACCGGCTTTCTGCTATATCGCGCTGGATGAAATATTAATATATATACATATATGTGTCTCAATGACATATATATATACCCCTATACTATGTGTACACATTTATTCTACCTATTCTACTGTAAGCTGTCAGTGTGATTTTACTGTACACCACACTGAATTACCGGCTTTTCTCTGTAACAGCGCTGCGTATTCCTCGCAAGTCACACTGCTGGTCCGTGTGTAATCCGTATTTTTGGGGCTTCCATAGACTTTCATTGACGTTTTATTTGAGCAATACGGTGACAAACGCAGCATGCTGCGATTTTCTACGGCCGTAGAAAGCCGTATAATACTGATCAGGAAAATACGGCAGATAGGAGCAGGGGCATAGAGAATAATTGTGCCGTATTTTATGCGAGTTTTACGGACGTAGTTTCTGCGCTCTTACGTCCGTAAAACTCGCTAGTGTGAGGCCGGCCTAAGAATGCAGTCAGATGGCCCTATAAATCAGAACAAGATCAGAGTGCAGTGCATGGGCTGACCAGTGGCTCTCCTGACCTCAAATGTATATGTAACCTTTATTTTGAGACAGGAAAAATATATATCTTGGTACCGTGTTAGCCAATGGATAGAAAAATATTTAAAATTGAGAGTCCTCAGTGGTTGATATCTTTAATGGCTAACTGACAAGATGGTAACAAATTGCAAGCTTTCGACACAACTCCGGTCTCTTCATCAGGCATAGACTAATAGAAATTCTGAAGAATCACATATTTATGCACAACACAGCACAGAAAAATGCCATAGATAAGACAGGTGACCTGAAGCAGAACTACCATTATAAACAGTTTGTCGATAAATATTGGAGCAGTTCATAGATAAGCAACGCGTGAAGTCTCTGGCCCGATCCTGAAGAAAGTTGATACACTGCCTCCTGACGTCGCGGTGAATCCTGGCTCTCTGAGGCGAGGTCATGGAATACGTCCGTGCTGGGAAGTCGTCTGTGGTAACGCCGGATTGGGACTCAATTCACAGGCAGAGGCGGGGATGACACTAGCCGGTTCTGGATGACTCAGCGAGTCTGACTCAGGCCGCGAGCCTGCGGCAGAAGGCGGAACGGTTCGGGAAGAATTCTCCGAGACTATGGTGAGTGGGTACGCAGTTATACGTTCCTCACAGTTGGTCTGGCCTATAAGCGTCGCTCCACGGAGAGTGAGTGAACCTTCTCCTGCTGCGCGCTCTGTCTTCCCGCCAACTGACTCGCTTTCCTGCACACCATCCCTTTTATCCCTGACACGCCCCTACAGTCAGGTGCAAAGGTCTGTCTCTTCCCCCGGCAACAATGGTGACAGCCCCAAAAGTTCCGGACCAAACACGAGGAAGGTATTACCGGCTTGGTCCATCTTCCTGCAACTACATAAAGTGACAGCGGCCAGAATTTCAAAAATTTGGCTTGGTCATTAAGTTCAAAATTGGCTCGGTCACTAAGGGGTTAAAAGCAGTGAATTTGCCCGTATGAACCCTTGCCCTCCATTTATTACATATCAATGATTGTCCAATGGCAGCTGTTTGCCAGAGGATGGGGGAGAACTAATGTTTCCAATTAGTCAAGCAATTAAAAAAAAAATGAGCGGAAATCTTTTGATTTTTACACAAAGACAACGAGTGTTGTGATTATTTTCATCAGTCCTCTCTGTTATTTTACCACCGCAGCAGCAACTGTGAAATGGAAAAAAAAAAGAAAGAAAACAAGACAAAATGTTTTTGTTTTTTTTTTGCAATTTGTAGAAAACATCTGTGGTCGACATTTGTTAATTTCAGCCGTCATGTGGGTATTTAATCTTTACAATAAAGTTTAATTAAGAACTAATTAACTTTAGGATGTGTGACAGCGAGGAGTGTTAAAGTAATGGCTCTAATGACAAGTCGCTCAAGTCCAGATACTTCACTCTTTTTTTTTTTTCTCCCAGAGCAACATGCAAATATTTTTCACAATTAGCATTTTACAGTGTGAAATATTATGACAAGACAACATTTGTGGGAAAGTTGTGGAGGAAAATGAATTTGCGGTGACATTATTAAGGCATTTAAAGTCATGTTAATTATTTGTGTCTTGCTTAAACCATTAAGACAAAAAATGTTGTTGGAAAAATTGTCAATAAAAAAAATGTAAATTTAGCTGTTTTTTTTTTTCAGATCAATGAATAAAAAGTGCAACGATTCCAATAAAAAAAAAAAACTTTTAAGGGCATTCTGCACATTTTCATTTTTTACAGCACTTCCTTAAATTAGTGCAAGTTTACTTTGCAGACAATTAAACGGTTTAAAATTGCTTAAGGAGTAGCTCTCATTTTTGTGCACCCCCAGGATAAAAAAGGCATGGGGGGGGTGGTGAAGTGGCTGTAGGGTTTGTGCACGTGGAGTGTTTTTGTTGAGATTTTGGAACAGGATCTGATACGTAATCTTCAGTTTTTTTTCAAGTTTGGGTATGTGTATACATCTTTTTCCGGAGCATTTCATCAAGTTTCCTCCTGAAAAAGTGCTGCAAAAGCTAACCACAAAATGGACATAATGTGCAGTAATGTCAAAACCACACAAAATCTAACAAAAAACAGGTTTGGGCAGCCTGGAATAGTTTAACCACTTCAGGCCATGGGTATTTTACTTTTTTTTTTTTCAAAGTTACCACTGGTTACTGAGGCTGCATTCCCAGCCAGGCCCCTGAACTGCGAGGACCTCGATGAGGTCACTGCAGTTTATTGGCCCAGCTGGGAACGCAGCCTCAGTGACCAGTGGCAACCTTGATGGCATCACCGCCGGTCACTGATGCTGCGTTCGCAGCAGCTCATTCACCAGAGGTTCTCTGGTCGCATCTTGGCACCGTGCAGGTTGAAAACTGTTTATCCCCAGACATGGATTACAGCATGGGACAGAACGATGAACAGGTGAGGGATATGGTTGTTTTTTATTTTTGTTTTATTACATGAGACCATGGCTTCAGTGGAATGGGCAATGACGTGAGTATGGTTTAATTTAGATTCATTAAAGGAGTCAGTGTCATTCTTTCAATTAGAGGACTTTATTCTGGCTGTGTGTTTAGTTACCATATAACTATAGGATTAGTAATGGATTGGTGTCTTATAGATGCCTTTCCATTACTGAGCAGTGGGCTTTATGTCAATGGACAATACAAAGGTGACATCAATCCCACAAATATGAACCCCACTTGCTAAAGCCACAGGGCAAGTGGGAAGAGTCGGGCAAAATTGAAATGTATGGCCACCAAGGTAAACGCTATGTCTGGCAACAAACCAACATATCTCATTACCCCAAGCACACCATCCCCGCATTGCAACATGATGGTGGCAGCATCATGCTGTGGGGATATTATTTGAAAGCAGGGACAGTGAAAATGGTCCAAGTCAAGGGTAACATGAATGCTGCAAAATACAGGGATATTCTTGAGCAAAACCTGTTTCAGTCTTTTAGTCTGTCAATGATTTGAAACTGGGATGGAGGTTCACTGTCCAACAAGACAATGACCCAAAGCATACTGCTAAAGCAACACTCGAGCTATTTAAGGTGAAATATGTAAATGTTTGAGTGGCCTACTCAAAGGCCAGATCTTAATCCAATTGAGAATCTGTGGTCAGACATGGAGATCGCAATTTACTGGAGGAAACCATCAAAGTTGAAGAAGCTTGAGCAGTTTTGCCTTGAGAAATCGGAAAAACTTATCCAAGGCTTCTTGGAGCTGTAATTGCTGTAAAAGGAGGCTATACAAAGAACTGACTTTAGGGGGGTGAATTGTTATGCACACTGAAGTTTTCAGTTACTTCTCAGTTATTTTGTTCTATTTGTTGTTTGCTTCACAATAAAAAGGAAAACAAATGTTCACTCGGCTGGAGATAAAACCTACAAAATTGTTCACCACATCCCCTGTAATGCTGAAGCAGTCATCTATTATGCCCGATGTCCATGCGACCACATCTATGTCGGCATGACGACAAGACCTCTAAAAATTTGTGTGCAGGAGCATGTAAGGGATATTAAAAATGCAGCGAACTGTTCTGAACCACAGCTACTGACATCAATCCCTAAACACTTTTTTGATACCCATCATTGCAATCCCAAAGGCTTTAGAGTCTGCAGGATCAATCATATCTACATGGGGATTCGAGGTGGGAATGTAAAACAAAAACTACTCCAAAAAGAAACACGATGGATTGTAACTTTAGATACACTTGCACCAAAAGGCCTCAATGAAGCCATCAGTTTCAAGTCTTTTCAATGATTCACTTAACTTTTATACTTACCCTGGGCTGGGTTTTTTTAACTTGTATTCTTTTTTGATATTAGTAACATAGTAACATAGTAACATAGTTAGTAAGGCCGAAAAAAGACATTTGTCCATCCAGTTCAGCCTATATTCCATCATAATAAATACCCAGATCTACGTCCTTCTACAGAACCTAATAATTGTATGATACAATATTGTTCTGCTCCAGGAAGACATCCAGGTCTCTCTTGAACCCCTCGACTGAGTTCGCCATCACCACCTCCTCAGGCAAGCAATTCCAGATTCTCACTGCCCTAACAGTAAAGAATCCTCTTCTATGTTGGTGGAAAAACCTTCTCTCCTCCAGACGCAAAGAATGCCCCCTTGTGCCCGTCACCTTCCTTGGTATAAACAGATCCTCAGCGAGATATTTGTATTGTCCCCTTATATACTTATACATGGTTATTAGATCGCCCCTCAGTCGTCTTTTTTCTAGACTAAATAATCCTAATTTCGCTAATCTATCTGGGTATTGTAGTTCTCCCATGCCCTTTATTAATTTTGTTGCCCTCCTTTGTACTCTCTCTAGTTCCATTATATCCTTCCTGAGCACCGGTGCCCAAAACTGGACACAGTACTCCATGTGCGGTCTAACTAGGGATTTGTACAGAGGCAGTATAATGCTCTCATCATGTGTATCCAGACCTCTTTTAATGCACCCCATGATCCTGTTTGCCTTGGCAGCTGCTGCCTGGCACTGGCTGCTCCAGGTAAGTTTATCATTAACTAGGATCCCCAAGTCCTTCTCCCTGTCAGATTTACCCAGTGGTTTCCCGTTCAGTGTGTAATGGTGATATTGATTCCCTCTTCCCATGTGTATAACCTTACATTTATCATTGTTAAACCTCATCTGCCACCTTTCAGCCCAAGTTTCCAACTTATCCAGATCCATCTGTAGCAGAATACTATCTTCTCTTGTATTAACTGCTTTACATAATTTTGTATCATCTGCAAATATCGATATTTTACTGTGTAAACCTTCTACCAGATCATTAATGAATATGTTGAAGAGAACAGGTCCCAATACTGACCCCTGCGGTACCCCACTGGTCACAGCGACCCAGTTAGAGACTATACCATTTATAACCACCCTCTGCTTTCTATCACTTAGCCAGTTACTAACCCATTTACACACATTTTCCCCCAGACCAAGCATTCTCATTTTGTGTACCAACCTCTTGTGCGGCACGGTATCAAACGCTTTGGAAAAATCGAGATATACCACGTCCAATGACTCACCGTGGTCCAGCCTATAGCTTACCTCTTCATAAAAACTGATTAGATTGGTTTGACAGGAGCGATTTCTCATAAACCCATGCTGATATGGAGTTAAACAGTTATTCTCATTGAGATAATCCAGAATAACATCCCTCAGAAACCCTTCAAATATTTTACCAACAATAGAGGTTAGACTTACTGGCCTATAATTTCCAGGTTCACTTTTAGAGCCCTTTTTGAATATTGGCACCACATTTGCTATGCGCCAGTCCTGCGGAACAGACCCTGTCGCTATAGAGTCACTAAAAATAAGAAATAATGGTTTATCTATTACATTACTTAGTTCTCTTAGTACTCGTGGGTGTATGCCATCCGGACCCGGAGATTTATCTATTTTAATCTTATTTAGCCGGTTTCGCACCTCTTCTTGGGTTAGATTGGTGACCCTTAATATAGGGTTTTCATTGTTTCTTGGGATTTCACCTAGCATTTCATTTTCCACCGTGAATACCGTGGAGAAGAAGGTGTTTAATATGTTAGCTTTTTCCTCGTCATCTACAACCATTCTTTCCTCACTATTTTTTAAGGGGCCTACATTTTCAGTTTTTATTCTTTTACTATTGATATAGTTGAAGAACAGTTTGGGATTAGTTTTACTCTCCTTAGCAATGTGCTTCTCTGTTTCCTTTTTGGCAGCTTTAATTAGTTTTTTAGATAAAGTATTTTTCTCCCTATAGTTTTTTAGAGCTTCAATGGTGCCATCCTGCTTTAGTAGTGCAAATGCTTTCTTTTTACTGTTAATTGCCTGTCTTACTTCTTTGTTTAGCCACATTGGGTTTTTCCTATTTCTAGTCCTTTTATTCCCACAAGGTATAAACCGCTTACACTGCCTATTTAGGATGTTCTTAAACATTTCCCATTTATTATCTGTATTCTCATTTCTGAGGATATTGTCCCAGTCTACCAGATTAAGGGCATCTCTAAGCTGTTCAAACTTTGCCTTCCTAAAGTTCAATGTTTTTGTGACTCCCTGACAAGTCCCCCTAGTGAAAGACAGGTGAAACTGCACAATATTGTGGTCGCTATTTCCTAAATGCCCAACCACCTGCAGATTTGTTATTCTGTCAGGTCTATTAGATAGTATTAGGTCTAAAAGTGCTGCTCCTCTGGTTGGATTCTGCACCAATTGTGAAAGATAATTTTTCTTGGTTATTAGCAGAAACCTGTTGCCTTTATGGGTTTCACAGGTTTCTGTTTCCCAGTTAATATCCGGGTAGTTAAAGTCCCCCATAACCAGGACCTCATTATGGGTTGCAGCTTCATCTATCTGCTTTAGAAGTAGACTTTCCATGCTTTCTGTTATATTTGGGGGTTTGTAACAGACCCCAATGAGAATTTTGTTACCATTTTTCCCTCCATGAATTTCAACCCATATGGACTCGACATCCTCATTCCCTTCGCTAATATCCTCCCTTAAAGTGGACTTTAGACAAGACTTTACATAGAGACAAACCCCTCCTCCTCTCCGATTTTTACGATCCTTTCTAAACAGACTGTAACCCTGTAAGTTAACTGCCCAGTCATAGCTTTCATCTAACCATGTCTCGGTTATTCCCACTATGTCAAAGTTACCTGTAGATATTTCTGCTTCTAGTTCTTCCATCTTGTTTGTCAGGCTTCTGGCGTTTGCGAGCATGCAGTTTAGAGGATTTTGTTTTGTTCCAATCTCCTCACTGTGGATTGTTTTAGAAATGTTCTTACCTCCCTTCTGAGTATGTTTTCCTGGGTCGTCTTTGTTCGAGTCTAATGTTTTTCTTCCCGTCCCCTCTTCTTCTAGTTTAACGCCCTCCTGATGAGTGTAGCGAGTCTTCTGGCGAATGTGTGTTTCCCAGCTTCGTTGAGGTGTAGTCCGTCTCTGGCGAGGAGTCCATCATACCAGTAATTCACACCGTGGTCCAGGAATCCGAATCCTTGTTGTCTGCACCATCGTCTTAGCCAGTTGTTTGCATCAAGGATCCTGTTCCATCTCCTGGTGCCATGCCCGTCTACTGGAAGGATAGAAGAAAAAACTACCTGTGCATCCAGTTCCTTTACTTTCTTCCCCAACTCTTCAAAGTCCTTGCAGATTGTCGGTAGGTCCTTCCTTGCCGTGTCATTGGTGCCAACATGTATCAGAAGAAATGGGTGGACGTCCTTGGAGCTGAAGAGCTTTGGTATCCTATCGGTCACATCCTTGATCATCACACCTGGAAGGCAGCATACTTCTCTTGCAGTTATGTCCGGTCTGCAGATGGCTGCTTCTGTGCCTCTCAGTAGTGAGTCTCCCACCACCACCACTCTTCGTTGCTTCTTGGCTGTACTTTTTGCTGTCACTTGTTGCTGTGTGCCCTTTTCTTTTTTGCTTGCTGGTATTGCTTCATTCTTAGGTGTGCCATCTTCATCCTCTACAAAGATTTGATATCGGTTCTTCAGTTGTGTGGTTGGTGATTTCTCCATGGTCTTCTTGCTTCTTTTGGTCACATGCTTCCACTCATCTGCTTTTGGAGGTTCTCTGACACTTTTTGCACCTTCTGTGACCAGTAGAGATGCTTCTGTTCTGTCTAGAAAGTCTTCATTCTCTTTGATGAGTTTCAAAGTTGCTATTCTTTCTTCCAGACCCCGCACCTTTTCTTCTAAAAGGGCCACTAGTCTACACTTCTGACAGGTGAAATTGGATTCTTCTTCTGGTCGATCTGTGAACATGTAGCACATGCTGCAGCTCACCATGTAGGTTGTCACATCTGCCATGTTGCTCCTAGATCCTGCTGACTTGCTGTGTGTTTTCCTTCTTGTGTAATCTACTCAGCCAAGCTCTCTTGCAATAATGTCCTACAGGCAAAAATTACGGCGCGCGGTTTGGTGATGCTTTCGAAGCAGCTGGTCCCGGCTGTACCCAACGATCTTCTAGCTTAGGGAGACTTCGCTTCTCCCAGAAGGCACCTGGAATATGCAAATTAGCCTCCTGAAGCTTGAATCCCTGGTTTGGTGATGCTTTCGAAGCAGCTGGTCCCGGCTGTACCCAACGATCTTCTAGCTTAGGGAGACTTCGCTTCTCCCAGAAGGCACCTGGAATATGCAAATTAGCCTCCTGAAGCTTGAATCCCTGGTTTGGTGATGCTTTCGAAGCAGCTGGTCCCGGCTGTACCCAACGATCTTCTAGCTTAGGGAGACTTCGCTTCTCCCAGAAGGCACCTGGAATATGCAAATTAGCCTCCTGAAGCTTGAATCCCTGGTTTGGTGATGCTTTCGAAGCAGCTGGTCCCGGCTGTACCCAACGATCTTCTAGCTTAGGGAGACTTCGCTTCTCCCAGAAGGCACCTGGAATATGCAAATTAGCCTCCTGAAGCTTGAATCCCTGGTTTGGTGATGCTTTCGAAGCAGCTGGTCCCGGCTGTACCCAACGATCTTCTAGCTTAGGGAGACTTCGCTTCTCCCAGAAGGCACCTGGAATATGCAAATTAGCCTCCTGAAGCTTGAATCCCTGGTTTGGTGATGCTTTCGAAGCAGCTGGTCCCGGCTGTACCCAACGATCTTCTAGCTTAGGGAGACTTCGCTTCTCCCAGAAGGCACCTGGAATATGCAAATTAGCCTCCTGAAGCTTGAATCCCTGGTTTGGTGATGCTTTCGAAGCAGCTGGTCCCGGCTGTACCCAACGATCTTCTAGCTTAGGGAGACTTCGCTTCTCCCAGAAGGCACCTGGAATATGCAAATTAGCCTCCTGAAGCTTGAATCCCTGGTTTATATTGAGTGTTTATATATACTGTATATTGATTGTATATGTTTCTATTCACATAGATGCTGTTGTGTGTCACACCCCTTATTCATTTGTCAGAGGGATCCCTCAGTGGACGTTTTGCCGGACGATATGGTCACCTCCATGGACTTCTGGATTTCCGTCATCTAACTGTTTCTTTGCCCCCATTAATCTAATTGGTTGTCTATGCAATTATATAATGATATTACTTAGGATATTATCTTCTTAAGATGTTCTTAGTGCCCTTGTGTTACTGCTTATGGTGATGTTTCGCCTGTCTCCTTCAGATTATTAAAGGGAACCTGTCACCCCCCTCAGGCGTTTGTAACTAAAAGAGCCACCTTGTGCAGCACTAATGCTGCATTCTGACAAGGTGGCTTTTTAGTTACAAACGCCTGCACACGCTGAAATAAACACTTATAAAATGTGCCTCCTCATACATATGAAAATTCAGCTGCCTCCCTATGATTTGCGTGACTATCACGTGACAATTAGCAAATCAAGCTCCTTTTCCACGTATATGCTGTGCTGATATTATGGCGCACTTTGAGGTGGGCTAAGAATGATCTTTGTGTTTGTCGATACTTTAAACACTTTTCTCCATCTTATAGCCTAGTATCACACATAGATCACAGCACTTTCTTCTTTGTTGTAGGGATACTCACCTACATGAAGCCTTCTCCGGTGCAGATGCGCCCCACGCATGCGCTGTGTTGCTTTGGCGGCGTTGCGGGCCGGGCGCATTGCCATTGGGATGGGCGGTGATGATGCAGGTCCTCCTGCCCGTGGTCCGTGGTGCGCGGCGGTCCACCCCGCCACCGTGGTGTACACATCATGATGGGACTGCGTGCCAATTCGCCGAGGGTCCCCCTCACTTCCCTATAAAATCTCCAGCCCCCTTTTACTGACCACGCCTCCTGACAAAGCCAAAGCCGTGAAACGCGCGTCGAGGCCCTCTTTATCCTGACAGCACGCCTGCACTCCTCTGCTAAGATGTCCCAAGGTATTAGTATACAGCCATGACTGGCAGAGATTGATGTTTTACTACTTTGGGTCTCTGTTATACCTCTTGTTAGCCTTTATCATAAGTACTAGTGGACTATTGGCAGGCTATTTAGCCCACTTATTGTCTCAGTATGTCCTAATTTAGCTCAGTGTTTTGCAGGTGTTATAGCAGGATAATTATGTTTATTACCAGTGTTCCTACATTACTTTATTAACATCTATGGAAACAGGTCTGTTTAGCTGCTACCATTCATCCACTGTATATTTTGTCTACGTTAATGTATATTTTTTTTAAATAAAATTTGTTATGCTTGATTAATACCCCTATCTCTGGCATGGTTAGGGGTATGTCCTCTGCTAGCCTAGAGGACTCATTTTTGTAGGTTTACTAAATGTTCACAATTGTAGGCATGTTCTTTACATGAACTGGTACAATCCCTCAAAAAACAGTGAAATTCCGGGTTGTGAGGTAACAAAACACAGAAAATGCCAAGGGGGCTGAATACTCTTGTAAGACACTGTACATAGGGACATACATAGAAATGGGATCTCAACAGCCCTACACTCATAGCCTAGTTATGTAGTCAGAATAACTGTCATTCCAGTCTAAAGGGGATTAAAATGCCACATTCTGGCCATCTGTCCGACTCCCAGCAGGCAGACTCCCTACCGATCAACAAGTTACCACCACCTATCCTGTTGACAGGTAATTACTTCTTTTCACTGGACAACCCTTGAAGACAATTGTTGGGAGCCTATTGGGCTGCCTCCATGAAAAACAGATTTTTAGTAGGTGCAAAAAAAAAGCTGCTTTCCGTCCTTGTACTCTTTAAGAGTTACATACATTTGGGAAGAGATTGGAGCAGGTGGGCTTTGTATAAAGGTGACAAAGAGGTCAGCAATGCCGATTTTTGGGGCTGTTCTTCTTTCTAACTGCCCCTACACTACTGCTATATCTATAGGAGTCAAGGGGTGATAGCAGACAGCTACTTAGTTATCTACTCATTTAGAGAGTTTTGTCGAGGTTGCCATCATATTAGAGCCCTTGTGGGTTGAAGGTGAAGCTCCCCAGCTACTTAGGAAGTTACATGGTAGTGGAGGTCCTCTTCGTGATCTTACAGTGGGATCCATGAGCTTTTCCTTATACCTGTAAGCAACGGTCCAAACTTAGTCAAGAACATCCTACTGCTTACAGCTTTCTCAGAATTTTTTTCTTCCAGCTGCCATCAAAGTGATTATTTCCTAAAGGTGAAAGTACCATCTATTACTTCTTTGACGGTCGTGTTCGCAGGCACAATCTATGGGCCGCCCAGCAGAGAAATGGATGTGCTTCAGGAAGACGTACGAGCTGAGGGCTTTTTATAGCCCGACCTTACATTTTCCTATTGCTTTAAATAGGAATCACAGGATGCACTGCTAAAATAAATCCAATCCATTACCAGCGTGGACACCATTACCAACAACGTTAGTGCTCTCCCGAGAGCCGGGAAATTGCATTTTTCTAATAACTGTAGGTAAGTGAGGGTTTTATCGGCCATTATTTCCATATTTATTTATTTTCCTATCATTATTATTATTATTGAAATCTTTCACCGCATCTTTAAGAAAAGCTGTAATAAATTATTGGTAAGCGATTCCCTTGTAATGAAATACTTACTACCTGCTGTTCGCGTTCTAATGCCACTTTCTTCAGCACAAAAAAGAAGATGGACGCCACGACCATAAAAAAATTATTAAGGTTTACGAGAAAAACTCAGAACAACGAAAGCAGAGCAATATAACCACTTTCACGGAGATTAAAAAAGGTTTATTTTCTACTTAAAGGGACACTGTCACCTGAATTTGGAGGGAACAATCTTCAGCCATGGAGGCGGGGTTTTGGGGTGTTTGATTCACCCTTTCCTTACCCGCTGGCTGCAATATTGGATTGAAGTTCATTCTCTGTCCTCTGTAGTACATGCCTGCACAAGGTGCAATCTTGCCTTGCGCAGGCGTGTACTATGGAGGACAGAGAATGAACTTCAATCCAATATTGCAGCCAGCATGCAGCCAGCGGGTAAGGAAAGGGTGAATCAAACACAAAAACCCCGCCTCCATGGCTGAAGATTGTTCCCTCCAAATTCAGGTGACAGAGTCCCTTTAAAGGGAAATTTTCAGGAGGATTTTTCATATAGAAACTACTAAGGTCCAAGTACGAGAATAAAAATTTTATCTGTCCCGTAGTAAGGCTACTTTCACACATCCGTCCCACGCCGTCAGGCATAATGCGGCGGCGGTGGGACGGATTGCTGGATCCGGCGCAATTAGTGCAAAAACTGATGCGCCAGATCAGCTTTTCTTCCGGATCTGGGATAAATATATTATGTAAAAAATAATTTAAAAAAATAAAAAAATTGTGATATTGTCACCTTCCGGCGGCCCCGGCAGCCTTCCCACTCCTCGCGATGCTCCTGCCAGCTCCCGTTCCCTATAATGCCTTGCGGCAATGATCTGTGATGACGTAGCGGTCTTGCGAGACCGCTACGTCATCCGGGTTTATTGTCGCTAGGCATCACTGGGAACGGGAGCTGGCGGGAGCATCCCGAGGAGTGGGAAGGCTGCCGGGGCCGCAGGAAGGTGAGAATATCACCATTTTTTTATTATCATTATTATTATTATTATTTTTTTTTACATTATATCTTTTTACTATTGATGCTGCATAGGCAGCATCAATAGTAAAAAGAGAGAAGGAGAGAGAACAAGAGAGAGATAGAACAGGGCATTTGCAGTTTGGAGGCCGGACTGCAGCGCCAAATATCGCCCTGTGGCGCATCCGGCGCTCATAGGCGTCCATTGTGAGAAAAGCCTGATGCTGTTAGGTTTTTCGCTGGAACAAAAAAGTTCCTCTGTACGTTTTCTATGGCCGCTGGACCGGCAAAACGGACGAAACGGAAGGCCATTAGGCGCAATCCGGCGCTAATACAAGTCTATGGGGAAAAAACAGATCTGGCGACATCATTCTCCGGATCCATTTTTTTCACAATTTGCCAGATTGCGCCCAATGGCAAAAAAGTGGATGTGTTAAAGTAGCCTAATCCGTTGTGCCAGCGCTGAGAAATCGAGCTTTGAAGCCACATGCAAATTAGCCTGAAGGGGGTGTATCTGTCTACTTCAACTTTATAAAAGTTTTAGGTTTGAAAACTTTTTTACGCATTTTTGTTCTGCCCCATTGGACATTGTCACTTTTTACAAAATTTGGATGTTAGTTTTCAAGGGGATTCCTTGGATTAGTAAATTTTACGCCCCAAGATGCTTCAACAGACTATGTTTTTGCTATCATTTTCTGGTTGTTTTTCCTTTCATAATGAATAATGAATCAAAAACAATTCCAAAACGCTCCAAAAGACGTCCAGGAATTTTCTAGGCATCTTTTCCACTTTCCATTGACTTGTATTGACTGAAGTTATACTCACTGTGTATTCTGTGTCAGGTCATTTCTTTTTATCTCTAGGCATTTTTAGAACTCTGAAGGGGTTAAAAAAACATTCAAAAATCTTGAATGTGTGATCAGCAAGTCATTGTTACATAAAAATGTGTGTGTTCATTCTTTTGAGCGTTTTCTGGTGATTTCTGTTATGGAATCCACCTAAAAAAGTTATGTACACATACTCTTACACTTCTAGGATGTGGGCACGCGGAGTCTTTTTGCTGATTTTTTAGAGCAGAAACTTCAAGTTTTTGATGAGTTTTGAGATTATGAGTGGGATTTGGAGACAGGAGCATATCGTACATAGAGGCAGACCATGCGGCCCCTATGGGGCACATGAACTGATACTGTTGAATAGAATGGTGCAGGAGGGAGCCGTTAGCTCCCTGCTGCACCATTCTGCCTGTGTGTCTGGGTCGGTATAAGATGAGTAATTTGTATTTCTTTTATTGGCAGTAATTGTGGGGGCATTATATGGAGTGTGTAGGGAGGTCCAATACTGTGTTGAGGGCTGTGCTGGCCCTTATACTAAGTGTAAGACTGCTGAGGCCATCATATTGTGTTTAGGGCTATTGTACTATGTAGGAGGCTGTAGGTGACATCATAGGGTGTGCATAGCTTCCATCTGTCCCAAATTCAGTGGGACTTTCCAGATATGAGGGGGCAGTTCCACTATCCCGGCAGGTCAGGGCTTTGTCCTGACTTCCACTCACTTGGCACGACCCACGAGGGTCGGTCCAGCGCACATCAAACACCAACAACAGGATGGAAAAAGAGAAAGGAAGGCCCTAATAGTACAGCACGAGGGATGGGGCACCTCCTAACACAGCCTGTGCCTTTTCCTAAGCTCCCCTAACGCCCTATACGGATCCTTCCTCCCACCGCCGTCACGTACCTGGTCCCTAGCTGTCACCTCACTAAACCCTGGCTAGTGCACTGCTGACAAGGACGCTAGCCTCACCACTGCAAATGGTACAAACACAGGGGATAGTGACAAGCACATGACAGACAAGGTAAATGACAAGCAACTTAGCTCCAGGCTCCACTGCCAAGCTCCACACCACAGAGGATACGGAAACAGATCCCTTAATTCCACAAAAGTAGCAGATTCAGCACTGACACCAGAGAGCTGCAACTCCAAGTCGGGTCTACATAGAAAACTCTGTCACCAACAGTCAGCTGATGAGTCAGGTGACTATTTAAAGGATTGTGGGAGTGGTCACCACCCACATCAGCTGACCAGCTAACACAGCAACTGCCAGCAAGGAAACTGACATTAACCCTTGCTGGCCCAAAAGGAAAAAACATGTTTAAATTAAAGCAGAACCAGAGCTGTCACAACTTCCACAAAATTAGTCATGACATCACTCTTCTCTCCGGCATCTTCATCAATCTATAGCACTTTCTCCTCGTGGGGGGCTGGGGCCAGGGCCGGCAACATCTTTGCACACACAATAATTAAAAAGATAATTCTCTTATTTTCTTGATATCTGGTCTTCCCAGGTAGCAAACTCACAACCTTTATCATTAATGGCAGTAGTTAAAGCTATGAGCCACAATCTGCGCTGATCAGCATGGTAGAGTTTTGTATCTTTGTAATACTGCAATACTTGAAGCTGCATTGCAGGCTGTGAACTCACAAGCAGACTATGCTGGTATATAGAGATAGATCTGTACATAGCAGTGTATTTCTATTCCCCTGTGTTCTGGAGAGAAATTAAAATACAGATTTTTTTCTTCCTATAAGGTTATTAAAAAAATATTTTTAAAAGATTATGAAAATGCTATTTTCTCTTCTTAAGATCTGGACTTCCTGGGACTTGAAACCTCAACCTTTCCCATAGCAGCAACTAAAACTATCAGCTACAACCTGCACTCATCCAAATTGGAAAGTTCTGTGTATTTGAAGCTGCACTGCAGGCTCTGATCTCACGAGTAGATTATACTGATACATAGAGATGATTTCACTGCACTCAAACAAGCAACACTCGCATTCAAATCAGCTCTCACCTCTGCTAAACAGGCCTACTTCACAACCCTTGTATCTTCCTTATCCTACAACCCCAAACAGTTGTTCAACACCTTTAACTCCCTCCTCCGCTCACCAGTGCCCCCTCCAACTTCCTTAATCTCTGCTGAGGACTTTACCATGCACTTCAAAAATAAGATAGACCAAACAAGGCAAGTCTTTGTTGTCCGATCACCACAACCCCTTTGTATGCCAGACCTATGCCCAAACCCCATAACTTCCCTCTCCAGAATCAATGAAGAGGAGCTTGCTCCTCTTCTCTCCAAATCACACCTCACCACTTGTGCACTTGACCCCATCCCATCCCATCCCACCTCCTCCCCAACCTCACCACTACACTAATGCCATCCCTAACCCATCTCTTCAATCACACCTATCCTCAAAAAGCCTTCCCTAGACCCGAGCGTTATGTCCAGCTACCTCCGCATATCTTTGCTCCCATTTGATTCTATACTACTTGAGCAGCATGTCCATGCTGAACTTTCCTCTCAACTTGCATCTAACTCTCTCTTTGACAACCTACAATCTGGCTTCCAACCCCACCATTCCACTGAGACTGCCCTGACCAAACTTACGAACGACTTACTTACAGCCAAAGCTAGCAGACAATTCTCTATACTCCTCCTTTTAGACCTGTCCTCTGCCTTCGACGCAGTTGGCCACTGCCTCCTACTACAGATCCTCTCTTCCTTTGGTGTCAAAGACCTTGCCCTATCTTGGATCTTCTCATACCTTACCAACCGCACATTTAGTGTTTCCTACTCCCATACTACCTCTTCATCTCGCCCCCTCTCTGTTGGTGTCCCTCAAGGCTCTGTCCTAGGACCTCTTATCTTCTCAATCTATACCCTTGGCCTGGGACAACTCATAAAGTCCTATGGCTTCCAGTATCATCTATATGCTGATGACACTCAGATCTACCACTCTGGCCCAGATGTCACCTCTCTGCTCTCCAGAATCCCAGAGTGTCTATCAGCCATATCCTCCTTCTTCTCCTCCTTATTCTCCTTCTTCTGTGTTGACAAAACAGAACTAATTATCTTTCTTCACCTTCCCTACCTGATCTATTTATCACAATAAATGAATTTACACTTTCCCCCATCCCGGTAATCCGCTGTCTCAGAGTAACCCTTGACTCTGCCCTGTCCTTTAAACCGAACATCCAAGCCCTCGCAACCTCCTATCACCACCACCTCAAAAATATTTCCAGAATTCGTCCTTTCCTCAACCCTTCCTCTACCAAAATGCTTGTGCATGCCCTAATCATCTCCCGCCTCAACTACTGCAACATCCTCCTTTGTGGCCTACCTTCTAACACTCTCGCACCCCTCCAGTCCGTCTTTAACTCTGCTGCCGGACTAATTAATCTCTGTCTTCGCTACACTCCTGCTTCCCCTCTTTGCAAATCCTTTCACTGGCTCCCAATTTTCCCAGCGTATCCAGTTTAAACTACGGACGGACACTGACCTACAAAGCCATCCATAACCTTTCTCCTCCATATATTTCCATACTAATCTCTCACTATCTTCCCTAACGTAATCTCCTGTCCTCCCAAGACCTCCTTCTCTCCTCCACACTTATTCGCTCCTCACCCAATCACCTCCAAGACTTCTCCCGAATATCCCCCATCCTCTGGAATTCTGTGCCCCAACACATCCGACTATCAACCACATTTGGATCCTTCAGATGGAATCTGAAACCCCATGAGATTCAAGAAAGCCTACAGCCTGCAATGACCCCGCTGCCTCCTGACCACTACTGGAGCTTCCACCTCACCAATACCGGAGCTGCTGCAACCCCCCAACCTAGTGTCTCCTTCCCCACCATCCTGTAGAATGTAAGCCCGCAAGGGCTGGGTCCCCTCATTTCTCTATCAGTCTGTTATTGCTAGTCTGTTTACTGTAATTTGTATATAACCCCTTCCCATGTACAGCAGCAGTGGTGCTATATAAATAATTAATAATAATAATAATAATATGGAGCTGTGGGGCCTCTGTGCTATATATATATTGGAACTGTGAGGCCATCATATTGTGTGGGGGGCACTTTAGGGGCATTATGATGGGGGAGGAATTATACTGTATTTGACTGTGGCGACATCATACTTTGCTGGAGGCGCTATGACGTCATCATAACGTGCGTGTCGGGCATTGTCTTCACACATATAGAACTAGGACCAAATGCTATTCAATTAGGCTGCAAAATTGATCGAATAGCCGCATGAATAAATCGCAGCAAGTCTTATTCTCTTCCATGATTCCGTTGAGGCTCGCCAATTCAAGTCTATGAATGCATAAAAAGATCGAATCCTATATAGATCAACCGTCATATAACATCCGATTTTTACAGATACATTGCAATTCTGAACCTAGAAAAAGTGCATTTATTCTTGTAAATTTTATCTGCTGATGTGTAAAAACGGATGACAATAAACTTGAAAAATCATGCGGTTTTTTTTTTCTGGATAATTTTTAGACGCCTGTGTGAATTTAGCTTCATAGTGAATAAACCCAGCCCTTTATTTGCAGTGAATATATTATTATTTCTACAGCGTAATGTTAAGTGTTTCATTTTTCAGGACTAAATAATTGTCTAAAAGTGCGATTTAAAAACAAGATACAACCAATTATTTATATGTTCCCCCCTCTCTGTATCGCTACCGATGGCGAATGTACAGGAGGTTGATATGATCTCCTCTTCTCATTATTTAATAGGTAAGGCTGTGAGTATACAATCTGTCAACTTGTCACTCGGCGTTCGGCAGCACATTATGCACAGTTTGTGCAGATTTAGTCTAAATAGCCTAAAGTAAATCTTTTCTCAGTCATTTTTTTCTGCTCCGGTGCATAGAAGAATGGATAATAATATTCACCAGATTTGTGGATACTGAAAAATGTACTTTGTTAATGTGTAATGTAGATCGTGCGCTTGAGCCCGATCACTGCATGAATTTATTTTTATGCAAAGTAAAACCTCAATTTGTACCTTTGGAATTCATTGTTAATTTTGTACGTCGCTATGACAAGCGGCGCAGCTGCGAAATATAGCGGCTAATGTGAAGCAATCAAACAGGAATAAATAGATGGATTATTCTCGATGGTAAACAATACAAAAATATCCACTCTTCCCCTAAAACATTAAAATCACCAGTTCTTTAAGCTTGCAATTTGGACACTTTTGATACCCACAATGGAAACAGCAAAATATTTCTCATTATATAGATTGTTCAAAAATTACAGAGTCTTGCTTTCTGTGCTTAACACTTTATATGCCTGGAGATTCTGCATAGCGCATGGGTTAATAGAATTCAATATTTTTGTAGAGGCATTAGTGTATTTTTTTCTTCTACATGTACCTTTACAGCCATTATAAAATTCTCCTTACCCGTAGCCACCACAAGAGGGAGCTGACTTAAATGTAAATATCTCACCTAGTATGCGGCACCTAACCAGTGACCTGAGCAAACCACAATCATGATTTGTCTTGATGAAGAAGTTGTAAAACTTTGACACAAGTTGACGAATAAACCTCTTACATTTGGATTATAGATCTCCTCATTCTTCGTCAACGGCAGCGGCACGTGATGTCTGAGTGAAGTCTGTGAAGAACAGGGGATCCAAGTGTGGCACGGACAACAGTGGCACGTGATGTCTCGAGGTAGTCTGTGACAAACAGGGATCCAACTATGGCAACGACAACAGCGGCACGTGATGTCTCGAGGTAGTCTGTGAAGAACAGGGGATCCAACTGTGGCACCGACAACAGCGGCACGTGATATCTCGAGGTAGTCTGTGAAGAACAGGGGATCCAACTGTGGCACCGACAACAGCGGCACGTGATGTCTCGAGGTAGTCTGTGACAAACAGGGATCCAACTGTGGCACCGACAACAGCGGCACGTGATGTCTCGGGGTAGTCTGTGACAAACAGGGATCCAACTGTGGCACCGACAACAGCGGCACGTGATGTCTCGAGGTAGTCTGTGAAGAACAGGGATCCAACTGTTTCACCGACAACAGCGGCACATGATGTCTCGAGGTAGTCTGTGACAAACAGGGATCCAACTGTGGCACCGACAACAGCGGCACGTGATATCTCGAGGTAGTCTGTGACAAACAGGGGATCCAACGGTGGCACCGCCAACAGTGGCACGTGTCGTATTGGTGCAGTCTTTGAGGAGACCGTTACTTTCGCGTGCCCACATGTGTCTGGCACGGTACTGAGTCTGAGTCTAACATGTGAGACCGCCGGAATGAGACATCGCTCCACGGTGTACGCTGAACCTGTGTGGCAGACACTGGCCTAGACAACCATCTTGCATGGTGTTGCACACCTGGTCCAGTCTCCGACGTCGAGTCTGAGTCTCCTCCAGTCAAGGAGGATGGCGGGGGACTGTCGGCTAATAGTCAACCAGCGGTGAACTTCTGTGAAAGGGTACTGTTGGGTCGGCCTCTATACCTGGTCCGCTCTGTCCTGTCAGCGGACACAGCACCCAACTCACCAGCCAGCTTTCCCACCTGGGCTCTGACTCTTTTTCCGCACGCAGCGCTATTTATGCCAGCCCCGTCTATTACAGTCACATGCAAGAGTCCATCCTGGAAAAATGTCTTCTCCCCTGCAATATGAGTGACAGTCCCAGCAGAAAGGAATCCCTGTACTGGTTCTTCCTCTTACACCAACACCCCATCAACTTGGGGATATAGTCTCTCATCAGGTCACTGTCTCATTATATATCACCTAAAATTTGATACCCAGGGCAATCACCTGCGTAATCCTGCCACGATACGTTATGTGTATTGAATGCCACCTAGTTGTGGCAGGAAGCATGCCAACTATTTTAGAATTGGGGTTGGTTATGTATTTGGAGCCCCCCATTGGGTCGTGGGGTACTCAGTACCGGGTCATACACGGCACTTCTTAAAGGGGAATGTCACGGCAGCAGTGACCCGATCCGAGGCCCCGGTCGTCCAATAATAAAGCGTTGTTTTTGTGGTGAATGGAAAATGAGAAATGGGAATAAAGTTTATGGGGAAAAGGGGAAATGTTCGTGATGCCACCCGTAGTGTTCGGCAATGAGATGGTGACCGACGCTGCAGTTCAGATCCTTTGGGGCAGATGATGATGCAGCAGAGTTGGTGCAGCTCTCCACGGGTAGATCTAACCCCAGGGCAGATGTAGTGTAGAGATATAAAATAGCGGTGGTAGTTATGCTGGGCAGGTGTGATAGGAATAACACAAAGGACACAGCAAGGTGCAGTTTCCATACTTTTACTCACAGTTCCTTATGGTACCCAGCTGGGTGTGCTGTGCTCTCTGGGTCTGTGGTCCAGCAAACTCCCAGGTAAATTGGGGTGCACCTTTCCAGGACTCCTTTCATATGCCTTTCTCTAACCGTCTCTCTACGCTGGCTTCCACTTCTCCTGCCCAGCGCCTTACCCACAGTGTCCCAAGCCAACAACCACAAACCTGGTCAGATGACATCCTCTAGTCCCCTGGATTCTATCCGACTGCCTTTTTGGCGAGTTATGGGTGGATGTGGCTGTGACTAGGGTTGAGCAAAACGGGGCGGCCACTTTCATGAAACCCGACCCGACCCCTGTGTGGGGTCGGCCATGAAGTCGGCGATCTTCTGAATGTGGTATCGGAATTCCGATCCCGATTTCCGATATGTTTGCAATATCGGAAATCGGTATCGGAATCCATATTTAATGTAAAATAAAGAATTAAAATAAAAAATATCGCTATACTTACCCTCTGACGCGCCCTGGTACTTCCTTCCTTCGAATCAGCGCTTCCAGGACCTTGCGTGACGTCGCGGTGACGTCGCGGCTTGTGATTGGTCGCGCGGCCGCCCATGTGACCGCTCGCACGACCAATCACAAGCCGCGACGTCACCGCGACGTCACGCAAGGTCCTGCAAGCGATGATTCTTAGGAAGGAAGGCTGCCGGAAAGAAGCAGGGCGCGTCCGAGGGTGAGAATATACTTAATAGGAATATACTCACCCTCGGACGCGCCCTGCTTCTTTCTGGCAGCCATCCTTCCTAAGAATCAGCGCTTGCAGGACCTTGCGTGACGTCGTGGCTTGTGATTGGTCACAAGCCGCGACATCACCGCGACGTCACCGCAAGGTCCTGGAAGCACTGATTCGAAGAAAGGAAGGTTCCTGGTTAGTACCAGGGCACGTCAGAGGGTAAGTATAGCGATATTTTTTATTTTAATTCTTTATTTTACACTTAAATATGGATCCCAGGGCCTGAAGGAGAGTTTCTGCTAAACTTGGAGTTTCTCACTAAGTTAGGGCCAGTCCCTTAACTGCGACCTGGTTGCTCCACATTTGGATGCAGGACCCACGGGTGGCTTCTGCAGCTCCTGTGCCCTTAGGACCCCTTCTGTCTTCCTGGGAGCTTCTCTCTTTTCAGCCTTTTTCTCTCTCTGGCTCCCTCTGATAGGAAGCTCCTTCTCAGCATGTCTGTTTCACTCCATCTCCTCCCTCCTTCTCTTAGCTTTCCCTCCTAATTAGCTCCTCCCCTACTCTACCTACCCCACCCACTCCCAACACCCAATCCTATCCAGCCTGGGATGAGGCTTTCCTCCCTAAGGGTGCACCCAGATGCTCCGACTGAACTGGTGTGTGTTGGATGTGAGTGTTGGAGTCCTGGGTAAGGCTTCCTCCTTTTCATGAGAGGGGGATACCACACCTCTGGATGGAGTGCAGTATCTCTGTGGTGACTGGACTCCAGCGGCGCCACATATTCGCCTGTTGTTGTTTTTTTGTTGTTGGTATTTTTATTTTTGTCATTGTGGACAGGTTTGGGATTTCCAAATGTTTTCATCTGATTCATTATTTGTGACTTTTTGCAAAGCTGCAAAATTTTTCCCAAATGATTTTACGGATGGCAGAAAATTTTTACCACATTTTGAAGGTTAAAGATAAAAATTAAGATGGTTTTTGGTTGTCCACAGAGTTTATGAACCGTGTTCTAAGCTCAGTATTCTATCTGTATGGGCTCCCATGGATGGGTGTCTCAGTCTGTCCTACTCTGCCTTTACTCACATTGGCATTGTTTGACACATGGTTTTAATACTAGAAACAAATTAGGATCGTCCTGATGGGTACACCTTGACGTTGGTTGGATGGCTTTTATACCCTTTTGATCCAAATAGCGTTAAATAAATACCCTATGCTATTTACATGTACTATTACTGTTTACTGATTTATTTCTGTAGGGTATATGCTCGTTTTTGTTTTTTTCCTTAGCTTTTGTCTATGAAAGGGCCACAGTGTGAATATGTTCTTATACTTTGCATGTACTCTATACCAGCCCCGTTTTTTTTGTTTTTTCCATATAACTATGTAACTGTGTTATCCTTTTTATTTTTTATTTTTTACTGTTATTTTACCTTTTTTTCCACAAATTAATAGAACATATTAAAATAAGCTACTACAGTATGTAATATATTTTATCAATTTTACCTGCTTTCTCCTCCTGGACTGATCATTTATTCTGAATTCATTGGTAAAATATGCAAAATCTGCAGTAAGGGAAGACAGGTTTTCCCATTTTTTGGATAGGAGATGACCAGTTAGTGCTTTCAGAATTCTCTGAAGGGGCGGAGCTAGTGGAACACACTCTTGAAATGATAGATACAGTTTAAATAAATACAAATGGTAAACATTCCAAGGAGGGAAAGCTTCTTCTCCCAGCGGGCAGGAACCAAAAAGGGGCGAGACCTATGACATATGACATGGGACAGGGGCGAGACCTATGACATGGGAAAGGGGCGAGACCTATGAAAGGGGCAAGACATATGACATATGAAATTTAGGACAGTCTCCTTCAAAATATCTAAAAAATTATAAATCTTCCATTCCCTCAGCATATTACCCGTGATCTGAAACACTTTTAACCCCTTACTTTAGTCAGGAGCTGCCCCCATTAATCAGTGAGGCTAGGTTCCAGCCAGAACTGTTTTGGCAGGACATGAAGCAACGACTTTGTATTAAGCAGGGTGGTTTTAATGTTATGGCAGAGGGGTGTATCTACTTCTATATTTATAAAACACTATAGTCCAGACTAAACCTCCCATCTTTATGGACTATTACTCATAAAATATTCACCAGGACTGAAAAGTCAGCTCCTTTCACAGAAAGATCCAGTGTAATTAAAAAGATACTGTCAGCCGGTTCTTTTCATGCGGCCGTTTTGCCGGTGTAATGAGCCATAGTGAAGCCATAATCCGCCAGTATAACAGTATAATTAAGCCTTTTATTGGGCGACGTACTGTAGTTGTATAATTGTGCAATTACTTTGCTAAATATATCCGATGAAAGGCTCGACCTTCTTGGCCTTTGCGAAATGAAGGAGACGTAGGGAGATCTCATTGTAGGATGCTCTTCAGAGAAATGATGTGAGACGCGCCAATCTTACGGCTCTGATACTTAACAGGATAAGGAGCCTTCAGGAAGGTTACGCAGAGAAATAGACCTTGTATTAAAGTGCCGAGTCTCAATCAGAATATCTTATCCCAATCATCTTCGACAGATCTGGAAAATGGTGAGAATCCGAGGCTTCATCACTTAGAAGACTTCATCACTTAGAAGAGCCTGAAAATCGGAGAATAAAACTGAAGGCAAATTATAAGAGGGCTTCTAAAACTTACTTAACTGCTTGATGACTATGCCATAAAATCTAGCACATTGCCCCCCACTGCATAACATCCGGTCCCTCCATTGCCCACAGTATATAACATCCGGCTTCATCGCCCCCAGTGTATAACCTTCACCCCCCACCATGCTGTCTGCCTGTAACGTTATAGAGCGGGGGGCCGAGTTTTAAGGAGAAGAGGGCAGAAAAATCATCAACATGCTGACTACATAACTATAAAGTCCAAACCTCCTCTGATTTTAACATCAGAACGAACACTGCGCCCCTGCCGGGAGCTTCATGGCATCACCAAGCAGAATGCTGAGCGTCGGATGGATTGGTGTAAAGCCACCACCAATGGACTCTGGAGGAGACGTGTTCTGTGCAGTGACCGATCACACTTCTCTATCTGCGTCTGGTGGAGGAGTCTGAGTTTGGTGATTCCAGGAGGACATTACCCCCAGACTTCCAGCTTTGAGGGAACAGTTTGGGGAAGAGGAAGACCCTTTTCTGTTCCTCATTATTGTGGACAGTGCAGAAGGTCCATACAGACATGGAGGAGAACATGAGTTGCCGCACAGAGCCCGGACCTCAGTCTCAACTAGACCCCGAGATTGTGACCCTGACCTCCGCCCAACCTCCGGGTCTGACCTTACAAATGCTCCCTTAGATAAAGGGGCTAAAATTCCCACAGATGTCTCCAAAATCTTGTAGAAGTCCTTCCTAGAAGAGCAGGAGCTGTAAAGGCTTTAATCACTTGAAGTTTTCATTTTAAGGTGGTCAAAAACAGAGTTTTCTATTGGAAACCCCATATCAAATACTTTATCTTTGGAGAGTGTTTGCATTCCAGAAGTGATCTTGAAGAGTTTTTCCCTTTTTACAACCTTTTCTTTTTTCCCAACAGAAGCGGAAATAAACGTTCAAAAGACAAAAAAATATGAAAGGCAATGATTTACGAATGAAATGAATAGGCAGAGTCTTTCAAATGTCTTTTTTGAGCGATATTTCAGCATTTTTTGGAACACATCAGCTAAACGAAAATCTCATTAAAAAACGTTGCGCTCACATAGCCTTATAACCCTACGTTAAAGGGGTTGTCCACTTTCAGGAAAGTGCGACCCAAACTCTAAATATCAAACTCAAGGGCTGCTCACCATCTCTGTGTTCAGCGCCAACTCGCCTCCGCAGCTCTGGTCACAGCGTTTTGGCAACAGTTGTTACTCACTGCTGCAGTCAATCACTGAGCACAGGAGCTGTGCCGAAGTTGACGGCATGCACCACTGAGTTCAGTGATTTACTAGAGCGATAGAATACCCGTTTGATGTGACATGACCGCTGCAGCTAAAGTAGCGACATGGAGCCGATGATGACCCCGGGACGGAGAGTACCTACTGAGTTTGATATTTGAACTACTTTGCGGGGTCCCCTGAAAGTGCAGAACCCCTTTAACCCTGCTGTTGTCTTCGGTCTGGGGAGACCCATTTTGAACTTTGGTATTTTTGGAGGTGTTCAAGATGCGGTTCTGAAACTTGTGGTTAATTGACTTAAATGAGGATGGGTCGGTCGGCCACGGGTTTCAGAGCCGCATCTTGAATATTTTAAAGAATATTGAAGTTCAAGGTCGGTCGTTTTTGACCGAAGACAACAACAGGGTTAAGATCTATGGATGCAGAATGGGAGGTCAGAAATGTTCTTGTAGGTGTAATGTGGAGGGGGCACATACTTTTTTCCATATACTGTGCATTATGTCAGGTCCTACAGGTTACTCGTGCCATTATCTTTCCCTTCAAAACATAAAAAAATATAATTCCATAAATAGGAGTAGTAATTATTTATTATAATCTGTAAACCTTTCCCTGTGAATCCTAAAAACGCAGGTTAATATTTGAGGAGGTCAAAATTCCCTTTTGGCGGAAACTTAATTAATTTGTTATTAAAATTTGTGGCTTGATGGATAAACAGATTCAAAGCAGAAAACCCACAGGAGGCCGATGAAAGAACAGGAGCCGAAGAAGCCGTCACTTTAATAAATAACACCATTGTTCGTGCATGGATGCTTCTTCCCAGAAATAATATTGTTGGCATTCACTGGTTTATAACTGGATTACGATCATTAATATCCCCGATTATCTGCGGGTATTCTAATTATCCTAACCACGTACGTCGCAGCCGCCTCTTATTCAGCAGTTCATTAACTGCAGTAGCCTCGGAGAACTGCCATGATCTATTGACTGCAGAGGAGTCCATTTAATGGCACATGCCCCCTGTAGATGCTGAGAGACAAGGGATTTTTATTAAAAAAATAAAATCACCCTCTGCAAATCCAGCCATACCTCTCCGCTATTGCCTCATCAGCCCTGTGTAAACTGCTCTCCAAGTACCGAACAGTCACAAACTCTCCATGTCCAGTGCAGCCATATGGCTCCAATAAATAAGTATTTGATTCACTGCCGATTTTCCAAGTTTTCCCACCTATAAGGAATGGAGAGGTCTGAAATTTTTACCATAGGTTCACTTCACCCGTGAGAGACAGAATATAGAAATAAAAAACAGAAATTACATTATATGAATTTAACATAATTAATTTGCATTTTATTCCATGAAAAACAGAACTTAATATTTGGTCCAGAAACCTTTGCTTGCAATTACAGAGGTCAGACGTTTCCTGTAGTTCTTGACCAAGTTTGCACACACTGCAGCAGGGATTTTGGCCCACTCCTATATTCAGATCTTCTCCTGATCTTTCAGGTTTCAGGGCTGTTGCTGGACAATATTGAGTTTCAGCTCCCTCCAAAGATTTTTGTATTCTGTTCAGGTCAGGCCACTCTAGGACCTTGAAATGCTTCTTATGGAGCAACTCCTTAGCTTCCCTGACTGTGTGCTTCAGGTTAATGTCATGCTGGAAGACCCAGCCACAACCCATCTTCAATGCTCTTATTGAGGGAAGGGGTTGCTGGCCAAAATTTCACGATACTTCACCCCATCCATCCTCACTTCAATGCGGTGCAGCTATCTTGTCCCCTTTGCAGAAAAGTACCCACAAAATATGATGTTTCCTCCACCATGCTTCACGGTTGGGATGGTGATCTTGGGGTTGCACTCATCCTTCTTCCTTCAAACATGGCGACTCGAGTGGAGTTGATACCAAACAGTTCTATTTTGGTCTCATCTGACCACATGACAATGTCCCATGCATCCTCTGGATCAGATGTTCATTGGCAAGCTTCAAACAATCCTGGACATGTGCTGGCATGAGCAGAGGGACCTTGCGTGCCCTGTAGGATTTTAATCCATGACGGCGCAGTGTGTTACTGATGTTTGAGATGGTGGTCCAAGCTTTCTTCAGGTCATTGACCAGGTCCTCCTGTGTAGTTCTGGGCCAATTCCTAACCTTTCTTACCCCACCAGGCAAGATCTTGCATGGAGCCCTAGACTGAGGAAGATTGTCAGTCATCTTGTGTTGGTTCCATTTTATAATAATTGTGCCAACAGTTGTTGCCTTCTTCACAAGCTGCTTGCCTATTGTCCTGTAGCCCATCCCAGCCTTATGCAGGTCTGTAATTTTGTCACTGGTGTCCTTAGACAGCTCTTTGGTCTTGGTCATGGTGGAGAGGTTGGAGTGTGATTGATTGAGTGTGTGGACAGATGTTTTTTATACAGGTAACAAGTTCAAACAGGTGCAATTTATACAGGTAATGCGTGAAGAATAGGATGGCTTTTTAAAGAAAAACTACCAGGTCTATGAGAGCCAGAATTCTTGCTCGCTGGTTGGTCGATCTAAAACGTGTTTCATGCAATAAAATGCAATTTAATTATGTAAAAATCATAAAATGTGATTTTCTGTTTTTTTTTTCTTTTTAGATTCTGTCTCTCACAGGTGAAGTGTACCTACGCTAAAAATTACAGACCGCTCCATTCTTTGTAGGTGGGAAAACTTACAAAATTGGCAGCATATCAAATACTTATTTTCCCCACTGTGCAGTTCAGTCGCATATAAACCTTGTACAGTACAACCACATGGCTTCCCCTTATATACGGTGGAGCCACATATCCCCATGTACAGTGCAGCAGCAACATGTCTCTATGTACACATGCCCTCTGTGGAGACACGGGAGTAAGCGGGTGCTCTCGTCCTCTGGCCCAGCTGTCTTTAGAATGATCACATGGACCATGGCTCATCTCATTGAACGCATGCACTCCTTTCCGGTGGGCATAATAAGACTCAGACAACATAGGGTGAGGGTAAAACAGCATGACAGTGTGGCAATACTTTATTAAACCACGAAACAGACACGAACATATAGAACAGTCCCAGCAAATACCCAAGATGGTGCAAATTACAGAGTCTCACCCTTCTGCTGGCTTGCCGACATTAAAACAGATAAGACTTCGGGGCTTCCAGGGCCGACTACCCCCACTATTGGCACCCCGCTTTTGACAGTCATCTACAGTGAGGAGTTAACAACAAGCTTAGGAAGCTGAATGTCACGCCGTTCTGTCTGTATCTGGTCTTTGGCGTGACAATGCATGCCTTTGCTTTAACCCTTTGCTCCTTTCCCCCTAATTGAGCTGGGATACTGTTGGCTGTTAGCTGTATGGAGCCTTCTCAGTTCCCTGCTCTGCTGCTCAGCCATACATGGGTGGTTAGGTCTTTGCCCTGCTGCATGACCATCCGCATGTGCGGTCCCTGGTAGCCGCTGTGGAAGCTGTCCACGGGTTGCGAGGTCATTTGCAGCTGGTGCATGACTTTCCAAGTGTGTCAGGGCATGCCATCACAGCCCGGTGCCCTGAGCCTCAGTTCCTGCACTGATTGTGCTGTAATGGTTTCTGTTTGTGCTAAGGGTGTGCATGGCCACACCTCCCCTGCTTTTATCAGGGTTAGTGTGTGTACTTGAAATGCTGTCCCCAGCCAATTGCTGAGGGGCAGCTCCTATATAAAGTTCCCCTGCCCTATGGGCGGGGCCTGAGCTACTCATAAAGCTCCTGAACTTTGCTATGTGTGTTTTGTATTCCTGCACATTTCCTGTCTCCTGTACCAAAGTCCTAGCCTTAATTTCTGTTATGTCCTGTTCTGGTGGCTGTCCTGGAGGCGGTATATCGAGGGCCCGAATCCTTGATCCTGTACCTGTCTTGTACCTGACCCTGTCTGAACTGAGTCTGCTGTGTTATGTTCCTGGAATCCCTCTGCATCTGGAGCCTCGCACCCAGTGACTTTAAGTCTCTTGTAACCGGTGTTTCTGCTGAGCATCTACTACTCTGTGCTCTGGCTACCATGTGGTGCTAGCTCCTGGCAGGCCCAGCAATTTTGCGGTTCTAGCACCATCCCGCTTGAGATCCATCCTAGGCCCGATACCGGGAGCCTGATGACTGCAGTCTGGAACCTGATGACCGCTGTCTGGAGCTTGGAGCCTGATGACTGTGGTGGTGCCTGTAGGTCGTGTCGGATGTCCGGAACCGATCGACTCCTGTCTGATGTCTGCCGGTGACCCTGGGTCCAGATGTCCTGATATAATGTCTGCACCCTGATGTCCTGCCTGCGTCCTGCTGACCTCATGTACCCTGATGTCCTGATGTCCTTCCTGTGTCCTATGTCCTGATGTAACTGATGCCCTGGGCTGCCTCGCCAGTGTCCCAGCTGATGAGCTGGGCTGCTACGCCAGTGTCAAAGATGTCTATCCGGTATTCCTGATTTCCTTCCTGTGTCCGATGTCCTGATGTAACTGATGCCTTGGGCTGCCACACCAGTGTCCCAGCCGATGACCTGGGCTGCCACGTCAGTGTCCTAGATGTCTATCCACTATTCCTGATGTCCTGACTGTGTCCTGATGTCCTGATGTCCTTCCTGTGTCCAGATGTCCTGATGTCCTTTCTGTACCCTGATGTCTTGCCTGTGTCCTGACGACCTCGTGTACCCTGATGTCCTGCCTGTGTCCTGATGTCCCGCCTCTGTGTGCCTCGGTGATCCATTGGTACCTTGGGGACCACTGGGTGGTACCCTTCTGGGATGTGTGGAATCGGGAGCCTGGCCTAGTCATGTTTGGTTTATGTACTGTGTGACTTTACTTTAGTAAACTTTACTTTCTCTATACCTGAAGTTGTTAGGTGTAATCAAGTCATACGTGTCTCTTTCTTGTCCACATGCTCAGCTGCCACAGAACCCTGGTCTCTGCCCACCCCTAGTTCGGGTAGGCCCAGCTCCCCCTCTGCAGTATAAAGGGTCCATATTGCGTCCCCGGGGGGCAGGCGCCCCACGCCGTCATGATCGTTCGGCGTGTGGGCATCTACGGGCTGGGTCGCATCAGCGGCTGCAGCTGATCGTGACACTGACAGTCCATTGAAGTATGTGGCCAGGTGACCTGAGTGTCCCATCCTGTATTCTCCAAACGTCCTTGAGGGTTGAGTGGTGGTCAGTGTAGCAGCTCTGTATTCCTTCAGTTGGATCCATGAAGCCATGGCTACTGTCATGTAGATTCTGACAAATCAGGGGCAGATCTTTCTTTTATAGTTATTACAGATACCTATGAGGCCAACCGTAGACCTGATGTGCGAATTCAGCCGTTGCCAGCTGGAATGGAGGTAATCTGACAGCCACCGCTAATGCCTCTGCCAAACGATCTTCAGGAGGTCTTGCCCCATTTTCAGCACTCAGCCTGTAAATGATTCCGGGAGGGCAGGTCATCTTATCATTCATCCACCCAGTGGAAGGAAATGCAGCAAGGAGATTGAACGGGAATTCCACAGGTGAACAGCTGGCTAGGTCGATGGTGCCATCAGCAACGTCTTGGGTTTCTTAAACATTGAGTGAATTACCAGTATGATGGACTCATTGCTAGAGATGGGTTGCATATTCCGAAAACAGGAAAACACATATTTGGTAGGCAACTTGCTACACTGATCGGGAGAGCTTTAAACCAGAGAAATATGGGATGGGAAATATACGGCCAGGAAAAGGTTTGCAGCTAATGAATTCTGTTAAGAACTCTGCTATTAGAAGTGGAAATAAAGAACAAAGACAACGCATTCTGAATGAAAACGGAGGAATAAGAGAGACCAATGAGAACTAAAATGTGTCTATACAAATGCACAGAGCATGGCAAACAAACAAGGAGAATTGGAGCTACTACGGTAACACAGGATGAGAGATATGATGTCATAGGCATCACTGAAACTTGGTGGGATGATACACATGATTGGAATACAAACCTTGAAGGCTACAACTTATTAATTTTAAAGCAGGCTTAACAAGAGAGGACTGGAGGTATTGCATAGTTAGGAAAGCGTATATCTCCAGAGAGATGCAAGCTTCAAAGAATTGTAGCTTTGTGTAAACTGGGTAAGAATATAAGGAGAGAACAGAACGGACACTAATGTAGGTGATTACCATAGGGCACCTGGACAGACTGAAGACATGAATGAACTCTTTTACATCAGATGTCTTGGTTCTCAAAAAAGTATGACATAGTGAAAATGGAAAATTTTAACTATCCAGATTTGTTGGGAATCTCTCTCAAGCAAAAGTAATGGGTCCAGAAAATTCTTCTCTCCTCTTGCTGACAACATTATCCTTCAAAAAGGTAGATGAGAGACCAAGAGGATCTGCAATCTTGGACATAATTCTTGCCAACAGGGTGGAAATGGTTGAGGAAGTAAAAGTGGCTGGGAATTTAGGAGGTAGCGATCATGCTATTCTTGAATTTTGGATCACAAGACCAACGAGGCCTCAGACTTTAAGGTTGGACTTCAGAAAGGCAGATATTAATGGACTTAGAAACAGGTTAGGAAAGGTTCAATGGCAGGATGTTCTAAAGGACTGAAATGTCTAAGAAGGATGGGAGATTGTGCTAAATGAAATTCTCACTGCACAGTCAGTAAAATCACAAAAAAGGATGAATTGTAAGCATTTAAAGAGACCAGGATGGATGAACACATAACTTAAACACTTGCTTAAAAGGAATACTGTATTAAATGGAAAGAGGGGGCATATCTAAAGAAGAATATAATGCTGTTTGTAGGGAATGTATGGCAAGTGTTAAGAGGAGCTAAAGGAATTAATGAAGTGAGGCTTGCAAGGGATTCCAAAATGAATAAAAAAGGATTTTGGGGGTATGTCAAAAGCAACAGAAAAATTAAAGATGCTGTAGGATTTTTACAGGATGAAAAAGGTGACGTGCTCAAAAATGATGCTGAGAAGGCCGAACTTTTATATTCCTATTTCCTAGCTGCGTTCTCTAAGAAAGGAAATGTAAAATCAACTGATCTTCACAGTGTCATCAAAGGAATAAAATAATCCATACTATCTGTAATCAGAGAGATGGTGAGGGAACACTGATCTAATTTAAATGAATTTAAATCTGCTGGTCCAGATGAATTACATGTTAGAGTACTGAAGCATTGCAGCTTTAATTCTCCTCACCTCGACATGCTTAACATGTCACTCTCCGCAAGGAGAAACGATACTTCTTGCATCCCATGTTAGAGTACTGAAAGAATTAACAGAGGAAATTGCAGAACCACTAACCAGAATCTAAATCTGAATTTGAAAAAACCATGGAGAACAAAAGTCTCAGAAGATTGGAGATTCCAAAGACATACTGATAGGGAATTTAGATTGTGAGCCCCATCGGGGACAGTGATGATAATGTGTGCAAACTGTAAAGCGCTGCGGAATATGTTAGCGCTATATAAAAATAAAGATTATTATTATTATTATTATTGGAGAAGGGCAAATGTCCCAATCTTCTAAAAAAGAAAGAAGACGGAGCCAGGAAATTACAAGCCAGTGAGCTTTACTTGTATCCCAGGAAAGATATTTTAAACAAATTATTAATCAGCATGTATGTAAGTACTTGGATAGGAATACAGTAATTAACCAGAAACCAGCATGGGTTTGTAGCAAACAAGTCATACCAGACTAATCTAATTTCCTTCTATGATGGAATCACTGACTGGGTGGATGAGGGAAATGGGGTAGATATACAGTAGTATATCTCGACTTCACCAAAGCATTTGATAAAGTATTTCATGCTATCCTTATTGAAAAAATGAATAAGTATGGGATTGACAAGGCTACGGTTAGGTGGATCCATAACTGGCTCAGTGATCATACTCAAAGAGTGGTAATAAATAGTGCCCATCCAATTAGGACAGTTTTTCACGTGGGGACCACAAGGCTCTGCCCTGGCCCAGTGTTGGTCAACATTTTTATAAATGTTCTAGATAAGGGAACTGAAGGTAAACTGATCAAATTTGCTGACGATGCAAAACTAGGAGGGGTAGCCAATGCTAGAGAAGTGAAAAGAAAAAGAAAAAGTGGACGGCACTGCCCCACGCAAGACCCTCAACCTGTATATCCAATAGGTGTACTCATCTATAAGAACGGTTACGCTGTGCTTCAAAGATTCCGGGTGCTCTTCCAGAAAACCACAGGTGATTCACTTGCACAAAAAAGAAGAAAAGGAGGCACTCACCGATCTGTAATGTTCTCTTGCTTTATTGAATTTCCATCAAAAATTCATGGCTGGGAGAGTGAGGAAAGGAGCTCGTGTGAGCAGTACTAGACGACGGCCGTTTCACGCTCTATCCGCGCTTCCACTGTCAATATATTTATATTCGTTAGGGTTATCGGTCGACGGGTCATCAGAATGAAGGGTTGGCGACACATTACCAGGCACTGCCATACCCATATGTAGGGTGATATTCCTTAATTCTGAGAGTGTCCAAGGTCACACCACCACCATCTTAATTCTGAGAGTGTCCAAGGTCACACCACCACCATCCATACATTGATCATCGAGACTTAGTACTTTTCCTTTAAAAATTCAATTAACAGAAGCCTGTTATCATGGAAAGCCATTATAGCTCCCTGTAATGTTAGCATATGAAGAATTAATTAGAGTGAAATGTGATTACATAGCTGCTGCTATAGACATGGAACTCGAGGGATGCGGGAAATATAGCATAAAGGTCACCTTAAATGAAAGCCTATTGATTGGCCAATTAAATTAATGATATTTTCCTACCTATGAAGTCGTTATATTTAAATATCCCTTAATAAGTGTCCTCTTTTTTGCGGGAGATAATTAAAATACCATTGAGTCTAATTAAATTTGATTGGTTCTAAACAAGACTTGATAAGTATGTGCAATTACTGAATGCCGCTCTCACTACCTGCTGCATTACGCCACATGTCGATTTGGTTAAAATCCCAGTTTATCACTACATATAATTTCCATCCACCACTCCTCTTGGGCTATCTGCACAAAAGCTGTTCTGCCCTGTATGCACACATGGATTTTTCCTCTCTGAACCCTGTTCACACAGGTTATATACAGATGATCAGGTTTTTAAATACATCAGATAGGGATTGCATACATTAGTTAGGACTGCTCTGATAAGGGTATACCGTGAAGATTGGTAGAGCAGCTTAGTATACATTTTTTGCAAAAAACGTATCAACCAAATACCCTGTTTTTTACATCTTTTACTAGCACTTGCGGATTACTGCAACATTTTTTCAAACTGAGTGTTTTTGGTTTTACTATTCTTTTTTGTGTCTTCAGGTTTCTTGGTGGTGTGTGAACATGATCATACAGACTTGTTCACTGTGCAAGTAGCCCATGTGTTCCTGTTTCCATAATTGTTCTCTTGTGTCTACAAGACTGGGGAGTTCCACCACTCCTCTTGGGCTATCTGCACAAAAGCTGTTCTACCCTGTATGCACACATGGATTTTTCCTCTCTGAACCCTGTTCACACAGGTTATATACAGATGATCAGGTTTTTAAATACATCAGATAGGGATTGCATACATTAGTTAGGACTGCTCTGATAAGGGTATACCGTGAAGATTGGTAGAGCAGCTTAGTATACATTTTTTGCAAAAAACGTATCAACCAAATACCCTGTTTTTTACATCTTTTACTAGCACTTGCGGATTACTGCAACATTTTTTCAAACTGAGTGTTTTTGGTTTTACTATTCTTTTTTGTGTCTTCAAGACTTGATAAGTATGTGCAATTACTGAATGCCGCTCTCACTACCTGCTGCATTACGCCACATGTCGATTTGGTTAAAATCCCAGTTTATCACTACATATAATTTCCATCCAGTCAGTTCACACGGCTGTGATGATCTCTAGCACTTCCAGGGGTAAATCTGCCATAAAGATTAGGGGCACAAGGCCTAAGGCATATGTTTTCCCCTCTCCATAAGAAAAGATATATCTATGTAGTTATTAAATAAAACTGCTATACCATGACCTAATATTACAACTATACATTGAGACAAATTTTACCTATATACGTTACTGAATGTAACCTCAATACAAAGACAAATATTAGCAACTAGATGGTGGCCCGATTCTACCGCTTCGGGTATTCTAGAATATGCATGTCCACGTAGTATATTGCACAGCCCACGTAGTATATTGCCCAGCCACGTAGAATATTGCCCAGCTACGTAGTATATTGCCCAGCTACATAGTATATTGCCCAGTCACGTAGTATATTGTCCAGCTACATAGTATATTGCCCAGTCACGTAACATAGTAACATAGTAACATAGTTAGTAAGGCCGAAAAAAGACATTTGTCCATCCAGTTCAGCCTATATTCCATCATAATAAATACCCAGATCTACGTCCTTCTACAGAACCTAATAATTGTATGATACAATATTGTTCTGCTCCAGGAAGACATCCAGGCCTCTCTTGAACCCCTCGACTGAGTTCGCCATCACCACCTCCTCAGGCAAGCAATTCCAGATTCTCACTGCCCTAACAGTAAAGAATCCTCTTCTATGTTGGTGGAAAAACCTTCTCTCCTCCAGACGCAAAGAATGACCCCTTGTGCCCGTCACCTTCCTTGGTATAAACAGATCCTCAGCGAGATATTTGTATTGTCCCCTTATATACTTATACATGGTTATTAGATCGCCCCTCAGTCGTCTTTTTTCTAGACTAAATAATCCTAATTTCGCTAATCTATCTGGGTATTGTAGTTCTCCCATCCCCTTTATTAATTTTGTTGCCCTCCTTTGTACTCTCTCTAGTTCCATTATATCCTTCCTGAGCACCGGTGCCCAAAACTGGACACAGTACTCCATGTGCGGTCTAACTAGGGATTTGTACAGAGGCAGTATAATGCTCTCATCATGTGTATCCAGACCTCTTTTAATGCACCCCATGATCCTGTTTGCCTTGGCAGCTGCTGCCTGGCACTGGCTGCCCCAGGTAAGTTTATCATTAACTAGGATCCCCAAGTCCTTCTCCCTGTCAGATTTACCCAGTGGTTTCCCATTCAGTGTGTAATGATGATATTGATTCCTTCTTCCCATGTGTATAACCTTACATTTATCATTGTTAAACCTCAATATACGTAGTATATTGCCCAGCTACATAGTATATTGCCCAGCCACGTAGTATATTGCCCAGCCACATAGTATGTTGCCCAGCCACGTAGTATATTACCCAGCTACGTAGTATATTGCCCAGCCACGTAGTATATTGCCCAGCTATGTAGTATATTGCCCAGTCACGTAGTATATTGCCCAGCCACATAGTATATTGCACAGTCACGTAGTATATTGCCCAGCCACGTAGTATATTGCCCAGCCACGTCGTATATTGCCCAGCTACGTAGTATATTGCCCAGCTATGTAGTATATTGCCCAGCCACGTAATATATTGGCCAGCTACGTAGTATATTGCCCAGTCACGTAGTATATTGCCCAGCTACATAGTATATTGCCCAGTCACGTAGTATATTGCCCAGCTACATTGTATATTGCCCAGCCACGTAGTATATTGCCCAGCCACGTAGTATATTGCCCAGCCACATAGTATGTTGCCCAGCCACGTAGTATATTACCCAGCTACGTAGTATATTGCCCAGCCATGTAGTATATTGCCCAGCTATGTAGTATATTGCCCAGTCACGTAGTATATTGCCCAGCCACATAGTATATTGCACAGTCACGTAGTATATTGCCCAGCCACGTAGTATATTGCCCAGCCACGTTGTATATTGCCCAGCTACGTAGTATATTGCCCAGCTATGTAGTACATTGCCCAGCCACGTAATATATTGGCCAGCTACGTAGTATATTGCCCAGTCACGTAGTATATTGCCCAGTCACGTAGTATATTGCCCAGCCACGTAGTATATTGCCCAGCCACATAGTATATTGCCCAGCCACGTAGTATATTGCCCAGTCACGTAGTAAATTTCCCCACCACATAGTATATTGCCCAGCCACGTAGTATATTGCCCAGTCATGTAGTATATTGCCCAGCCACATAGTATATTGCCCAGTCACGTAGTATATTGCCCAGCGACATAGTATACAGCACAGAGCCACGTAGTATACAGCACAGACATGTAGTATATTGCCCAGCCATGTAGTATATTGCCCAGCCACGTAGTATATTGCCCAGCCACGTAGTATATTGCCCAGTGACGTAGTATATTGCCCAGTCACGTAGTATATTGCCCAGCCACGTAATATATTGCCCAGTGACGTAGTATATTGCCCAGCTACGTAGTATATTTCCCAGCCATGTAGTATATTGCCCAGTCACGTAGTATATTGCCCAGCTACGTAGTATATTGCCCAGCTATGTAGTATATTGCCCAGTCACGTAGTATATTGCCCAGCCACGTAGTATATTGCCCAGACACGTAGTATATTGCCCAGCCATGTAGTATATTGCCCAGCCACGTAGTATATTGCCCAGCAACATAGTATACAGCACAGAGCCACGTAGTATACAGCACAGACATGTAGTATATTGCCCAGCCATGTAGTATATTGCCCAGCCACGTAGTATATTGCCCAGCCACGTAGTATATTGCCCAGTGACGTAGTATATTGCCCAGTCACGTAGTATATTGCCCAGTCACGTAGTATATTGCCCAGTCACGTAGTATATTGCCCAGCCACGTAGTATATTGCCCAGTGACGTAGTATATTGCCCAGACACGTAGTATATTGCCCAGCCATGTAGTATATTGCCCAGTCACGTAGTATATTGCCCAGTCACATAGTATATTGCCCAGTGACATAGTATATTGCCCAGCTACGTAGTATATTTCCCAGCCATGTAGTATATTGCCCAGCCACGTAGTATATTGCCCAGCCACGTAGTATATTGCCCAGCCACGTAGTATATTGCCCAGCGACATAGTATACAGCACAGAGCCACTTAGTATACAGCACAGACATGTAGTATATTGCCCAGTCACGTAGTATATTGCCCAGTCACGTAGTATATTGCCCAGTCACGAAGTATATTGCCCAGTGACATAGTATACAGCACAGAGCCACATAGAATACAGCACAGAGCCACGTAGTATATTATCCAGTCACATAGTATATAACACTGCCCACACAGTATATAACAGTGGCCACGTAATATCTAGCACAGCCCACGGAGTATATCACACAGCCCACATAGTATATAACACTGCCTATGTAGTATATAGCAGCCACGCGGTTTCTAACACTGCCCATGTAGTATACAGCAGTGTGGACACCATATCCCTGTTAAAAAAATAATTAAAATAAAAAATAGTTATATACTCACCCGCCGAGATCGAATCCAGCAAGGCTCTGGCGCAGGCGATGAGCACGCGGCTGCCGCCATCTTCCGTTCCCAGGATGCATTGCGAAATTACCCAGATGACTTAGCGGTCTTCTGGGTAATTTCGCAATGCATCGCTGGGAATGGAAGATGGCGGCCGGCGCAAGCTGCTCGGCAGACTACGGAGGGTGAGAATAGCAGGTTTTTTGTTTTTTTATTATTTTTAACATTACATTTTTTTACTATTGATGCAGCATAGGCAGCAACAATAGTAAAAAGTTGGTGACACACAGGGTTAATAGCGGCGGTAACGCAGTGCGTTACCCGTGGCATAACGCGGTCCGTTACCGTCGGCATTAACCCTGTGTGAGCGGTGACTGAAGGGGAGTATGTGGGTGCCGGGCACTGGGCACTGACTGCGGGGAGTAAGGAGCGGCCATTTTCTTCCGGACTTTGCCCGTCGCTGATTGGTCATGGCTGTTTTGCCGCGACCAATCAGCGACTTGGATTTCCATGACAGACAGAGGCCGCAACCAATGAATATCCGTGACAGACAGACAGATGGAAGTGACCCTTAGACAATTATATAGTAGTATAGTAGTATAGCACTATACATAAAACAAATAATAACGCCACACCAAGAACATAATCATTACTATCACATAGTGACTAAATCATATTACTATATGGCTACTAAATAAAACCCATTCTACAGAGACCAATAATACAACAATACAATTACTAAAAAATACCCAATAGTCTAAGACCAATTTTACCAATAATAACCATACTGAAGGAACAAAATATACTGCTACACCATGATAACTACCATTATTTACTGCCATATAATGTCTGAATATTACCACCATACAGTTACTGAAAAAAACATTATTACCAATAATACCTGCACTATGCAACAGACAAATAATACCACTACATCACATCCAGTACCATTATTTACTATCATATAATGTCTGAATTATACCACTATACAGTTACTGAACAAAAATCTCTATATAAGGACCAATAAAACCACCATATAAATAACCGAGCAAAACCCAATATACCAACACCAACATTACCAATAGTACTACTATTTACTATTTAAGGAATAAAAAATACTGCTACACCATGATAACTACCATTATTTACTACCGTAAAGCATCTAAATAATACCTTCGCACAGTTACTTAACAAAGGTCGGTATATCAACACCATTATGATTAATAAAACCACCGTACAAAAGACAAAAATATACTGCAACACCATTAGTGCTACCAACACTACCACGGTATGACTGAATAAGAAGTTTTACTGTCATTTAATAAAATTCACTCTATAAAAGCCAATATTGCCATACTACATTTATTTTTCAGAAACAAGTATATGAAGATCAACATTCCCAATAATACCACTCTTCAAGGAAAAAAATAACACCGCTATACCTTGACCACTTTCATTATTTACTACTGTATAGTGTCTGAATAATACCACTTTACAGTTACTGAATAAATCCCAGTATACCTAGACCATGGTTACTAATAATACCACCCCTTTACTAAAGACAAATGCTACCATAATATACTACCATATAATGTCTGAAAAATACCACCATACAGTTACTGAACAATAATCTCTATATATAGAGATCAATAAAACCACCATATAAATAACTGAGCAAAAACCCAATATACCAACACCAACATTACCACTAATACTACTATTCAAGGAACCAAAAATACAGCTACACTATGATAACTACCACTTTTTACTGCCAGGTAACATTTGAATAAAACCACGATACAGCTACTGAACAAATCATAGCATATCCAGACTATTGTTACCTATAGATAAATAATACCGCCACACCAAAAGAACTACCATTACTATTACGTTGTGGCTGAATAACAGTTCTGAAAAAGAACCCACTTCATAAAGGCCAATATTACCACCATACAGCTTCTGTCCAAAATCAAGTATACGAAGACCAATATTACCGATATTCAAGGAAAAAAAAATACAGCTACACCATGACCACTATCATTATTTATTACCACAGTATATAGTGTCTAAATAATACCACCATACAGTTACTGAACAAAGCCCAGGTATACCGAGATCATTTTCATCAATAATGCCACCACTATACAGAGGACAAATACCACTACATCATAACCACCACCGTTATATACTACCATACAGTGTCAGCATAATACCAGCATACACTGAGTGAACAAAAATCTTTATAGAAATCCCAATAAAACTACCATATAAATGACTGAGCAAAGCGCAATATGCCAACACCAACATTACCAATAATACCACTATTCAAGGAACAAAATATACCGCTACACTATTACCATTATTTAGTAATGTATAGTGTCTGGATAATACCACCATACAGTTACTGAACAAAAACTTCTATATAAAGACTAATATTAGAAACTATACAGTTGCTGAAAAAAACTCAGTATACCATGACCAACATTACCAACAATACCTCTATTCAAGGAATAAAAATACCGCCACACCATGACCACTAAAATAACTAATACAGTACATAATAGCTAAATTACCACCATAAAGTGAAAAAAAAACAGTATACCAAGACCTACACACAATGACTGGCAGTCTGGCACTCATCATAGGCAGGAATAGGGGTGCCCCCTATCTTCAGTGCAGCCACATGCCCCCTTTCCACCCCTTTCAACTTTTAAGGTTTATTCATACAGAATATTTTGACTCCGGATACTTTTTTTCCATCGTTTCATTGTGATCTTTTTAAAGTGGTTTTGGCAAGATTTTTGCAGTGGAAACGCACCAAGAAATTTAAAAAAAAACGCATTCCTGCTAGACCTATTAATATAATAGAATTCTAAAACCTAATAGATTCTAATTGAAAAAGTGTAAAAAAAAAAAAAAAACAGGCAGAAAAAAAATGATTAAAACATCATAAAAAAAGCATGATTTTTTAAAAATTATTTTTAAATATCCTCCATGTGAACATAGCCTATGCTTTGGTTATATCTACCCTAAAATAGAGGAGACCTAATTATTTCAGTTTCCCTATGGATATCTCTCCTTCATAGGACTTTTTGGGGGCAGAACAGGTGAAGGTTCTATAAGAAAAAAAAAATTACAATGTAAAAAAAATAGAAAATGGAAAAAATGATGTTCTAAAGAAGACATATCAGCCCCTTAAAAGGAATGACAAGCGATATTTGTGAAAAGTCAGCTTTTCTGCCGGCCGTCAGTATTTTTGTCTTGTCTATGCTAGAGAAAAAAAAAGACCATTTGAACTACTTAATATGTTAGTGAAAATTGCGTGTCAAAAGCCAAACCCCCCGCTGTTCCAGAAACCGGTGCGGAGAGCCTCAAGCTGTGATATTGAATGGAATCCTATCTCATAAATTCAGCAAAGCCATTGAACCCGGAACGTGAGATTATCTATATATTTTAGTCTTTAGTCGTTTCCTTCACTCTTCTCTTTTTCCCATTGAATACGTTACCAGCCCTCTAACAATATGAATTGTACATCTATTTTTTTTTTTCTTCCGTCCTTCCAACTTGAAAAGTAACCGCTTGATAATTATATATTATGGCAAAACTATCTCGGAAATACACTTTTTTCCCCTCCTGATGATATCATCAGGATTCGTTCAGGTGGAGAAACATATGAATTTTTCAGAGGTCGGGAAATGACATTCTGCGGAGGTAGCACATAGGCTCCCATGATGTAAATACTCATAGCTTCTTGTATAGAAAATAACAGCAGTAATAAGTTTTTCTTTTAAGGAAGGAACATTCTAAAATATTTTTTAGGGTGGAACTTTCTGAAATTGGGCAAAAATAGTCTCTAGCTGGATGCAATCTGTCAGACAGTGTATCCAACATTGCCTCGTTTTCAGAGCCACTGTGTGCAGAATTATTAGGCAAGTTGTATTTTAGAGGATTATTTTTATTATTGATCAACAACTATGATCTCAATCAACCCAAAAGACTCATAAATATCAAAGTTTAATATTTTTGGAAGTTGGAGTGTTTTTTTTTAGATTTGGCTATCTTAGGAGGATATCTGTTTGTGCAGGTAACTATTAGGCTGCCGTCACACTAGCAGTATTTGATCAGTATTTTACATCAGTATTTCTCAGCCAAAACCAGGAGTGGAACAATTAGAGGAAAAGTATAATAGAAACATATGCACCACTTCTGTATTTATCACCCACTCCTGGTTTTGGCTCACAAATACTGATGTAAAATACTGACCAAATACTGCTAGTGTGATGGCAGCCTTACTGTGCAGAATTATTAGGCAACTTAATAAGAAGCAAATACATTCCCATCTCACTTGTTTATTTTCACCAGGTAAACCAATATAACTGCACAAAATTTAGAAATAAACATTTCTGACATGCAAAAACAAAACCCCAAAAAAATGAGTGACCAATATAGCCGCCTTTCTTTACGATGACACTCAACAACCTTCCATCCATAGATTCTGTCAGTTGCTTGATCTGTTTACGACCAACATTGCGTGCAGCAGCCACCACAGCCTCCCAGATATTTTTCCGAGAGGTGGACTCTTTTCCCTCCCTGTAGATCTCACATTTTATGAGGGACCACAGGTTCTCTATGGGGTTCAGTTAGGTGAACAAGGGGGCCATGTCATTATTTTTTCTTCTTTGAGACCTTTACTGGCCAGTCACGCTGTGGAGTAGTTGGAGGCATGTGATGGAGCATTGTCCTGCATGAAAATCCTGTTTTTCTTGAACGATGCCGACTTCTTCCTGTACCACTGCTTGAAGAAGTTGTCTTCCAGAAACCGGCAGTAGGTCTGGGAGTTGAGCTTCACTCCATCCTCAACCCGAAAAGGTCCCACAAGTTCATCTTTGATTATACCAGCCCTTACCAGTACCACACCTCCACCTTGCTGGCATCTGAGTCGGAGTGGAGCTCTCTGCCCTTTACTGATCCAGCTTCTGGTCCATCCATCTGGCCCATCAAGAGTAACTCTCATTTCATCAGTACATAAAACCTTTGAAAAGTCAGTCTTAAGACATTTTATCTTATGTTTCTTGTTCAGAGGTGGTCGTTTTTCAGCCTGCCATGTCCCTGAGTATCGCACACCTTGTGCTTTTTGTTACTCCAGTAACGTTGCAGCTCTGAAATATGGCAAAACTGGTGGCAAATGGCATCTTGGCAGCTTCACGCTTGATTTTCCTCAATTCATGGGCAGTTATTTTGCGCCTTTTTTGCCCAACACACTTATTATTATTATTTATTATTATTTATTGTTATAGCGCCATTTATTCCATGGCACTTTACATGTGAGGAGGGGTATACATAATGAAAACAAGTACAATAATCTTAAACAATACAAGTCATAACTGGTACAGGAGGAATGAGGACCCTGCCCACGAGGGCTCACAATCTACAATCTACAATCTACAATCTTGCGACCCTGTTGGCTATTTGCCATGAAACGCTTGATTGTTCGGTGATCGCGCTTCAAAAGTTTGGCAATTTCAAGACTGCTGCCTCCCTCTGCAAGACATCTCACAATTGTGGACTTTTCAGAACCCATCAAATTTATCTTCTGACCCATTTTGCCAAAGGAAAGGAAGTTGCCTAAAAATTAAGCACACCTTATAAAGGGTTTTGATGTCATTAGACAACACCCCTCCTCATTACAGAGATGCACATCACCTGATTTACTTAATTGGTAGTTGGCTCTCAAGCCTGAACAGCTTGGAGTAGGACAACATGTATAAAAAGTATCATGTGATCAAAATACAACTTGCCTAATAATTCTGCACACAGTGTATGCCCTGGTAGGATCTTCATAGGGGGCTTCCATCTCTGAAACCCACCAAAAAGCAGTGGCTCTCATTTTGGTGCATCCAGTCTACTACCTGGATGACAATAAAACTGAATTGCCATCGGTAATACCACCTTTTACCTCTAGTGGCCACTGCAGGAAAAATGCACAGCTAAAAATGTTCACGACATCATCACAACATCAGTAGCCCTCAAATCAAAATAAGGCTTTCTGTGATTGGTCAACCATTTTAAGAAAATGAATATATTTGTATTAGTCCTGGTTACCAATAAAATTATTCTAAACAAGTTTTAAAATTTTTATCACTGTCTTTCAGGGTAACATTTTGTTTCAAACTTTAATAGGGGGGTTTAACCCATAGAAATAATTTCTTTTTTATTATTATTCCAAAAATTACAAAAAAATGTATTTGAATTTTACAAATTAATTTTTTATTTTGTGCCTTCGGTTTCTCATCAGACTATTGATACCATTATTATTTGTTCTAATTCTACATTGATTTTCTAAAATTCTACATAGTCCCTGATGGCTGTACCAACACAAAGTAGCAAGTATTTGTGAAGTATGAAGGAAAATGAGACATGGTTTTCTAAATATATAAATCTGAAAATTGTGATGTGCATTTGTATTCAGTCCCCTATAGTCTGATACCCCTATATAAAATCATGAGTAATTTCTTCTCAGTATAACTACAGCTGTTCTGTGAAGGCCTCAGAGGTTTGTTTGAGTATATCATGTGTCAGACAGCATCATGAAAACTAAAGAGCCCACTAGACAAGTCAGGGATAAAGTTGAGGAAAAGAGTAAAATAAGGTTAGGTTATAACAAAATATAGCAAAAGCTTTGAACATCTCATGGAGCTTTGTTCAAGCCATCATCCAAAAATGGATGGAGTATGGCACAACTGTAAACCTACCAAGACATGGCCATACACCTAAACTTACATCCCAAGAGAGGAGAGCACTAATTAGTTTAAATAGTTTTGATATCTACTCTCCAAGCACATTTTCATAGCATTTCTATTTAGTATATAGGAATCATCCACTTTATGGCATATATGTTCTCTTCACAGGCCAGACATGTAATCAGAGTGAGCTATCTAGTAAAACCTGTATGACCATGTTTTGGGAAGAGTGCCCACAAGATAGGGCAAGATTATGTCAATAAGATTCCTTTGTCATTTAGCTAAAATTCTCTGTATGGCCCTTTAAAAGATAAATTAAAGACCCTTCCATCAGCCGTTAAAAATATGCTTCTTTTGCTTTACCGTCAAAATAATATTTATCTCAGCTATGTGCAATGTCATAATTCATCATCTATCCGGCTTTGTGTGAAATATGAACCTGTACCATAAATCAGACATTCAGAATCCTGTAGAGAACAAGCTGCGGATCATCGTGGAACATTTTATCTTCCGGATGTTCCAGTGGGCATTAAATAATTGATTTTTATTTGTCCTTGTCTTCCTCTCCTCAGGTAGATAAATTGTATAGACTATTCCAGGGATCAGTTTCACAAATGGATTAAGCGTATTGTTATTTAAGAACATTGCTTTGCTAACTGTGAAATCAATGACAATGATGTAACATTAAGATCCAGGACCCAATGCAATATTTGTAACAGGGGCACCAACTATCGGTTTATATTACTTGTCATGTTATATGAGGCAGAGGGAACTTTTGGATCCACTCAGATTCCCGAGGTGCCACTGGAACCTCTGCATCCCCTATTGTTACACCCATGTTCAATTCTGCTATGGACATGGATCACCAAATAGATTTGCTTTACCAGAAGCAGCAAATCAGATCTCGTGCTTTGCACTGATGAGGGGCAACAATCTGAAACACCATGTCTTCAAATTGAGATGCAGGTTTGGTTTTTGATCCTAAGTCATATTCCAAGACTCATTAAAGGATCAATATTGATTTTTAGGATTGCTACTTCCAATAGGTGGCACTAAAGTCCTCTTCCTCGCTGTATATTTAATTTCTCAGAGGAGCATTGCATGGTTTATAAGCCTCCTTACACTGGCATGCCAGGCTTGTCACTCTGCACCAGAAAAAACGTTACCTCTTAGATCCAAGAAGCATCAAGGAACTCACACTGATTAAAAACCCACTGAAAATTAGATCCTCAAGGGTGGGGCTAAAGCCAAGCGCATAAGAGGTCCTGGTCCACTCTTGACTTGAAAATCGTACTGCATATTTACTGTTAGGACTGGCAGAACGCACCAAGAAAGGTGATATAGATGCGTTCGCAGTCCGGGGTCCACCGTGCAGGTGAAAACCTGCTGCTAGTAAATACAGACTATATGACGGTACACTAAAGTATATACACGTGGGTTCAACCTCACCCAGCGTGAAGGGAGCAATCCTGTTGCGTCACAGGATCGCGGTACCGCACCTAAAGCGCGAGCGAGTAGTCAGCGTACTTAACCCCAACTGGGATTGAAGTCCCATTAGACCCCCGCTGGCACTACACCACAACTGGGTGTGTAAGGAAACAAAGTATAAATATATAAATGCACAGGAGTGCGAGCAATGCCGCACTGACGGACGCCACCAACCACACTGGCTTGGGTATGGAAAGCGCAAGGCAAGCGCACGGCGCCGTACAGGCGGACACAGCAAGAGGACGCTGTAATGTGTGTATCGTGCAGATGATTAGTCGGGCGCTAGATAGCTACCAACATCCGCGAGCAGACAACAACTCTAGGGAGGGATATTTAGGAGCTTTCATCGATCGACATACATTCATCTACACACACACATATAACATTATGAGACAATACTAGCGCATGGCCGTGCGGTCATGCGCAGTTTATATAGTTGCAGCACAGGAAGTGGCTACAGCACTTTTGCCCTTCCAAGACCTGCCAAGAGGACCAATGGAATGTGCTGCAGAGCCTGAGCACATGACCCTCAATCTCCAACGGGAGATCTTACCCTGGGCATGCTCAGTACGTGCAGACAAGGACTTAGTCCCAGAGAAGTCCGCTCTCTACTGACCAGCACTGACTTTAATGGCAGAGGCTGAAGAAGCAGCAGCAACTCTTCGCGTAGAGTCAGACTGAGCGAGACGCTGGGATCGACGTCCCTGCTGAGCAGACTCCACTGCGGCTGGAGGAGAATGGGACACCGCAGCGGAGACGGATCGAGATTCCCCCTGTGCAGCAGAGGAAACTCGACTCCTAACATTACCCCCCCTCCTAGGGCCCCCCCCTCCTTGGGCCTCGCTACGTTCGAAGGCAGCAATGAGCTGCGGAGCCCGAATGTGCTCAACAGGCTCCCAGGACCTGTCCTCGGGGCCATAACCCTTCCAGTCTACCAAATAAAAATTTTTACCACGCACCACCTTGCACCCCAAAATAGCGTTCACCTCATAATCGTCCGTAGACGAACCCGATGTCCCAGCAGATGACTCGGAAAACCGGGACATATACACGGGTTTCAAGAGGGACACATGAAAGGTGTCGGTGATACCCAGGCGTGGCGGAAGGGCCAAACGATAGACCACAGGATTAACCTGCTCGAGGACCTTGAATGGGCCCAAGTAGCGAGGAGCAAATTTAGTGGACTCAACTCGCAGCCTGATGTTACGGGCGGAGAGCCACACCAAGTCGCCAGGAGCAAAGGTCGGAGCGGGGCACCGATGAGCATCGGCGGAGGACCTCATTCTCTCCTTAGAGGCCCGAATGGCATCCTGAGTGCGGTCCCAAATATCCCGTGCCTCCACAGCCCAGTCTGCCACCCTGGAGTCGGCGGAAGACACGGGCATAGGCACAGGTACCCGTGGATGCTGACCATAGTTGAGGAGGAATGGGGTTTGTCCAGTGGAGTCGGCTACGGCGTTGTTCAGTGCAAACTCTGCCCATGATAGCAAGGATGCCCAGTCATCCTGCCTGGCTGAAACAAAATGTCGCAGGTATGTGACCAAGGTCTGGTTGGCCCTCTCTACCAACCCATTCGTCTCGGGATGATAAGCGGAAGAGAGATTCAACTCAATACTGAGAAGACGACAGAGCTCTCTCCAGAACCGAGACGCAAACTGGGGACCCCGGTCACTGACAATTTTGTCTGGCATACCATGCAGGTGGAAGATATGTCTAATGAACAACGCTGCCAAGGCCCGTGCAGAAGGTAACCGTGGTAGCAGCACCAAATGCACCATTTTTGAGAAATGATCGGTGATGACCCAAATGATGGTACAGCCGCGAGACTTGGGCAAACCCACAACAAAGTCCATCCCGACCATCTCCCAGGGCCTATCTGCCACCGGCAAGGGATAGAGCAAACCAGCTGGCCTTTGACGCAGAGATTTATTTTTGGCGCAGGAGACACACGCCAGAACATAATCCCTGACATCCCGGACCATATGCGGCCACCAGTACGTCCTCGCCAGTAGCTCAGATGTCCTCTTTGTCCCAAAGTGTCCACCCACCCTGGACGAATGAGCCCAAGAGAGAACCTCCGGTCGCAAATTAATGGGCACAAAAGTCTTGCCCGGAGGCACAGACTCTAGCGAAACCGGCGCCACGGTTCTCAGGCTCTCGGAAGGGACAATAAGCCAAGGCTCCTCTTCCTCCTCCTCAGTTGACATAAGGGAGCGAGAGAGAGCGTCAGCACGGATATTCTTCTCCCCGGCGAGATAATGAAGGGAAAAGTGGAACCGGGAGAAGAACAGGGACCATCTGGCCTGGCGAGAATTTAGCCGCTGGGCTGTCTGCAAATAGACCAAATTTTTGTGGTCTGTGTAAACTTGGAAGGGAAACCGCGCACCTTCCAGAAGGTGTCTCCACTCCGAAAAGGCCAACTTCATTGCTAGCAACTCCCTGTCCCCGATGGAGTAGTTCCTCTCCGCTGGCGAGAAGGTCTTGGAGAAGAAAAAGCATGGATGCTTCCGAACTTGAGCATCCTTTTGGTAGAGGACTGCTCCAGCACCAACGGACGAGGCATCCACCTCCATTAGGAATGGCTTATCCACATTGGGACGATGTAAGATGGGAGCGCTAGCAAAGTGGGACTTAATAGAAGTGAAGGCCTTGGAGACCTCTTCCGACCACAATTTGGGATTCGCTCCCTTCTTGGTGAGGGCTACCAAGGGAGCTACCAGAGTTGAGAAGTGGGGAATGAACTGGCGGTAATAGTTTATGAACCCCATAAAGCGCTGCACCGCTTTAAGAGAATGGGGCTCTTGCCAGTCCATCACAACCTGTAGTTTGGCAGGATCCATAGCCAATCCCTGGGCGGAGATGATATAGCCCAGGAAAGGTAAGGACTCCTGCTCAAACACACACTTCTCCAACTTTGCATAAAGAGAGTTTTCCCGTAGGAGGTCGAAGACTCTGCCAACATCTCTCCGGTGGGAGTCAATATCTGGAGAAAAGATGAGAATATCATCCAGATAGACTACAACCGAGGTGGAAAGCATATCCCGGAAGATGTCGTTGACAAAGTCTTGGAAAACGGCAGGTGAATTACAGAGCCCGAAGGGCATCACCAGATACTCATAGTGCCCATCTCTGGTGTTAAATGACGTTTTCCACTCGTCCCCCTCACGGATGCGAATCAGGTTATAAGCACCCCGCAGATCTAGTTTAGTAAACACTCTAGCTCCCCGAAACCTATCGAAAAGCTCAGATATCAACGGCAAAGGGTATTTGTTCTTAACTGTGATAGCATTAAGACCCCTGTAGTCTATGCATGGACGTAGTTCTCCATTCTTCTTCTGCACGAAAAAGAACCCTGCCCCAGCAGGTGACACTGACTTCCTGATGAACCCTCTTGCCAGATTCTCTTGTATGTACTGAGACATTGCCTCCGTTTCCGGGAGAGATAATGGATAGACTCGACCCCGGGGAGGCTCAGCACCAGGCAAGAGATCAATAGGACAGTCATAGGGGCGATGGGGCGGAAGAGTCTCCGCTGCCTTTTTGGAGAACACGTCTGCATAAGACCAATATTGCTTGGGGAGAGAGGAGAGATCTGCGGGTACCTCTGTAGTAGTAACCTGAACGCACTCTCGATGACACCTGTTCCCACAAGATTCACCCCATCCCAGAATTCTGCCTGAGGACCACTCAATGTGAGGAGAGTGGTACCGTAACCAAGGTATCCCCAAGAGAACCTCATCAATTCCCTCAGGAATGACGAGTAGAGATATAATCTCCTGATGAGATGGTGACATGGACAGAGTAAAAGGGATAGTTTGATGTGTAATCTGTGTGGGCAGTGTCGACCCATTCACCACTCGTACCGTTACTGGTTGAGATAGCATGACCAGAGGAATTGCGTGAAGTTGGGCGAAGGCTGAAGACATAAAATTGCCCTCCGCCCCAGAATCCACGCAGAGTTCCACCGAGTGAGAGGATGAGCCCAATGTTATTGTCCCCTTAAAGGACAATTTGGAGGCAAACGTCGCCGTGTCTAGTGCACCTCCACCAACTACCACTAGACGCTGACGTTTCCTCGACCGCTGGAGACATCTGGAGGCAAGATGTCCAGACTGTTGGCAAATATGACAAATCTGGAGTGCATGAGCGGTCCGGGACTTAGATCCTGCTCGAGACTCTACCACAGGCTCATGGGGCTCAGGAGCCTGGTCTGGAGATTCCAAAGGTTTGGCGAAGGTGGGAGCCAGCCGAAACCTCTGCCTACACTGGGCTCGCTCTAACCTCCGCTCGTGAAAATGGAGATCAATACGAGTGGATAGAGTAATTAATTCCTCCAGTGTGGCGGGAATCTCCCTAGTGGCCAGGGCGTCCTTAACGTGGTCAGCCAGCCCCCTCCAAAATATTGGAATGAGGGCTTTATCCGACCACTCCAGCTCAGATGCTAAGGTGCGGAAGTGGACGGCAAAATGACTGACCAAGGACGAGCCCTGAGTCAATGCCAACAATTGGAGCGCCGCATCATGGGTGACACGAGGTCCCAAAAAGACCTGTTTCAGAGTGCTCAGATACAACGGAGCACTCTGCACCACATGATCGCTACGCTCCCATAGCGGCGTAGCCCACTGCAACGCTCTGTCCGACAGAAGAGACACTATAAATCCCACCTTAGTCCGCTCTGTAGGGAAACGAGAGGCCAGAAGCTCGAGATGGATAGAGCACTGACTCACGAAACCCCTACAAGACTTACTGTCACCAGAGAATTTCTCTGGAAGCGGGAGGCGAGTTAGAGTCGGGACAGGAGCGGCAGTGGACAAGGTGGCTGCAGCAACACTAGCAGCCTGAACAGCGACAGCAGTGACATCCACAGCTGAAGTTGAACGCTCAAGAGCCGCCAACCTTCCCTCCAGCTGCTGGATGTACCGCTGTGAACGCTGATCGTCCATCATTTACTAGCCTGACCCTGGCGCTAGTATTCTGTTAGGACTGGCGGAACGCACCAAGAAAGGTGATATAGATGCGTTCGCAGTCCGGGGTCCACCGTGCAGGTGAAAACCTGCTGCTAGTAAATACAGACTATATGGCGGTACACTAAAGTATATACACGTGGGTTCAACCTCACCCAGCGTGAAGGGAGCAATCCTGTTGCGTCACAGGATCGCGGTACCGCACCTAAAGCGCGAGCGAGTAGTCAGCGTACTTAACCCCAACTGGGATTGAAGTCCGATTAGACCCTCGCTGGCACTACACCACAACTGGGTGTGTAAGGAAACAAAGTATAAATATATAAATGCACAGGAGTGCGAGCAATGCCGCACTGACGGACGCCACCAACCACACTGGCTTGGGTATGGAAAGCGCAAGGCAAGCGCACAGCGCCGTACAGGCGGACACAGCAAGAGGACGCTGTAATGTGTGTATCGTGCTTATGATTAGTCGGGTGCTAGATAGCTACCAACATCCGCGAGCAGACAACAACTCTAGGGAGGGATATTTAGGAGCTTTCATCCATCGACATACATCCATCTACACACACACATATAACACTATGAGACAATACTAGCGCATGGCCGTGCGGTCATGCGCAGTTTATATAGTTGCAGCACAGGAAGTGGCTACAGCACTTTTGCCCTTCCAAGACCTGCCAAGAGGACCAATGGAATGTGCTGCAGAGCCTGAGCACATGACCCTCAATCTCCAACGGGAGATCTTACCCTGGGCATGCTCAGTACGTGCAGACAAGGACTTAGTCCCAGAGAAGTCCGCTCTCTGCTGACCAGCACTGACTTTAATGGCAGAGACTGGAGAAGCAGCAGCAACTCTTCGCACAGAGTCAGACTGAGCGAGACGCTGGGATCGACGTCCCTGCTGAGCAGACTCCACTGCGGCTGGAGGAGAATGGGAGACCGCAGCGGAGACGGATCGAGATTCCCCCTGTGCAGCAGAGGAAACTCGACTCCTAACATTTACCATACTTAAATCATTTTTGCAAGTAGAGATGTATAACCCTGTATGTTACCCCTTTCTCATGTACAGCACCATGGAATTAATTGTGCTATATAAATAAATAATAATAATGAGTTAATCTACCAAAACTCGTTTCAGACAGATTCACTCGATCCGGCTACGGAATTCAATTCGGTCAGAATAAAATCGGTACAAATCAAATTAGTCCCATTTGCCATTTATTTTGCTCCTATGCATAAGATAAACACACCAATAAGGGCTAATGTGACAGTAAATTTAAGAAAACCTACATAATAAATATGCAGGGCTCAACATATAAAAAGTACCGTATTTTTCGGATCATAAGATGCACTTTTATGATCCCCAAAATTAAGGGGAAAATGGGGATGCGTCTTATAAACCGAACACAGTTCTTACCGATGCTGCGGGCATGGAGCGGGGGGTGTTGCGATGGTGGTGCGGTGGTCCTGCAGTGTGCAGTGGTGCTACGGTGGCGAGCGGTGATGGTATGGCGGTGAGCGGTGGCCCTGCGGCGGAATATGGTGGCCGCCATTCTTCTTCCGGGGTCTGGTGTCTGGCTTCCGGGTTCTCAGTCGGCGCATGCGCAGATGAAGGAAAGCCAAGATCTCCATCCGCATCTGCCTGTTCACGATGGCTCCAGGAAAATGGCCACGGATGCAGCACAGGCGCAGATGGAGCTCCCGGCCCGGCCTCAATTATGTCACCACTGGTCAATGATGCTGTGCTCGCAGCTGCTCATTCACCAGTGGTTTTCAGCCTGGATGGTCACATCTGTGCACCATCCAGGTTGAAAACTGTTTCTCCCCCAGACATGGATTGCGGCGTGGGACAAAACGACGGACAGGTATGGTATATTGTTGTTTTTTTATTTTACTTTTATTACCAGAGATCGAGGGCTTCGGTGGAATTAGGTGAGGTCGTAAGTATGGTTTAATTGAGCTTATTAAAGGTGTCTGTGTCATTTTTTCAATTAAAGGACTTTATTCTGGCTGTATCTTTATTAACAACACAACTATAGAATTAGTAATGGACACCTCTCCATTACTAAGTCATGGGCTTGATGTCACCTGACAATACAAAGGTGATATCAACCCCACAAATATGAACCCCACTTGCCACAGCTACAGGACAAGTGGGAAGAGCCAGGAAAAGCACCAGAATTGGCGCATCTAATAGAAGAACCTTTTCTCGGAATAACCCCATCATCTGCTCCTGCTGTCACTGTTATTAGCGGCAGCAGGTGTAAGTTGATTGGAGTAATAGTCCAAAAAGCCCCCGCCTGCTGTCATTGTTCTGACTTGAATATAACTCATCATTCTCCTCTGCTTGCGCTGATCGCTGACAGAGAAGGGGAGAATAATGAGAGCCGTCTTCAGCACCCGGCGCCGGGGAACAGCGCTTACTGTAGCACTTCTTCCCCAGCGCCGATGCGTGTCACACGGATGACATCCATGTGTGCTCTCCATTTGCACAGTTCCATGTGTGTTCACATTTTGCCGACGGTAAAAAACGGACATGTCTACGTGTGGGGCGTATGGACATACCATGGAAACACACTGACATGTGCACAGACCCATTCATTTGTATGGGTCAACGTATTTCAGTGTCTCCGGTACGTGTGAAAACTGTCACCACACACACTGGAGACAAGGATGTGTGAAAGAGGCCTAAAGCTGAGGAGGGAGAGAAGAGTGATTCTCCTCCTCCTCTGCAGGGTTGGATAATGATTGGCTGAGGGAACTGTTGCTGAGCTGCCTCTACCAATTACATATCTGTCCCTGCACACTATTTAATGTTGCAACTACGGTACTCACAAGTCCAAGGTCCTTTTAGGAAAGGTGAGCAAACAACCCCCATCATCCTTCAGAATATACTATATCAATGGGTATATTATGAAGGATGATGCGGGATCTAGCCATATTTAGTGTAAATATGCACTGTAATGTAGTGTTCAAAGTGTTTATTGCAAATGTGACTACCACCTCCCTCATCTTTCAGAATACATCCATGTATACAGTGAGTAAGTGTATTCCTGAGGATGAGGGGGGTGATAGTCACAATATTTGGTACTGAAGGCACTGTACTGTAATTCACAGATCCCCCATAACAGAGCGTCTTCCACAGAAGTTACAGTGTTTTTGTATTTTATTATTTTTGCGCACTATTTTGCTCAAAATATTTTTTTTCTTATTTTCCTCTCTAAAATCTAGATGCATCTTATAATCAGGTGCGTCTTAAAAAGTGAAAAACACGGTGTGTATATATATATATATATATATATATATTATTTTTATTATACAATATATAAAAGGCAATGAAATAAACATACAAAGTTAGACATTAAAAATCGGTGATTGGTGAACAATGACACCATCCAAATAAGATATAGAGCAAATCAAGAGTGGAGATATATTGAATATTGTATGTACACTCTCAGCATTGAGGACAGATACTCGGGAAAACATGTGAACCCTAAATAGCCAATATAGAACAAACAATATAACTATTCCAAAAATAAATAAATTAAGATGATGCATCAAAATGCACAGTAGCATTGAAGGTACCTCACCAATCAAAGAAAGCACACCTGAAGTGCGTTTCGCATGAAGCTTCATCAGGTGCACATTGTTTTTTAAAGGTTTTAATATAAATAATAAATTGAGGGGAGAAAATACATTAAAATAATAATGATAAAACAGATTATACTCTAAGGGCCTAGGACAATTGAGTCTTTGCTTTATTTTTTATTTTTTTATGTCTTTGTTTTATTAACCCCTTTTCAGTCCATAGAAGAATCCAGAATGAATTTGAACATGCAAGATAAATTAATTTAAACAATTGCAAAATTAAATAATATAGCCCCTTCCCTATACAGCAGAGGCCCAGATGGACAAGACAGTGCTCGTTCTACCAGGAAGACTTCCTTTCTCTTTATCTAACTCTGTCAGGATTCCTGCTGTCATTCAACAGTTTGACCACTAGAGGCTGCTATTGTTCACCTCAATAATTGTGCTGCAATTCCACTCCTTACCACTGGAGGCTGCTGTTGTGTTCTGCAATTACCCTATACTAAGATGGCAGGTTGTTCTCATTTATCTCCGGACTTTCCTACAACTCATTTGCTGTCTCCAAGGACTTCTACTACTGCTTATGTTCTCGCTCGTGCTTCTTCGCCACTGGATTCCAGCAGTGCTACACCAGTATCATAATAAACTCAAACTTTTATATTAAAAATCTAGCCCCTCAGAAGTAAAGAGCTAACTGAAAGCTAAAGCTAAGATTATTAAGGAGGTATAATGTAGAGATGAGTGAATCAATTTGATGCAAACTGAATTTGTGTCGAATTGTGGAAAATTTGAACAATTTGCGATTCATTTCGGACCGAACAGCAAAAAATACTCATCTTTATTTTACACAAAGCACTACATTGTCTTTACCAGAGATTGCTCACATGACCTCAGGATCGGCCACATAGGCTTCCCCATAATGCCTTACAGCTATCATTTCACATGGTATAGCCCAACCAATCAGGAGAGACTATAGCCAGTATAAAAGCAAAGGCCAGGAATGTAGCTGTCATTTTGTAGTGAGAGCTCATAGCTCAAAACTTCTCAATTTTAATAAGGAAAGAAATAAAAGGTTGCAAGGCAACTGGAAGCTTTGACATACTTGAGATTTGTGATGAATTCACTACAAATTAAATACTGCTGAAGAATTCGATGAAGTTGGAGAATTTGAATTTCAAAGGATATGTTCATTTCTATGTAACCCTTGTAGGGGAAGCATGCTGTACAGGAATGGAGGCTGATAGGAGACATTAATTCAAGTCCTCTTCAGCTGCATTGTCTTGTCAACCTGGAAGAAGAAGTTTAGCAGCAGGACTGACTGGCTGAGCAAGCTACAGAAAGATGGGAAGAGTTAACAGCACTAGAAAACGTGGGGGTTGTCAGCCATTACTGGAAAAAAAAACACTCAGGATCCAGAACCAGAGCACAGTGTGAACTGCAGAGTGTGAACTGCAGCTCCATGTGAGAGGACAGTGAGCCCTGGAGTTTAACCACAGCTAAAGACCAGCCAGGTTGCCCAAAGATGTCCACCTACACCTGTCTTCCCGTCAAGAAGATTCCTGCCTTCCATTAGCAAGGGACTGGATCCTGAAGCTGCAGGCTGGAACCATGTACAACTGCCAAACTGCTACATCAAGGAGTGGGTAGCTCCTGCTGGGACTTGTGCTTTCACTGGAGGAAGTATATTAGAACTATCTATAAGGGATTATTGCTGGGACTTGTGGCTCAACACCCAAGGAATTATAATAGGACCAGCCATGGAGGGGTTTTTCTTCTTATTATATTAAGTGCACCAAAGGATTATGCAAGCACGCCAACACCTGTGGCACCTGTTAAGTATTCCAATCTCATCTCTTGTGAGTGTGTACAAAGTGAGAACAGGAGTTGACCCCTAGCAAAAGAAGAAGACCCTTGTGCATTCCAGTACAGCTCCCAGCAAGACTCGGGTGGAGGCACTGCGCCATACTGAGGTGAGAACTACCTAACACTCTGACCACGGAGGAGGCTTAAAAGGGTGTTCCCTCTAGTAAAATCACGTTGATTCATTAAATTAACTCTTTACAGTACAGACATATATAGAAAAAGATATTTAATCCTATCATGGAACCATATCATAAAGGAAGACGTAGTGCTCCACTGGTAGAAAATCACAAGAAGATCCTCTGAGGTTGGGACAGCACCAGATGTAGGTGAGCCCTAGAGGGGCAGTGTCAAAAATAGACTCCTTTTTATCTTTTTCGACTCCCAAAAACAGAATTTATCTAAATAGAACACCATAATGGCCCTCAAGTCCAAGGGCTCTTAGACTTCCTAGACATCTACTCACTTTATTTCACAAACGAAGCAAAGAATGACAGGAGCATAGCTTTCCACGAGGTACAGAGGCTGAGATATCACCTTAGCACTGAAATCCATGGAAGCCCAGTTGTCCCTCTACCGCAAATGGCTATTGGGGGCCCATTTTTACAATGTGCATTGGAGTCCAGGAGCTTAAAGGGGTTGTTCAGTCACAAGATATTGATAGCGTATGCTTAGGGCTGATCATCAATGTCAGATTATAAGGAGTCCAACACCCAGCACTCTGCTGATCAGCTGTTATAAGCTCCGGTAGCATTGAATAGAGCAGCAAAGTCAATCTATATATTGACCTCTACCGGGCTCTCCAGAATGGCTCCTATTTGCCCACACCAGTGTTATATTGATGACCTATCCAAAGGAAAACTCCTTTGAAGTAATATTTCTGAAGATTCTTGTGAGCCGTGTCAGGTGTTGTAGACCACTGTTGGGTAGCATCGCATTGGCACCTCTCATACTCTAGATAGCTAGAGCCAACTCTGTTCAGACATAAAGGGTTTGCATTCAGGTACAGTACGTCACAGAATATTTCCAAATCCTAGTAAAAAAAATGCAAATTCATATTAAGTCAAAGCAATAGAATACATTTACAAATTACAAGTTTTTGAGCCAAATTGAAAAGAATTATCTCGAAAGTAAAAATGACAATTGAGTGTTTCTGTCCCCGTTATTTAATGAACATATGGACTGTTGGGTTGTTTCCATTTTATATTTCCAGATGAACATGAATATGCATGGGGTAAGCAGCTGGTGAGCCAAGAGACATCCTATTCTATTCTGTTGTGTCGTCAATATATCCTCCTCACCTCCTAATAATAATGATACTTGGAAAAAAGTTTCTAAGAAATGTATAAGTTGTAGTCTTTGCAATGTGATAAAACTGTATTCTGTGGCTGGGCCAAAGAAAGCTGAATAATTCCACAGGCCCACCAGGGTCATAGGTCATAACAATACTGAAATAGAGGGGACAAAAGCAATATAGCTAAGAAACCTCATTCAATTAACCCCAGAATGTGCAGCAGTACAGGGTATTTGCACATAAGAAGAGGCCACTGTCCGTTAAAAATTAACTTCCTTGTGTGTATCCCATTACTTGGAAAGGTCAGATCTAAGGGTCTCCCATACTTGTAAGTTTTTGCTAGAGGACGGTCTGATTTCTTTGACTGTCCCTGACATGGATCAAATAGAAATTTCAGTGAAAATGAACACGAGGTATGAAGCTAGACCACCAAGGACTTGAGACATACCAAGCTGGGGTAAGACAAGGTTTTTATGTGCATTTGACGGACTTAGGATGTGTTGCTCTAAACTTGTTGGAAGCCTTGTGAGTTTCCATGTAAACTCTTACTTTAGCTCTTATTCATTCTCATCTGGACTATTGCATCTTTCTACTGATCAGTCTGCCTCTTCCTAAACTTTCACCCCTCCAATCCATCCTGAATGCAGCATCCAGGATCATATTCCTCTCCAACTGCTACACTGATGCCTCCACCCTGTGTCAGTCATTACACTGGTTGCCAATCCAAAATAGAGTTCAATATAAACTAATCACTCTCACCTACAAAGCGCTCCATGGTTCAGCCCACCCTACATCTCATCACTCATCGCAGTCTACCACCCTACCCGTGCCCTCCGTTCTGCTTATGACCTAAGATTAAGGGGAAGCTGTCACCCCCCCCAGGCGTTTGTAACTAAAAGAGCCTGCTTGTGCAGCACTAATGCTGCATTCTGACAAGGTGGCTCTTTTAGTTCTTGGTACTGTAACTGCAGAAATAATCGATTTTGCAATTTGTCCATATACCTTGAAATAGTCCTGAGGGCAGGTCTTTCCCCCCTAATGCAGACACAGCACTGCCGTCACTCATGCCCTCTTGGCACCTCAGCGTTGTTTTCAACTTTCCCAGTGCCTGCACTGTTATCTTATGCCTTGGGCATGCACAGTTAGTGCTGCCCATCTTCTGACATCTTTTGATGTCTTGCTGATTGTGCCTGTGCGGCCGCGCTGCCCGCCCTGCAGTCTGAATAAACCAGAAGGGGGAGCTCTGAACCCAGTTTCAGGGGAGCTTCCCTAGATAATATATATTCTGGTCTGGAGGAGGAGTTAGTCAGTTGGTGAGAGGAGAGTCAGTAAGAGGAAGCAGAGAGAGAGAGTCTGTGAGAGGAGAGGAGAAAGGAAAGCTGGAGCTGTGCAGCCATGTGAGGTGCTGCAGCTCCTGGAAAGGAAAGTAAGGAAATGAAGAGTTGTAGAGACAGTGAAGGAGGAAGAAAAGCAATGGAGATGTGAAGAGCTGGAGAGAGAAGCTGCGACTGACCTTCCTCCACGCTAAAGCGCAGATATCGGTAGCTGGAAGACCGAGGTTGTGGGGGTAACTTCATGCCCCACGGCAGAAACCGGCAGACAGCTAGATTTCAAGTCACCTGTCCACCATTAAAACCCGAGGACACAGTAGAAGATAGAGTCCGGAGTCATCTGAGAGACCCTGTAAAAAGGCTCGAGTTACCTGTCGTGCGGGTAGTGTTCTACCAACAAAAGGGGGACAGAGAGAACGTGAGGACCTTGTGTGAGGCCTAAGGCAGCAAGGGACTAGAACACAGCGCATAGTGGAAAGCTTCCACACCCACCTCGCTAAGGGGATTCCTGAGTCACTTCCAAGCCGGCCGGACCACACCAGCACCTGTGATCCGGTACCCTGGACTGTGGCAGCCTGAATGCCACAGTGAAAAGGTAAAGAGACTGCAAACCTGTGTCCTCTGTTTCTTATTACACCATCTTCATCTACTACACCGGGAGCCCTGGGGACCCAGCTTCACCTGTGGGAAGCTATACAATCCTAGCTGCCATAACATCTCCCCAGTGGACCCCTTTAAGCAGCGTCGGTCATCCCTGACCGAATACCACAGGTGGTGTCACGAACATTTCTTATTTCACAAACCCCTTCAAAGACTTTCCCTTTAACATGGGCGCCCAGGGCCACGGACCGGGTCACTGCCGCCGTGACACATCCCTTTAAGTACCGGACCCGGTACCGAGTACCCCACGGCCCTGGCAGGCGTTCCACAACTTTCTTTTATGATGTAAAGTGTTGCTGAATATGTTGGTGCTATAGAAATGAACAAATATTATTATTATTATTAGCAATCACAAATAGGAGTAAAGTTTCCACCAAGCCACCAGGGATCACAGTATGTCAGGAGCTGAAAGACAAGTGTGTTTTTGTCAAGTTATCAGGCCAATCTGATCAGTCATATTAAGGGCTACTGCACTCAACCAAACGGCCAGAATGTATCAGGTAAATAGACACATGTATATCCATATTGCATCTGTATTATGCCCATACATCTGAAATTGGTCCATATTCCATCCGTATTGGATTTCCTGTTTACATTGATTCATTTACCCAAATATCAAGAATCCTCTTCTGTTTTGTCTATAATACAAGTCTAATACTGACCTAGAAATAACGTCGAATAAAATCAACCTGAGACATGGTTTAAGAGTACAGTTGTATGTTGTATGATGCCCATGTAAGTCAATAAGTCAAAGGTTAGGTTTGTGCATATGGAGCAGGCTCAAGATCTGAGCATACAAAGTAGGTTCAGGATCTGAGTATACGGTGCAGGCTCAAGATCTGAGCATACAAAGTAGGCTCAGGATCTGAGTATACGGAGCAGGCTCAGGATCTGTGTATATGGAGCAGGCTCAAGGTCTGAGCATACAAAGTAGGCTCAGGATCTGAGCATACGGAGCAGGCTCAAGATCTGAGCATACAAAGCAGGCTCAGGATCTGAGTATACGGAGCAGGCTCAGGATCTGAGTATACGGAGCAGGCTCAAGATCTGAGCATACAAAGCAGGCTCAGGATCTGAGTATACGGAGCAGGCTCAGGATCTGAGTATACGGAGCAGGCTCAGGATCTGTGTATACGGAGATGGCTCAAGGTCTGAGCATACAAAGCAGGCTTAGGATCTGAGTATACGGAGCAGGCTCAGGATCTGAGTATATGGAGCAGGCTTAGGATCTGAGTATACGGAGCAGGTTCAGGATCTGAGTATACGGAGCAGGCTCAGGATCTGAATATATGGAGCAGGCTCAGGATCTGAGTAAACGGAATAGGCTCAGGACCTGAGTATATGGAGCAGGCTCAGGGTCTGAGTATATGGAGCAGGCTCAGGATCTGAGTATACGGAGCAGGCTCAGGATCTGACTATACGGAGCAGGCTCAGGATCTGAGTAAATGGAGCAGGCTCAGGATCTGAGCATATGGAGCAGGCTCAGGATCTAAGTAAACGGAGCAGGCTCAGGATCTGAGTGTACGGAGCAGGCTCAGGACCTGAGTATACGGAGCAGGCTCAGGATCTGAGTATATGGAGCAGGCTCAAGATCTGAGCATATGGAGCAGGCTCAGGATCTGAGTATACGGAGCAGGCTCAGGATCTGAGTATATGGAGCAGGCTCAGGATCTGAGCACACAAAGCAGGCTCAGGATCTGAGTATACGGAGCAGGCTCAGGACCTGAGTTTATGGAGCAGGCTCAGGATCTGAGTATACGGAGCAGGCTCAGGATCTGAGCATATGGAGCAGGCTCAGGATCTGAGTATACGGAGCAGGCCCAGGATCTGAGTATACGGAGCAGGCTCAGGATCTGAGTATACGGAGCAGGCTCAGGGTCTGAGTATATAGAGCAGGCTCAGGATCTGAGTATACGGAGAAGACTCAGGATCTGAGTGTATGGAGCAGGCTCAGGATCTGAGCACACAAAGCAGGCTCAGGATCTGAGTATACGGAGCAGGCTCAGGACCTGAGTTTACGGAGCAGGCTCAGGATCTGAGTATACGGAGCAGGCTCAGGATCTGAGCATATGGAGCAGGCTCAGGATCTGAGTATACGGAGCAGGCCCAGGATCTGAGTATATGGAGCAGGCTCAGGATCTGAGCACACAAAGCAGGCTCAGGATCTGAGTATACGGAGAAGGCTCAGGACCTGAGTTTACGGAGCAGGCTCAGGATCTGAGTATACGGAGCAGGCTCAGGATCTGAGCATATGGAGCAGGCTCAGGATCTGAGTATACAGAGCAGGCCCAGGATCTGAGTATACGGAGCAGGCTCAGGATCTGAGTATACGGAGCAGGCTCAGGATCTGACTATATGGAGCAGGCTCAGGATCTGAGTACACGGAGCAGGCTCAGGACCTGAGTATACGGAGCAGGCTCAAGACCTGAGTTTACGGAGCAGGCTCAAGATCTGAGTATATGGAGCAGGCTCAGGATCTGAGTAAACGGAGCAGGCTCAGGATCTGAGTGTACGGAGCAGGCTCAGGACCTGAGTATACGGAGCAGGCTCAGGATCTGAGTATATGGAGCAGGCTCAAGATCTGAGCATATGGAGCAGGCTCAGGATCTGAGTATATGGAGCAGGCTCAGGATCTGAGTATATGGAGCAGGCTCAGGATCTGAGCACACAAAGCAGGCTCAGGATCTGAGTATACGGAGCAGGCTCAGGACCTGAGTTTATGGAGCAGGCTCAGGATCTGAGTATACGGAGCAGGCTCAGGATCTGAGCATATGGAGCAGGCTCAGGATCTGAGTATACGGAGCAGGCCCAGGATCTGAGTATACGGAGCAGGCTCCGGATCTGAGTATACGGAGCAGGCTCAGGGTCTGAGTATATAGAGCAGGCTCAGGATCTGAGTATACGGAGAAGACTCAGGATCTGAGTGTATGGAGCAGGCTCAGGATCTGAGCACACAAAGCAGGCTCAGGATCTGAGTATACGGAGCAGGCTCAGGACCTGAGTTTACGGAGCAGGCTCAGGATCTGAGTATACGGAGCAGGCTCAGGATCTGAGCATATGGAGCAGGCTCAGGATCTGAGTATACGGAGCAGGCCCAGGATCTGAGTATATGGAGCAGGCTCAGGATCTGAGCACACAAAGCAGGCTCAGGATCTGAGTATACGGAGAAGGCTCAGGACCTGAGTTTACGGAGCAGGCTCAGGATCTGAGTATACGGAGCAGGCTCAGGGTCTGAGCATATGGAGCAGGCTCAGGATCTGAGTATACAGAGCAGGCCCAGGATCTGAGTATACGGAGCAGGCTCAGGATCTGAGTATACGGAGCAGGCTCAGGTTCTGACTATATGGAGCAGGCTCAGGATCTGAGTACACGGAGCAGGCTCAGGACCTGAGTATACGGAGCAGGCTCAAGACCTGAGTTTACGGAGCAGGCTCAAGATCTGAGTATATGGAGCAGGCTCAGGATCTGAGTATATGGAGCAGGCTCAGGATCTGAGTATACGGAGCAGGCTCAGGATCTGAGCATATGGAGCAGGCTCAGGATCTGAGTATACGGAGCAGGCCCAGGATCTGAGTATATGGAGCAGGCTCAGGATCTGAGCACACAAAGCAGGCTCAGGATCTGAGTATACGGAGAAGGCTCAGGACCTGAGTTTACGGAGCAGGCTCAGGATCTGAGTATACGGAGCAGGCTCAGGATCTGAGCATATGGAGCAGGCTCAGGATCTGAGTATACAGAGCAGGCCCAGGATCTGAGTATACGGAGCAGGCTCAGGATCTGAGTATACGGAGCAGGCTCAGGATCTGACTATATGGAGCAGGCTCAGGATCTGAGTACACGGAGCAGGCTCAGGACCTGAGTATACGGAGCAGGCTCAAGACCTGAGTTTACGGAGCAGGCTCAAGATCTGAGTATATGGAGCAGGCTCAGGATCTGAGTATATGGAGCAGGCTCAGGATCTGAGTATACGGAGCAGGCTCAGGATATACTAGACACTATAAATCAACAAATCAAAATGCCAGAATTGCTATTTTTAGGTTGATGCTCCTTATTTAAAAACAAAAAAATGTAATAAAAAAGATCACAAAGGTCTTTGTCTATAAGGTCTATTTACCTTATAATGCTACCAATAAAAACTCAGCGCACAGGTCCGGGTCTGAGTATATAGAGCAGGCTCAGGATCTGAGTATACGGAGAAGACTCAGGATCTGAGTGTATGGAGCAGGCTCAGGATCTGAGCACACAAAGCAGGCTCAGGATCTGAGTATACGGAGCAGGCTCAGGACCTGAGTTTACGGAGCAGGCTCAGGATCTGAGTATACGGAGCAGGCTCAGGATCTGAGCATATGGAGCAGGCTCAGGATCTGAGTATACGGAGCAGGCCCAGGATCTGAGTATATGGAGCAGGCTCAGGATCTGAGCACACAAAGCAGGCTCAGGATCTGAGTATACGGAGAAGGCTCAGGACCTGAGTTTACGGAGCAGGCTCAGGATCTGAGTATACGGAGCAGGCTCAGGATCTGAGCATATGGAGCAGGCTCAGGATCTGAGTATACAGAGCAGGCCCAGGATCTGAGTATACGGAGCAGGCTCAGGATCTGAGTATACGGAGCAGGCTCAGGATCTGACTATATGGAGCAGGCTCAGGATCTGAGTACACGGAGCAGGCTCAGGACCTGAGTATACGGAGCAGGCTCAAGACCTGAGTTTACGGAGCAGGCTCAAGATCTGAGTATATGGAGCAGGCTCAGGATCTGAGTAAACGGAGCAGGCTCAGGATCTGAGTGTACGGAGCAGGCTCAGGACCTGAGTATACGGAGCAGGCTCAGGATCTGAGTATATGGAGCAGGCTCAAGATCTGAGCATATGGAGCAGGCTCAGGATCTGAGTATATGGAGCAGGCTCAGGATCTGAGTATATGGAGCAGGCTCAGGATCTGAGCACACAAAGCAGGCTCAGGATCTGAGTATACGGAGCAGGCTCAGGACCTGAGTTTATGGAGCAGGCTCAGGATCTGAGTATACGGAGCAGGCTCAGGATCTGAGCATATGGAGCAGGCTCAGGATCTGAGTATACGGAGCAGGCCCAGGATCTGAGTATACGGAGCAGGCTCCGGATCTGAGTATACGGAGCAGGCTCAGGGTCTGAGTATATAGAGCAGGCTCAGGATCTGAGTATACGGAGAAGACTCAGGATCTGAGTGTATGGAGCAGGCTCAGGATCTGAGCACACAAAGCAGGCTCAGGATCTGAGTATACGGAGCAGGCTCAGGACCTGAGTTTACGGAGCAGGCTCAGGATCTGAGTATACGGAGCAGGCTCAGGATCTGAGCATATGGAGCAGGCTCAGGATCTGAGTATACGGAGCAGGCCCAGGATCTGAGTATATGGAGCAGGCTCAGGATCTGAGCACACAAAGCAGGCTCAGGATCTGAGTATACGGAGAAGGCTCAGGACCTGAGTTTACGGAGCAGGCTCAGGATCTGAGTATACGGAGCAGGCTCAGGATCTGAGCATATGGAGCAGGCTCAGGATCTGAGTATACAGAGCAGGCCCAGGATCTGAGTATACGGAGCAGGCTCAGGATCTGAGTATACGGAGCAGGCTCAGGTTCTGACTATATGGAGCAGGCTCAGGATCTGAGTACACGGAGCAGGCTCAGGACCTGAGTATACGGAGCAGGCTCAAGACCTGAGTTTACGGAGCAGGCTCAAGATCTGAGTATATGGAGCAGGCTCAGGATCTGAGTATATGGAGCAGGCTCAGGATCTGAGTATACGGAGCAGGCTCAGGATCTGAGCATATGGAGCAGGCTCAGGATCTGAGTATACGGAGCAGGCCCAGGATCTGAGTATATGGAGCAGGCTCAGGATCTGAGCACACAAAGCAGGCTCAGGATCTGAGTATACGGAGAAGGCTCAGGACCTGAGTTTACGGAGCAGGCTCAGGATCTGAGTATACGGAGCAGGCTCAGGATCTGAGCATATGGAGCAGGCTCAGGATCTGAGTATACAGAGCAGGCCCAGGATCTGAGTATACGGAGCAGGCTCAGGATCTGAGTATACGGAGCAGGCTCAGGATCTGACTATATGGAGCAGGCTCAGGATCTGAGTACACGGAGCAGGCTCAGGACCTGAGTATACGGAGCAGGCTCAAGACCTGAGTTTACGGAGCAGGCTCAAGATCTGAGTATATGGAGCAGGCTCAGGATCTGAGTATATGGAGCAGGCTCAGGATCTGAGTATACGGAGCAGGCTCAGGATATACTAGACACTATAAATCAACAAATCAAAATGCCAGAATTGCTATTTTTAGGTTGATGCTCCTTATTTAAAAACAAAAAAATGTAATAAAAAAGATCACAAAGGTCTTTGTCTATAAGGTCTATTTACCTTATAATGCTACCAATAAAAACTCAGCGCACAATAAACAGCCCTCACGCTTCCACATCAAAAGAACATTAAAAAGTTACAGGTCTCATATTTTTACAATGTTCAGATTTTTTTTTAACTAGTAAAACATATATATATATATATATATATATATATATATATATATATAAAGTTTGGTATCAAATGTAACCAAACTGCCTTGGAGAATCATGATGCCTGGTCATTTTTACAGAACAATGAATGACGTAAAAACAAAGCTTTCCCTCTCCCCCAAAAGAAAGTAAACTGTGGAATTGAGGGTTATATTCATCATTTCACTCCATTTTTTTCCCAAATTGTCAGTATGTTACATGGTAAAGTGAACAATGTTATTGAAAACTAAAACTTGTCCTGAAAAAAGTGAAAAAAAAGCCCTCAAATGGCTTTTATTGTATGGGAAAATATAAAAGTTATGGCATTAAAGCACGAAAAAAAAATTCTGGTGAAATAATTGTGAAAATCATGCAATTTCGACATTGAGTGATGTTTCTATTAAGCCACTAGGGATTATGAATTTCACCACTAGCTCACCAGGACTGTTTTTATCAGATATAGGGAATAATATTAGTATTGATACAATTTGCAATCCTGGGAAAAGGTATAAAAATTGACTTTCTGTTTTTTATTTTTTTTTCCATACTATTGTTAGTTTTAGTTTTTAGTTCACACTGAAAAGAGGAAAAAAGGGAAGCAAAACGTTGGGATTCCTATTTGCAATGACCAGGTCATTTCCTCCTAAAGCTCCCCAGGATGCAGGATTAGCAGCCGCTCTTCTACATTATTGACGATATACGATGAAACAGAATTTGTCCGAATCCTTCAGAGTTCAACAAAACAAAGGAGAGAAAAAAATAACAAACCTGTATGAGAGCCAATAATGACAGTAAGATTTATGAGAATTCAATAGTCGCAGAAATCGCATTTTCGGAATATTGAGCTGTAGATTTACATCAACACATTTTCCGCTCAGGTCTAGGAAAATGCCAATCCAAGGTCGGCAAAATGGTGAGGACAAAGGGAACATAGCATCAACTTAAATTACCATAACTTTCTGATCTCTTTTGGTAAGACACTTAAACATGACTGCATATATATATATGCAGTTAGGTCCATATATATTTGGACAGACAAAACATTTTTCTAATTTTGGTTATAGACATTACCACAATGAATTTTAAAAAAACAATTCAGATGCAGTTGAAGTTCAGACTTTCAGCTTTCATTTGAGGGTATCCACATTAAAATTGGACGAAGGGTTAAGGAGTTTCAGCTCCTTAACATGTGCCACACTGTTTTTAAAGGGGCCAAAAGTAATTAGACAGATTCAATAATTTTAAATAAAATGATCATTTCTAGTACTTGGCTGAAAACCCTTTGTTGGCAATGACTGCCTGAAGTCTTGAACTCATGGACATCACCAGACGCTGTGTTTCCTCCTTTTTGATGCTCTGCCCAGCCTTCACTGCTGTGGTTTTCAGTTGCTGTTTGTTTGTGGCCTTTCTGTCTGAAGTTTCGTCTTTAACAAGTGAAATGCTGCTCAATTGGGTTGAGATCAGGTGACTGACTTGGCCATTCAAGAATATTCCACTTCTTTGCTTTAATAAACTCCTGGGTTGCTTTGACTTTATGTTTGGGGTCATTGTCCATCTGTAGTATGAAACGACGACCAATCAGTTTGGCTGCATTTGGCTGGATCTGAGCACACAGTATGGCGGCTCTGAAGACCTCAGAATTCATTCTTCTGTCCTGTGTCACATCATCAATAAACACTAGTGACCCAGTGCCACTGGCAGCCATGCATGCCCAAGCCATCACACTGCCTCCGCCGGGTCTTACAGATGATGTGGTATGCTTTGGATCATGAGCTGTACCACGCCTTCGCCATACTTTTCTCTTTCCATCATTCTGGTAGAGGTTGATCTTAGTTTCATCTGTCCAAAGAATGTTCTTCCAGAACTGTGCGGCTGTTTTAGATGTTTTTTAGCAAAGTCCAGTCTAGCCTTTTTCTTCTTGATGCTTATGAGTGGCTGCACCGTGCAGTGAACCCTCTGTATTTACTTTCATGCAGTCTTCTCTTTATGGTAGATTTGGATATTGATACGCCGACCTCCTGGAGAGTGTTGTTCACTTGGTTGGCTGTTGTGAAGGGGTTTCTCTTCACCATGGAGATTATTCTGCGATCATCCACCACTGTTGTCTTCCATGGGTGCCCAGGTCTTTTTGCATTGATGAGTTCCCCAGTGCTTTCTTTCTTTCTCAGGATGTACCAAACTGTAGATTTTGCCACTCCTAATATTATAGCAATTTCTCGGATGGGTTTTTTCTGTTTTCGCAGCTTAAGGATGGCTTGTGTCACCTGCATGGAGAGCTCCTTTGACCGCATGTTTACTTCACAGCAAAACCTTCCAAATGCAGCACCACACCTCAAATCAACTCCAGGCCTTTTATCTGCTTAATTGAGAATGACCTAACGAAGGGATTGCCCACACCTGTCCATGAAATAGCCTTGGAGTCAATTGTCCTATTACTTTTGGTCCCTTTAAAAACAGGGTGGCACATGTTAAGGAGCTGAAACTCCTAAACCCTTCATCCAATTTTAATGTGGATCCCCTCAAATGAAAGCTGAACGTCTGAACTTCAACTGCATCTGAATTGTTTTAAAATTCATTGTGGTAATGTCTATAACCAAAATTAGAAAAATGTTGTCTCTGTCCAAATATATATGGACTTAACTAGGGTTGAGCGACCTTGACCTTTTTAGAGTCGAGTCGTGTTTCGCGAAACCCGACTATCTTAGAAGTCGAGTCGAGTGGAATCGGCCGATTATCGCGAAAAGTCGGGTATCGCCCGAAACACGAAACCCAATGCAAGTCAATGGGGGAGCATAGTTGGCAGTAAGTGGAGGCCAGGAAAACACCTACACTGCCCATTTTAATGGCAAAAACATCCATTCTTTTTACTGAAGCTTCTCAATCGTAATTTAGCTTATAATAATTGGAAGGCATTTGAAATTGGGGGTCATTTGGCTAAAGTTGTGGGGGGTAGGGCTGGTTCAAGTAATTAGTGGGCCCAGGAAATCTGGAACGCGTCACGGCAGTGGAGCAGGGAGAGGAAAGTATTTCAACTTTGCAAGTGCTGTGATCCTGAGCAAGCAGGCGGGGCCCACTCGTTGGCACTGGCACTGGCACAGGGCCCCTCAAAGTACAGCGGTGTGTTTGCACGGCGGGGGCGCCTCCCACCGGAAGTAACACTTTTGCGTACTATGAGAGGCCCTGTGCCAGTGATGTCGCCAACTAGTATTCCTCCCCCCACCTGATGAAGGAACCTGCACTTTCATCTGCACCTTCCTCTTTGTCCCCGTGTAAGGTGGTATGGTATGCGGGAAGAGGAACCTGACTTTCAGCAGGGTCACAATCTTGCTGTGTAGCGTGCACGGGGAATTTAGCGTTATGGGTCAATGTACCAGCAGACTCATCTATCACTGGCTGGGCAATGGGCAGGATGAGGAGGAAACACAGATATAGGCCCAAAGAATAAAGTGGGCAAAATGCAGTTCAAAATTGGTAACACAGGACTAACCAGGGGGCATTGCAGTGGAGGACAACTGGAATGAGAGGCTGACACAGAGAGTAGGCCCAAATCAGTAAGTAGTCGAAATGCAGTTCAAAATTGGCAATCGTAGTAAACAGGCGGCACAGCTTTGTTCAGTGGAGGAGAACAGCAAGGAGTGGCAGACACCGATAGTAGGCCCCAACCCAACTAGTAGGCCACATGCAGTCTAACATTAACAACTACTTAACGAGAGCCTGAAAATGGAATTTCAGGACAGGAAATCAGGAGAACAGCAAGGAGTGGCAGACACCGATAGTAGGCCCCAACCCAACTAGTACGCCAAATGCAGTTGTTCCATTTAACCACAATTTAATGAGAGCCTGAAGATAGAAGCTCAGGAAAGGCAACCTGGAGAACACCTTGTAGTGTAACACACCATCTCTCTACACCCCATACCCAATTTGTAGGCCTAATGCAGTGTAGTTTCCAACAACTACTAAACGAGAGCCAGAAGATCGAAGCAATGGAGAGGAAACCTGGGGAACAACTTGGAGTGGAACACACCATCTCTCTACACCCCATACCCAATTTGTAGGCCTAATGCACTGTAGTTTCCAACAACTACTAAACGAGAGCATTAAGATTGCAGCAATGGCGAGGAAACCTGGGGAACACCTTGGAGTGGAAAACACCATCTCTCTACACCCCATACCCAATTTGTAGGCCTAATGCACTGTAGTTTCCAACAACTACTAAACGAGAGCATTAAGATCGCAGCAATGGCGAGGAAACCTGGGGAACACCTTGGAGTGGAACACACCATCTCTCTACACCCCATACCCAATTTGTAGGCCTAATGCACTGTAGTTTCCAACAACTACTAAACGAGAGCAGGAAGATCGAAGCAATGGCGAGGAAACCTGGGGAACACCTTGGAGTGGAACACACCATCTCTCTACACCCCATACCCAATTTGTAGGCCTAATGCACTGTAGTTTCCAACAACTACTAAACGAGAGCATTAAGATCGCAGCAATGGCGAGGAAACCTGGGGAACACCTTGGAGTGGAACACACCATCTCTCTACACCCCATACCCAATTTGTAGGCCTAATGCACTGTAGTTTCCAACAACTACTAAACGAGAGCATTAAGATCGCAGCAATGGCAAGGAAACCTGGGGAACACCTTGGAGTGGAACACACCATCTCTCTACACCCCATACCCAATTTGTAGGCCTAATGCACTGTAGTTTCCAACAACTACTAAACGAGAGCATTAAGATCGCAGCAATGGCGAGGAAACCTGGGGAACACCTTGGAGTGGAACACACCATCTCTCTACACCCCATACCCAATTTGTAGGCCTAATGCACTGTAGTTTCCAACAACTACTAAACGAGAGCATTAAGATTGCAGCAATGGCGAGGAAACCTGGGGAACACCTTGGAGTGGAACACACCATCTCTCTACACCCCATACCCAATTTGTAGGCCTAATGCACTGTAGTTTCCAACAACTACTAAACGAGAGCATTAAGATCGCAGCAATGGCGAGGAAACCTGGGGAACAACTTGGAGTGGAACACACCATCTCTCTACACCCCATACCCAATTTGTAGGCCTAATGCACTGTAGTTTCCAACAACTACTAAACGAGAGCATTAAGATCGCAGCAATGGCGAGGAAACCTGGGGAACACCTTGGAGTGGAACACACCATCTCTCTACACCCCATACCCAATTTGTAGGCCTAATGCACTGTAGTTTCCAACAACTACTAAACGAGAGCATTAAGATCGCAGCAATGGCGAGGAAACCTGGGGAACACCTTGGAGTGGAACACACCATCTCTCTACACCCCATACCCAATTTGTAGGCCTAATGCACTGTAGTTTCCAACAACTACTAAACGAGAGCATTAAGATCGCAGCAATGGCAAGGAAACCTGGGGAACACCTTGGAGTGGAACACACCATCTCTCTACACCCCATACCCAATTTGTAGGCCTAATGCACTGTAGTTTCCAACAACTACTAAACGAGAGCATTAAGATCGCAGCAATGGCGAGGAAACCTGGGGAACACCTTGGAGTGGAACACACCATCTCTCTACACCCCATACCCAATTTGTAGGCCTAATGCACTGTAGTTTCCAACAACTACTAAACGAGAGCATTAAGATTGCAGCAATGGCGAGGAAACCTGGGGAACACCTTGGAGTGGAACACACCATCTCTCTACACCCCATACCCAATTTGTAGGCCTAATGCACTGTAGTTTCCAACAACTACTAAACGAGAGCATTAAGATCGCAGCAATGGCGAGGAAACCTGGGGAACACCTTGGAGTGGAACACACCATCTCTCTACACCCCATACCCAATTTGTAGGCCTAATGCACTGTAGTTTCCAACAACTACTAAACGAGAGCATTAAGATCACAGCAATGGCGAGGAAACCTGGGGAACACCTTGGAGTGGAACACACCATCTCTCTACACCCCATACCCAATTTGTAGGCCTAATGCACTATAGTTTCCAACAACTACTAAACGAGAGCATTAAAATCGCAGCAATGGCGAGGAAACCTGGGAAACACCTTGGAGTGGAACACACCATCTCTCTACACCCCATACCCAATTTGTAGGCCTAATGCACTGTAGTTTCCAACAACTACTAAACGAGAGCAGGAAGATCGAAGCAATGGAGAGGAAACCTGGGGAACACCTTGGAGTCTAACACACCGTCTCTCTACACCCCATACCCAATTTGTAGGCCTAATGCACTGTAGTTTCCAACAACTACTAAACGAGAGCAGGAAGATCGAAGCAATGGCGAGGAAACCTGGGGACCACCTTGGAGTGGAACACACCATCTCTCTACACCCCATACCCAATATGTAGGCCTAATGCACTGTAGTTTCCAACAACTACTAAACGAGAGCATTAAGATCGCAGCAATGGCGAGGAAACCTGGGGAACACATTGGAGTGGAACACACCATCTCTACACCCCAGACCCAACTTGTAGGCCGAATGCAGTGTTGTTTTCAACAACTACTTAAGAAGAGCCTGAAGATCAAAGCTCAGAAAAGGCAACCCGGGGAACACCTTGGAGCGGCAGACACTGGTATTAGGCTGTAAACCCCAAATTTTGGTCAATGGAGTTTATGAAATGTTCCAGGGGTACACAGGCAGCATTGGTGTGGTAAGCGGAGGACAATTTATATTTGGGACTGCAGACAGACTTTGTAGGCTGTCCCCTGTGGACCATGCATCCACAACATTAACCCAGTGCGCCGTAATGGACATCTAACCTTTCGTGGACATGCCTACTGGTCCATGCATCTGTTGTCAGGTGCACCTTTCTACCATTAGATAGCCAGAGAGCATGGACAATGCAGATTTTTACATGATGCTGTAGTGCTGGGATGGCTTTTCTTTAGTGTTGAGCGATACCGTCCGATACTTGAAAGTATCGGTATCGGATAGTATCGGCCGATACCCGAAAAGTATCGGATATCGCCGATACCGATATCCGATACCAATACAAGTCAATGGGACATCAAGTATCGGAAGGTATTCTCATGGTTCCCAGGGTCTGAAGGAGAGGAAACTCTCCTTCAGGCCCTGGGATCCATAGGGATGTGTAAAATAAAGAATTAAAATAAAAAATATTGATATATTTACCTCTCCGGCAGCCCCTGAACTCAGCGCGGGTAACCGGCAGGCTTCTTTGTTCAAAATCAGCGCTTTTAGGACCTGAGAATCACGTCCCGGCTTCTGATTGGTCGCGGGCCGCCTATGTGACCGCCACGCGACCAATCACAAGCCGTGACGTCATTCGCAGGTCCTTAACGCGCTCATTTTTTAATAATGAGCGCGGTAATGACTTTCAAAGACGTAGCGGCTTGTGATTGGTCGCGGCCACGCGACCAATCACAAGCCGCGACGTCACCGCAAGCTATTAACGCGCTCATTTTTAAAAATGAGCGCGTTAATGACTTTCAAAGACGTAGCGGCTTGTGATTGGTCGCGTGGCCGCGACCAATCACAAGCCGCTACGTCTTTGAAAGCCATTAACGCGCTCATTTTTAAAAATGAGCACGTTAATAGCTTGCGGTGACGTCGCGGCTTGTGATTGGTCGCGTGGCCGCGACCAATCACAAGCCGCTACGTCTTTCAAAGCCATTAACGCGCTCATTTTTAAAAATGAGCGCGTTAATAGCTTGCGGTGACGTCGCGGCTTGTGATTGGTCGCGTGGCCGCGACCAATCACAAGCCGCTACGTCTTTGAAAGTCATTAACGCGCTCATTTTTAAAAATGAGCGCGTTAATAGCTTGCGGTGACGTCGCGGCTTGTGATTGGTCGCGTGGCCGCGACCAATCACAAGCCGCTACGTCTTTCAAAGCCATTAACGCGCTCATTTTTAAAAATGAGCGCGTTAATAGCTTGCGGTGACGTCGCGGCTTGTAATTGGTCGCGTGGCCGCGACCAATCACAAGCCGCTACGTCTTTGAAAGTCATTAACGCGCTCATTTTTACAAATGAGCGCGTTAATAGCTTGCGGTGACGTCGCGGCTTATGATTGGTCGCGGCCACGCGACCAATCACAAGCCGCTACGTCTTTAAAAGTCATTAACGCGCTCATTTTTAAAAATGAGCGCGTTAATAGCTTGCGGTGACGTCGCGGCTTGTGATTGGTCGCGTGGCGGTCACATGGGCGGCCCGCGACCAATCAGAATCTCAGGTCCTAAAAGCGCTGATTTTGAACAACGAAGCCTGCCGGTTACCCGCGCTGAGTCCAGGGGCCGCCGGAGAGGTAAATATATCAATATTTTTTATTTTAATTCTTTATTGTACACATCTCTATGTATCCGATACCGATACCCGATACCACAAAAGTATCGGATCTCGGTATCGGAATTCCGATACCGCAAGTATCGGCCGATACCCGATACTTGCGGTATCGGAATGCTCAACACTACTTTTCTTGCAAAAGAAGTGACGACTGGGTAGCTCTTACCGTGGTACAGCGTAGTCCATCTGGGCTTTATAATTGTAAAATAGAGAAAAAAAATTGGCTGTATGCACTTTAAAATAGGTTACAGGGGTACACGGGCGGCAGTGGTCTGGTCAGTGTAGTTGTAGTAGAAAGAAGGGACCGCAGACAGGCTTCGAAGGCCTAACATAACAAATTGGACAGGCTGTAGGCACTTTTACATTGGTTCCAGGGGTACACGGGCAGCAGTACAATGGTCAGTGGAGGCCAAGTGGAAGGAGGGACCGCAGACAGGCTTCGAAGACCTAACATAAAAAAATAGGGCTGTTGGCAATTTAAAATTGGTTCCAGGGGTACAAGGGCAGCAGTACAATGGTCAGCGGAGGCCTAGTGGAAGGAGGGACCGCAGACAGGCTTCGAAGGCCTAACATAACAAAAATAGGGGTGCAGGCAATTTAACATTGGTTCCAGGGGTACACGGGCAGCAGTGGTCTGGTCAGTGTAGTAGTAGTAGAAAGAAGGGACTGCAGACAGGCTTCGAAGGCCTAACATAACAAAATTGGGCTGTTGGAAATTTAAAATTGGTTCCAGGGGTACACGGGCAGCAGTACAATGGTCAGTGGAGGCCTAGTGGAAGGAGGGACCGCAGACAGGCTTCGAAGGCCTAACATAACAAAAATAGGGGTGCAGGCAATTTAACATTGGTTCCAGGGGTACACGGGCAGCAGTACAATGGTCAGTGGAGGCCTAGTGGAAGGAGGGACCGCAGACAGGCTTCGAAGGCCTAACATAACAAAAATAGGGGTGCAGGCAATTTAACATTGGTTCCAGGGGTACACGGGCAGCAGTGGTCTGGTCAGTGTAGTAGTAGTAGAAAGAAGGGACTGCAGACAGGCTTCGAAGGCCTAACATAACAAAATTGGGCTGTTGGAAATTTAAAATTGGTTCCAGGGGTACACGGGCAGCAGTACAATGGTCAGTGGAGGCCTAGTGGAAGGAGGGACCGCAGACAGGCTTCGAAGGCCTAACATAACAAAAATAGGGGTGCAGGCAATTTAACATTGGTTCCAGGGGTACACGGGCAGCAGTACAATGGTCAGTGGAGGCCTAGTGGAAGGAGGGACCGCAGACAGGCTTCGAAGGCCTAACATAACAAAAATAGGGGTGCAGGCAATTTAACATTGGTTCCAGGGGTACACGGGCAGCAGTGGTCTGGTCAGTGTAGTAGTAGTAGAAAGAAGGGACTGCAGACAGGCTCCGAAGGCCTAACATAACAAAATTGGGCTGTTGGCAATTTAAAATTGGTTCCAGGGGTACACGGGCAGCAGTACAATGGTCAGTGGAGGCCTAGTGGAAGGAGGGACCGCAGACAGGCTTCGAAGGCCTAACATAACAAAAATGTCAACACAATTGTATTGTCAGTGCCAGGCATTGAAGGATGTCAGCGCATAGACTAAACATTGGTGGAGCTGTGAGAGATAATTTTGCAAGTGGTAGAGCACTGTTTGAGCTGGGGGGGAACTGTCTTGTGGCCGGCGGTACAGGCCCAGGGCCCCTCATATTACAACGGTGTGTCTGACGTTGGGTGTGCACCACCACCGCCAGAGACACTTTATTGTACTATGAGGGATCCAGTGGCAGTGCCATCGACCAAAAGCGGGCACACCCACCTCTTCAGAAAAAAAACAGCACTCTCACGGGTGCTGGCGCCAAGTGGCGATACCACGGCCCCGTGTGGGGAGTTTGGCCATTTAGGGAGGTGTAAACATGTCGTATGCTGGAAAATCAGGTGCAGCAAATTACGATATTGGAAAAGTCATTCATAATAGTCCACAGGCAAGACCTTTTCATAAGAAAGCTAGGTGTCAGCCGGGCAAGGTGGGGCAAAAGATTTCGAAATCCAGTTGTGGTTCATTTTAATGAAGGTTAGATCATCTACATTTTGGGTAGCCAGACGAGTCCTTTTTTCTGTTAGTATTGAACCTGCAGCACTGAATACTCTTTCTGATAGGACACTAGCTGCCGGGCAAGCAAGCTCCTGCAATGCATATTCTGCCAATTCTGGCCAGGTGTCTAATTTGGATGCCCAGTAATCAAATGGGAATGACGGTTGAGGGAGAACGTCGATAAGGGATGAAAAATAGTTTGTAACCATACTGGACAAATGTTGTCTCCTGTCACTTTGAATTGATGCTGCAGTACCTGTCCTGTCTGCGGTCATAGCAAAATCACTCCACAACCTGGTCAGAAAACCCCTCTGGCCAACGCCACTTCTGATTTCTGCCCCTCCAACACCTCTGGTCTGCTGGCCCCTGCAGCTCGTGTGAGAACGATCACGGGCGCTGTGTGCAGGGAATGCCAGAAGCAAACGGTCAACAAGAGTTGATTGTTTGGTTGCTAATATTATTTCCAAGTTCTCATGTGGCATTACATTTTGCAATTTGCCTTTATAGCGAGGATCAAGGAGGCAGGCCAACCAGTAATCGTCATCGTTCATCATTTTAGTAATGCGTGTGTCCCTTTTGAGGATACGTAAGGCATAATCCGCCATGTGGGCCAAAGTTCCAGTTCTCAAATCTGCGGTTGTGCTTGGTTGAGGGGCAGTTTCAGGCAAATCTACGTCACTTGTGTCCCTCCAAAAACCAGAACCCGGCCTTGCCGCGCCAACAATTTCCAGTGGCCCCGGAAAAGCTTCCTCATTAAAAATATAATCATCCCCATCATCCTCCTCGTCCTCCTCCTCCTCTTCGCCCGCTACCTCGTCCTGTACAATGCCCTGGCCAGACAATGGCTGACTGTCATCAAGGCTTTCCTCTTCCTCAGCTGCAGACGCCTGATCCTTTATGTGCGTCAAACTTTGCATCAGCAGACGCATTAGGGGGATCCTCATGCTTATTATGGCGTTGTCTGCACTAACCAGCCGTGTGCATTCCTCAAAACACTGAAGGACTTGACACATGTCTTGAATCTTCGACCACTGCACACCTGACAACTCCATGTCTGCCATCCTACTGCCTGCCCGTGTATGTGTATCCTCCCACAAAAACATAACAGCCCGCCTCTGTTCACACAGTCTCTGAAGCATGTGCAGTGTTGAGTTCCACCTTGTTGCAATGTCTATGATTAGGCGATGCTGGGGAAGGTTCAAAGAACGCTGATAGGTCTGCATACGGCTGGAGTGTACGGGCGAACGGCGGATATGTGAGCAAAGTCCACGCACTTTGAGGAGCAGGTCGGATAACCCTGGATAACTTTTCTGGAAGCACTGCACCACCAGGTTTAAGGTGTGAGCCAGGCAAGGAATGTGTTTCAGTTGGGAAAGGGAGATGGCAGCCATGAAATTCCTTCCGTTATCACTCACTACCTTACCTGCCTCAAGATCTACAGTGCCCAGCCACGACTGCATTTCTTTCTGGAAGAACTCGGACAGAACTTCCGCGGTGTGTCTGTTGTCGCCCAAACACTTCATAGCCAATACAGCCTGCTGACGTTTGCCAGTAGCTGCCCCATAATGGGAGACCTGGTGTGCAACAGTGGCAGCTGCGGATGGAGTGGTTGTGCGACTGCGGTCTGTGGACGAGCTCTCGCTTCTGCAGGAGGACGAGGAGGAGGAGGAGGGGGTGCGAACAGCTACAGCCAACTGTTTCATAGACCGTGGGCTAGGCAGAACTGTCCCAAAATTGCTGTCCCCTGTGGACCCTGCATCCACAACATTCACCCAGTGTGCCGTGATGGACACGTAACGTCCCTGGCCATGCCTACTGGTCCATGCATCTGTTGTCAGGTGCACCTTTGTGCTCACAGATTGCCTGAGTGCATGGACGATGCGCTCTTTAACATGCTGGTGGAGGGCTGGGATGGCTTTTCTGGAAAAAAGTGTCGACTGGGTAGCTCGTAGCATGGTACAGCGTAGTCCATCAGGGCTTTGAAAGCTTCGCTTTCAACTAACCGGTAGGGCATCATCTCTAACGAGATTAGTCTAGCTATGTGGGCGTTCAAACCCTGTGTATGCGGATGCGAGGCTAAGTACTTCCTTTTTCTAACCATAGTCTTATGTAGGGTGAGCTGGACTGGAGAGCTGGAGATCGTGGAACTAGCGGGGGTGCCGGTGGACATGGCAGACTGAGAGACGGTGGGAGATGGTATTGTTGCCGCCGGTGCCCTAGATGCAGTGTTTCCTACTACGAAACTGGTGATTCCCTGACCCTGACTGCTTTGGCCTGGCAAGGAAACCTGCACAGATACTGCAGGTGGTGCGGAAAATGGTGGCCCTACACTGCCGGAAGGGATGTTGCGTTGATGACTAGCTTCATTGGCCGAGGGTGCTACAACCTTAAGGGACGTTTGGTAGTTAGTCCAAGCTTGCAAATGCATGGTGGTTAAATGTCTATGCATGCAACTTGTATTGAGACTTTTCAGATTCTGCCCTCTGCTTAAGGTAGTTGAACATTTTTGACAGATGACTTTGCGCTGATCAATTGGATGTTGTTTAAAAAAATGCCAGACTGCACTCTTTCTAGCATCGGATACCTTTTCAGGCATTGCAGACTGAGCTTTAACTGCTGCCACCTGCACCCTGTTCCCCCAATGGCTGCCAATCGGGGTCAACAACTGGGTCATCTATTACCTCTTCTTGTAGCTCGTGTGCAACTTCGTCTGTGTCACCGTATCGGTCGGTGGTATAGCGTTCGTGATGGGGCAACATAGTCTCATCAGGGTCTGATTCTTGATCATTACCCTGCGAGGGCAATTTTGTGGTCTGAGTCAAAGGACCAGCATAGTAGTCTGGCTGTGGCTGTGCATCAGTGCACTCCATGTCACATTCAACTTGTAATGGGCATGGACTGTTAACTGCTTCACTTTCTAAGCCACGGACGGTATGTGTAAAGAGCTCCATGGAGTAACCCGTTGTGTCGCCTGCTGCATTCTTCTCTGTTGTTGTTTTTGCTGAAGAGGACAAGGAAGCGACTTGTCCCTGACCGTGAACATCCACTAACGACGCGCTGCTTTTACATTTACCAGGAGGCAAAAGAGCTAGAGGCTGAGTCAGCAAGATAAGCCAAAACTTGCTCTTGCTGCTCCGGCTTTAAAAGCGGTTTTCCTACTCCCAGAAAAGGGAGCGTTCGAGGCCTTGTGTAGCCAGACGACGAACCTGGCTCCACAGCTCCAGACTTAGGTGCAATATTTTTTTTACCATGACCACCTGATGCTCCACCACTACCACTACCCTCATTACCAGCTGACAATAAACGCCCCCGGCCACGACCTCTTCCACCAGACTTCCTCATTGTTTTAAAAACGTAACCAAACTAACGGTATTTGTTGCTGTCACACAACTTACACGGTGAGCTATAACTTCAGTATGATTTAGCTACCCCTTTACAGGTGGGTGAGACCACAACGAAAATCAGGCACAATGTTACACACTCTGTTTTTGGTGGCACCAAATGAGAGAGATGCCACACACGCAGGACTGTCACTGAAGCACAAATGTTAATATTAATCTCCCACTGTTTTTTTTTATTTATTTTTTTTATTTTTTCAGGGAGACTTTAGAAACAAAATAAAATAAAATGATTTTTTCAGGAAGAATTTAGAAACCAAATAACATAAAATGATTTTTCCAATGACAATTTAGAAACCAAATAAAAAAAAAAAAAAAAAGGCTTTCTATGCCCCACTGAGTGAGAGATGCCACACACAGGAGTCAGGAGTGGCACACAAGCCCAGAGGCCAATGTTGTTCTCCCAATGATTGATGCAGTGATTTTTTCAGGTAGATTTTGGAACCCAAATCAAGCTAAAAAAATAATAGGCTTTCTATGGCCCACAATTGGAGAGAGAGAGAGAGATGGCACACCCAGGAGTCAAGACTGGCACACAAGCAGAAAGGGCAATATTAATCTCCCACTGATTTGTTTTTTTTTTTTTTTTTCCAGGGAGACTTTAGGAAAAAAAAATAATAAAAAAAAATGATTTTTTCAGGAAGAATTTAGAAACCAAATAAAATAAAATGATTTTTTCAGGGAGAATTTAGAAAACAAATAAAACAAAAAATAGGCTTTCTATGGCCCACTGAGTGAGAGATGACGCACACAGGAGTCAGGAGTGGCACACAAGCCCAGAGGCCAATATTTTTCTCCCAATGATTGATGTAGTGATTTTTTCAGGTAGATTTTGGAACCCAAATCAAGCTAAAAAAATAATAGGCTTTCTATGGCCCACAATTGGAGAGAGAGAGAGAGATGGCACACCCAGGAGTCAAGACTGGCACACAAGCAGAAAGGGCAATATTAATCTCCCACTGATTTGATTTATTTTTTTTTTCAGGGAGACTTTAGAAAAAAAAAATAATAAAAAAAAATGATTTTTTTTTAGGAAGAATTTAGAAACCAAATAAAATAAAATGATTTTTTCAGGGAGAATTTAGAAAACAAATAAAACAAAAAATAGGCTTTCTATGGCCCACTGAGTGAGAGATGACGCACACAGGAGTCAGGAGTGGCACACAAGCCCAGAGGCCAATATTTTTCTCCCAATGATTGATGTAGTGATTTTTTCAGGTAGATTTTGGAACCCAAATCAAGCTAAAAAAATAATAGGCTTTCTATGGCCCACAATTGGAGAGAGAGAGAGAGATGGCACACCCAGGAGTCAAGACTGGCACACAAGCAGAAAGGGCAATATTAATCTCCCACTGATTTGATTTATTTTTTTTTTCAGGGAGACTTTAGAAAAAAAAAATAATAAAAAAAAATGATTTTTTTTAGGAAGAATTTAGAAACCAAATAAAATAAAATGATTTTTTCAGGGAGAATTTAGAAAACAAATAAAACAAAAAATAGGCTTTCTATGGCCCACTGTGTGAGAGATGACGCACACAGGAGTCAGGAGTGGCACACAAGCCCAGAGGCCAATATTTATCTCCCACTGATTGATTTATTGATTTTTTCAGGTAGAATTTAGAACCCAAATCAACCAAAAAAATAAATAGGCTTTCTATGGCTCACTATCTGAGAGAGAGAGATGGCACGCTTAGGACTGGCACACAAGCCCAAAGGCCAATATTAATCGCCCTTTTTTTTTTTTCAGGGAGAATTTGTAACACAAAAAAATAAAAATAAATAGGCTTTCTATGGCCCACTATTTGTGAGAGAGATGGCACGCTCAGGACTGGCACACAAGCCCAGAGGCCAATATTAATCTCCCACTTTTTTTTTTTTTTTCAGGGAAAATTTATAAACCCAATAAAAAAAATAATAAATAGGCTTTCTATTGCCCACTATCTGAGAGAGAGAGATGGCACGCTTAGGACTGGCACACAAGCCCAAAGGCCAATATTAATCTCCCACTGATTGATTTATTGATTTTTTTCAGGTAGAATTTAGAACCCAAATAAAGCAAAAAAAAAAATAGGCTTTCTATGGCCCACTGAGTGAGTGATGATGCACACAGGAGTCAGGAGTGGCACACAAGCCCTGAGGCCAATATTTTTCTCCCACTGATTGATGTAGTGATTTTTTCAGGTAGATTTTGGAACCCAAATCAAGCAAAAAAATAAATAGGCTTTCTATGGCCCACTGAGTGAGAGATGGCACAGACAGGAGTCAGGAGTGGCACACAAGCCCTGAGGCCAATATTTTTCTCCCACTGATTGATGTAGTGATTTTTTCAGGTAGATTTTAGAACCCAAATCAAGCAAAAAAATTAATAGGCTTTCTATGGCCCACTGAGTGAGAGATGGCACAGACAGGGATGGCACTCTAGCAGAAATGTCAATCTTAACCCCTTAATCCCATATGACGTACTATCCCGTCCAGGTGACCTGGGACTTAATTCCCATGGACGGGATAGTACGTCATATGCGATCGGCCGCGCTCACGGGGGGAGCGCGGCCGATCGCGGCCGGGTGTCAGCTGCCTATCGCAGCTGACATCCGGCACTATGTGCCAGGAGCGGTCACGGACCGCTCCCGGCACATTAACCCCCGGCACACCGCGATCAAAGATGATCGCGGTGTGCCGGCGGTGCAGGGAAGCATCGCGCAGGGAGGGGGCTCCCTGCGGGCTTCCCTGAGACGATCGGTACACGGTGATGTGCTCACCGTGTACCGAGCGTCTTCTCCCTGCAGTCCCCGGATCCAAAATGGCCGCCGGGCTGCATCCGGGTCCTGCAGGGAGCACTTCCGGGTCAGGATCAGGCTGCAGCTGCAGCTCTAATCCTGCCCGGCTGTATGTCAGATCACCGATCTGACAGAGTGCTGTGCACACTGTCAGATCGGTGATCTGTGATGTCCCCCCCTGGGACAAAGTGAAAAAGTAAAAAAAAAAATTTCCACACTTGTAAAAAAAAATAAAAAAAAAATTCCTAAATAAAGCAGAAAAAAAAAAATATTATTCCCATAAATACATTTCCTTACATAAAAAAAAACAAAAAAAACAATAAAAGTACACATATTTAGTATCGCCGCGTCCGTAACGACCCGACCTATAAAACTGGCCCACTAGTTAACCCCTTCAGTGAACACCGTAAGAAAAAAAAAAAAAAAACGAGCCAAAAAACAACGCTTTATTATCATAACGCTGAACAAAAAGTGGAATAACACGCGATCAAAAAGACGGATATAAATAAGCATGGTACCTCTGAAAACGTCATCTTGTCCCGCAAAAAACGAGCCGCCATATAGCATCATAACCAAAAAAATAAAAAAGTTATAGTCCTGAGAATAAAGCGATGCCAAAATAATTATTTTTTCTATAAAATAGCTTTTATCGTATAAAAGCGCCAAAACATAAAAAAAATGATATAAATGAGGTATCGCTGTAATCGTACTGACCCGAAGAATAAAACTGCTTCATCAATTTTACCAAACGCGGAACGGTATAAACGCCTCCCCCAAAAGAAATTCATGAATAGCTGGTTTTTGGTCATTCTGCCTCACAAAAAATCGGAATAAAAAGCGATCAAAAACTGTCACATGTCCGAAAATGTAACCGATAAAAACGTCAACTCGTCCCGCAAAAAACAAGACCTCACATGACTCTGTGGACCAAAATATGGAAAAATTATAGGTCTCAAAATGTGGAGACGCAAAAACTTTTTTGCTATAAAAAGCGTCTTTTAGTGTGTGACGGCTGCCAATCATAAAAATCCGATATAAAAAACTCGCTATAAAAGTAAATCAAACCCCCCTTCATCACCCCCTTAGTTAGGCTAGGTTCACATTGCGTTAATGGGTTAACGCTAATGGACAGCGTTGCACGGCGAAAATGTCACAATTAACGCCGTGCAACGGGTCCGTTAGCACAACCATTGACAGCAATGTGATTTTCGGGTGTAGCGCATCGCTAGAGCGTGCCATTTTCGGCTCGCGCTAGCAAGGTGCCGTTCTTTTGTGGCGCGCCTCAGACGCTGCTTGCAGCGTCCGCGGCGCGCCCGAGGTCCGATCCCCGATCTTCCAGAGCGGGGACGTTAACGCGACCACTAAACACGACACCTAAAAAGACATTGCGTTAGCGCAATCCGCTAGTGCTAAACGGATTTCCCTAATGCAATGTGAACCTAGCCTTAGGGAAAAATAATAAAATTAAAAAAAATGTATTTATTTCCATTTTCCCATTAGGGTTAGGGTTAGGGCTAGGGTTAGGGTTAGGGCTAGGGTTAGGGTTAGGGTTTGTATTACATTTACGGTTGGGATTAGGGTTGGGATTAGAATTAGGGGTGTGTCAGGGTTAGGTGTGTGGTTAGGGTTACAGTTGGGATTAGGGTTAGGGGTGCGTTTGGATTAGGGTTTCAGTTATAATTGGGGGTTTCCACTGTTTAGACACATCAGGGGCTCTCCAAACACGACATGGCGTCCGATCTCAATTCCAGCCAATTCTGCATTGAAAAAGTAAAACAGTGCTCCTTCACTTCCGAGCTCTCCCGTGCGCCCAAACAGGGGTTTACCCCAACATATGGGGTATCATCGTACTCGAGACAAATTGGACAACAACTTTTTGGGTCCAAGTTCTCTTGTTATCCTTGGGAAAATAAAAATTTGGGGGGCTAAAAATCATTTTTGTGGGAAAAAAAAGGATTTTTTATTTTCACGGCTCTGCGTTGTAAACTGTAGTGAAACACTTGGGGGTTCAAAGTTTTCACAACACATCTAGATAAGTTCCATGGGAGGTCTAGTTTCAATATGGGGTCACTTGTGGGTGGTTTCTACTGTTTGGGTACATCAGGGGCTCTGCAAATGCAACGTGACGCCTGCAGACCAATCCATCTAAGTCTGCATTCCAAATGGCGCTCCTTCCCTTCTGAGCTCTGCCATGCGCCCAAACAGTGGTTCCCCCCCACATACGGGGTATCAGCGTACTCAGGACAAATTGAACAACAACTTTTGGGGTCCAATTTATTCTGTTACCCTTGTAAAAATACAAAGCTGGGGGCTAAAAAATCATTTTTGTGAAAAAAAAAAAGAATTTTTATTTTCACGGCTCTGCGTTATAAACTGTAGTGAAACACTTAGGGGTTCAAAGTTCTCACAACACATCTAGATAAGTTCCTTGGGAGGTCTAGTTTCTAATATGGGGTCACTTGTGGGGGGTTTGTACTGTTTGGGTACATCAGGGGCTCTGCAAATGCAACGTGACTCCTGCAGACCAATCCATCTAAGTCTGCATTCCAAATGGCGCTCCTTCCCTTCCGAGCTCTGCCATGCGCCCAAACAGTGGTTCCCCCCCACATATGGGGTATCAGCGTACTCAGGACAAATTGGACAACAACTTTTGGGGTCCAATTTATTATGTTACCCTTGTGAAAATACAAAACTGGGGGCTAAAAAATAATTTTTGCGAAAAAAAAAAAAAAATTATTTTAACGGCTCTGCGTTATAAACTGTAGTGAAACATTTGGGGGTTCAAAGCTCTCAAAACACATCTAGATAAGTTCCTTATGGGGTCTAGTTTCCAAAATGGTGTCACTTGTGGGGGGTTTTAATGTTTAGGCACATCAGGGGCTCTCCAAACCAACATGGCGTCCCAACTTAATTCCAGTCAATTTTGCATTGAAAAGTCAAATGGCGCTCCTTCCCTTCCGAGCTCTGCTATGCACCCAAAAAGTGGTTTACCCCCACATATGGGGTATCGTCGCACTCAGGACAAATTGCACAACAACTTTTGTGGTCTAATTTCTTCTCTTACCCTTGGGAAAATAAAAAATTGGGGGCGAAAAGATCATTTTTGTGAAAAAATAAGATTTTTTATTTTTACGGCTCTGCATTATAAACTTCTGTGAAGCACTTGTTGGGTCAAAGTGCTCACCACACATCTAGATAAGTTCCTTAAGGGGTCTACTTTTCAAAATGGTGTCACTTGTGAGGGGTTCCAATGTTTAGGCACATCAGGGGCTCTCCAAACGCAACATGGCGTCCCATCTCAATTCCAGTCAATTTTGCATTGAAAAGTCAAATGGCGCTCCTTCCCTTCCGAGCTCTGCCATACGCCCAAACAATGGTTTACACCCATATATGGGGTATCAGCGTACTCAGGACAAATTGGCCAACAATTTTTGAGGTCCAATTTCTTCTCTTACTCTTGGGAAAATAAAAAATTGGGGGCGAAAAGATCATTTTTGTGAAAAAATATGATTTTTTATTTTTACGGCTCTGCATTATAAACTTCTGTGAAGCAATTGGTGGGTCAAAGTGGTCACCACACATCTAGATAAGTTCCTTAGGGTGTCTACTTTCCAAAATGGTGTCACTTGTGGGGGGGTTTCAATGTTTAGGCACATCAGTGGCTCTCCAAACGCAACATGGTGTCCCATCTCAATTCCTGTCAATTTTGCATTTAAAAGTCAAATGGCGCTCCTTCCCTTCCGAGCTCTGCCATGCGCCCAAACAGTGGTTTACTCCCACATATGGGCTATCAGCGTACTCAGTACAGATTGTACAACAATGTTTGGCATCCATTTTATCCTGTTACCCTTGGTAAAATAAAACAAATTGGAGCTGAAATAAATTTTGTGTGAAAAAAAGTTAAATATTCATTCTTATTTAAACATTCCAAAAATTCCTGTGAAACCCCTGAAGGGTTAATAAACTTCTTGAATGTGGTTTTGAGCACCTTGAGGGGTGCAGTTTTTAGAATGGTCTCACACTTGGGTATTTTCTATCATATAGACCCCTCAAAATGACATCAAATGAGATGTGGTCCCTAAAAAAAAATGGTGTTGTAAAAATGAGAAATTGCTGGTCAACTTTTAACCCTTATAACTCCCTAACAAAAAAAAATTTTGGTTCCAAAATTGTGCTGATGTAAAGTAGACATGTGGGAAATGTTACTTATTAAGTATTTTGCATGAGATATCTCTGTGATTTAAGGGCATAAAAATTTAAAGTTGGAAAATTGCGAAACTTTCTAAATTTTCGCCAAATTTCCGTTTTTTTCACAAATAAACGCAAGTTATATCGAATAAATGTTACTACTAAAATGAAGTACAATATGTCACGAGAAAACAATGTCAGAATCGCCAAGATCCGTTGAAGCGTTCCAGAGTTATAACCTCATAAAGGGACAGTGGTCAGAATTGTAAAAATTGGCCCGGTCATTAACGTGCAAACCACCCTCGGGGCTTAAGGGGTTAATCTCCCACAAAAAAAAAAAAAAAAATGGAACTGTCCTTCAATTACTATCTCCCTGCAGTAATCTCAGCCAGGTATGGCAGGCAGCAATAAGGAGTGGACTGATGCACAAATTAAATAAAAAGTGTGGACAAACAAACAAGATAGCTGTGCAGAAAGGAAGGAACAAGAGGATTTGTGCTTTGAAAAAAGCAGTTGGTTTGCACAGCGGCGTACACACAGCAATGCAGCTATCAGGGAGCCTTCTAGGGCAGCCCAATGAGCTACAGCGCTGAGAAAAAAAAAAATGTAGCTTCCACTGTCCCTGCACACCGAAGGGGGTGTTGGACAGTGGAAATCGCTACAGCACAAGCGGTTTGGTGGTTAATGGACCCTGCCTAACGCTATCCCTGCTTCTGACGAAGCGGCAGCAACCTCTCCCTAAGCTCAGATCAGCAGCAGTAACATGGCGGTCGGCGGGAACTCCCCTTTATAGCCCCTGTGACGCTGCAGACAGCAAGCCAATCACTGCAATGCCCTTCTCTAAGATGGTGGGGACCAGGACCTATGTCATCATGCTGCCCACACTCTGCGTTTACCTTCATTGGCTGAGAAATGGCGCTTTTCGCGTCATTGAAACGCGACTTTGGCGCGAAAGTCGCGTACCGCATGGCCGACAACGCACAGGGGTCGGATCGGGTTTCATGAAACTCGACTTCGCCAAAAGTCGGCGACTTTTGAAAATGTTCGACCCGTTTCGCTCAACCCTAGTGGTAATGTCTATAACCAAAATTAGAAAAATGTTGTCTTTGTCCAAATATATATGGACCTAACTGTATATATAGTTTACATACCCTGGCAGAACTTTTGCTTTCTTGGCCTTTCTTCAGAGAATAGGAGTGATAACACCAAAACTTTTTCTTCACTCATGGTTAGTGGTTGGGTGAAGCCATTTATTGTCAAGCTACTGTATTTTCTCTTTTTAAATCATGATGACAACCCAAAACATCCAGTTGACCTTGATCAAAACTTCACATACCCCATTTCTTAATACTGTGTTTTGCCCCCTCTAACATCAATGGCAGCTTGAAGTCTTTTGTTGTAGTTGTGGATGAGGTTCTTTATTTTATCAGATGGTAAAGCTGCACACTCTTCTTGGCAGAAAGCCTCCAGTTCCTGTAAATTCCTGGGCTGTCTAGCATGAACTGCGCGCTTGAGACTTGAGATCTCCCCAGAGTGGCTCAATGATATTGCGGTCAGTAGACTTAGATGGCCACTCCAGAACCTTCACTTTGTTCTGCTGCAGCCAATGACAGGTTTTGCCACCAATTATTTTTGTTTGCCAGAGGGATCAAACATTTATTTCTCACTGCAAAATGCAAATAAATTTATATAATTTATACAATGTGATTTTCTGGATTTTATTTTTGATATTCTATCTCTCAATGTTAAAATTAACCTACCCTTAAAATTATAGACTGATCATGTCCTTGTCAGTGGGCAAACTTGCAAAATCAGCCAGGGATCAAATACTCATTTCCCCCATTGTATATCATATTTTTAGTCCAAAGCAAATGGAAAATAAAACTTAGATAATTTTTGTATTTTTAATTGATTTACTGCAATTTTCTAACAAAATTGGACAATAAAGCAAATAAAGTAATGTGAAAACTCATGATTGTAATCCCCAATGAAGGCCAATCATTGTGACATATTTTAACCCTGTTGTATTTTTTAACCCCTTTATGACATCAGGCGTAATAGTACGCCAATGTCGATCTCCCTCCCTTTAATGTGGTGGACTCCGGTGCTGAGCCCACATCTTTCCCGGCACATGTCAGCTGTTTTGAACAGCAGACATGTGCCTGGAACAGCCGCAGGTGGAATCATGATCCACCCGCAGCTATTAACCTGTTGAATACCCGTTAAAGGCTGACAGCGGCATTAAGCATGCACTTCCGGCAATCGCGTTGGAAATCCGCCCACCAGTGACCCCCTCACGTGATCGCAGGTCATCGGTGGGTTGGTATGACAACCGGAGGTCTCCTAGAGACCTCTATGGTTGTCACTGCCGGCTTGCTGTGAGAGCCTCCCAGCGGTCGGCGCTCATAGCAATTGAGTAATTCAGGTACATAGAGGCGAACTGATCATCGCCTCTATGCAGCAGAGCCAATCTGGTTATGGCAGCTTCTAATTTCCCATGGAGGCTATTGAAGCATGCCAAAAGTTAAAAAAAAAATGTTTAAAGTTAAAAAAAAAAAAAAAAAAAGTAAATAAAAGTTCATATCACCCCTCTTTTGCACCATTCAAAATAAATCAAACATACACATGTTTTCTATCGTCGAGTTCAAAATTGCCCCTCTATCAATATAAAAATAGGAATAATCTGCTCGCTAAACGGCGTAGGGAGAAAAAAAGTAAAAACCCCAGAATTACTGTTTTCGGTTGCCACGATATTGCATTACAATGCAATAACGGGTGATCAAAAGATCGTATCTGCCCCAAAATGGTATAATTAAAAACATCAGCGAGGCACGCAAAAAATAAGCCCTCACCCAACCTGAGATCATGAAAAATGGAGAAGCTACAGGTATCAGAAATTGTCGCAATAATTTTTTTTAACAAAGTTTGGATTTTTTTTCACCACCTAGATAAAAAACCTAGGACCTTTAGAATCTTATTGGCTAGTCAGTTTTAGCATTTAGCAAACCTAGTCAAAAAAGCCAAGCCAAAAACAAGCGTGGGATTGCACTTTTCTTTCAATTTCACCGCACTTGGAATTTTTTTCCCATTTTTTAGTACATGACACTGTAAAACCAATGGTGTCGTTCAAAAGTACATCTCGTCCCGCAAAAAAACAAGCCCTCACATGGTCATATTGACTAAAAATAAAAAAGTTATGGCTCTGGGAAGAAGGAGAGCGAAAAGCGAAAATGCAAAAACTAAAATACCGCCGGTCATGAAGGGGATAATATATGTTTCTTTATTCTGAAATTAGGAAAGTAACACTGAAATACCGTATATACTCAAGTATAAGCCGAGATTTTCAGCCCAAATTTTTGGGCTGAAAGTGCCCCTCTCGGCTTATACTCGAGTCACGGTAGCAGTGGGGTCGGCGGGTGAGGGGGAGAGGGCGCTGGGGTATACTTACCTAGTCCCAGCGATCCTGGCGCTGTCCCTGCTGTCCCACGGTCTTCGGTGCTGCAGTTCTTCCTCTATCAGCGGTCACCGTTACCGCTCATTAGAGAAATGAATAGGCGGCTCCACCTCCCATAGGGGTGGAGCTGCGTATTCATTTCTCTAATCAGCGGTAACGGTGACCGCTGATAGAGGAAGAAGCTGCGGCACCGAAGACCAGCTGTGACAGGCGGGGACAGCGCGAGAATCGCCAGGACTAGGTAAGTATGTCATAACACTCTCGCACCCCTCCAATCTATTCTAAACTCTGCTGCCCGACTAATCCACCTGTCCCCCCGCTATTCCCCGGCCTCTCCCCTCTGTCAATCCCTGCACTGGCTCCCCATCACCCAGAGACTCCAGTACAAAAGCCTAACCATGACATATAAAGCCATCCACAACCTGTCTCCTCCATACATCTGTGACCTCGTCTCCCGGTACTTTCCTGCACGCAACCTCCGATCCTCACAAGATCTCCTTCTCTACTCCCCTATTATCTCCTCTTCCCACAATCGCATACAAGATTTCTCTCGTGCATCCCCCCTACTCTGGAATGCTCTACCACAACATATCAGACTCTCGCCTACCATCGAAACATTCAAAAAGAACCTGAAGACCCACCTCTTCCGACAAGCCTACAACCTGCAGTAACCACCGATTGACCAAACCGCTGCACGGCCAGCTCTACCCTCACCTACTGTATCCTCACCCATCCCTTGTAGATTGTGAGCCCTCGCGGGCAGGGTCCTCTCTCCTCCTGTACCAGTTGTGACTTGTATTTTTCAAGATTATTGTACTTGTTTTATTATGTATACCCCTCCTCACATGTAAAGCGCCATGGAATAAATGGCGCTATAATAATAAATAATAATAATAATAATATTCACCTGTCCGCGTTCCAGCCGCCGGGCGCCGCTCCATCTTCCCGGCGCCTCCATCTTCCCGGCGTCTATCTGCGCTCTGACTGTTCAGGTCAGAGGGCGCGATGACGCATATAGTGTGCGCGGCGCCCTCTGCCTGATCAGTCAGTGCAGAGACGCCGGGACCGGACGCTGGGAGCTGCAAGCAAGAGAGGTGAGTATGGCTTTTTTTTTTTATTGCAGCAGCAGCGGCCATGGCACAGATTTATGTGGAGCATCTATGGGGCAGTATGAACGGTGCAGAGCATATATGGGGCACAGCTATGGGAAGATATGAACGCTGCAGAGCATTGTATATGGGGCACAGATATGGGGAGATATGAACGGTGCAGAGCACTATATGGGGCACAGCTATGGGAAGATATGAACGCTGCAGAGCATTGTATATGGGGCACAGATATGGGGAGATATGAACGGTGCAGAGCACTATATGGGGCACAGCTATGGGGAGATATGAACGCTGCAGAGCATATATGGGGCACAGCTATGGGAAGATATGAACGCTGCAGAGCATTGTATATGGGGCACAGATATGGGGAGATATGAACGGTGCAGAGCACTATATGGGGCACAGATATGGGGAGATATGAACGCTGCAGAGCACTATATGGGGCACAGCTATGGGGAGATATGAACAGTGCAGAGCACTATATGGGGCACAGCTATGGGGAGATATGAACGCTGCAGAGCACTGTATGGGGCACAGCTATGGGGAGATATGAACGCTGCAGAGCACTGTATGGGGCACAGCTATGGGGAGATATGAACGCTGCAGAGCACTGTATGGCACAGCTATGGGGAGATATGAACGCTGCAGAGCACTATATGGGGCACATCTATGGGGAGATATGAACGGCGCAGAGCACTGTATGGGGCACAGCTATGGGGAGATATGAACGCTGCAGAGCACTATATGGCACAGCTATGGGGAGATATGAACGCTGCAGAGCACTGTATGGCACAGCTATGGGGAGATATGAACGCTGCAGAGCACTATATGGGGCACAGCTATGGGGAGATATGAACGCTGCAGAGCACTATATGGCACAGCTATGGGGAGATATGAACGCTGCAGAGCACTATATGGCACAGCCAAGGGGGAATATGAACAGTGCAGAGCACTATATGGGGCACATCTATGGGGAGATATGAACGGCGCAGAGCACTGTATGGCACAGCTATGGGGAAATAATGATCTATTTTCATTTTTGAAACTCACCGGTAGCTGCTGCATTTTCCACCCTAGGCTTATACTCGAGTCAATAGGTTTTCCCAGTTTTTTGTGGCAAAATTAGGGGAGTCGGCTTATACTCGAGTATATACAGTAAGTGGAATTGCCGAGATGACAGTATTGTTTTTTATTTATTTGCAATTTATTCATGAATGTTATTTTTTAGTATATTATTATTATTAATTAATAGGAGTGAGTGAATCTGAACTGTAAGGTTCGGAGTTCGAACCGACCACCTTGTATTCGGTAACGGACCCCGAACACGGACGACATACCATATGTCCGGTTTTGTGTTCGAGTTCAGAAGTCTTATAAAGTTTGCTGAAAGGCTGCAGCACAGAACGAGACTGCAGAGGTTATACGAGGTCATTTCTCACGGACGATGACTTAGGTCGATGAGAAATGACAGCATCGCTCTGGCAGTCTTGGCTCACAGAGATGACTTGACCACGAGAACAAGACTGCAGAGGTTATGCAAGGTCATTTCTTATGGGCGATGACATTACCCCGGTGAGAAATTAACCCAAGTAACCTTTGAAATTTCATTCTTGTGGTCATAGCTCACGGGCGATGATGTCAGTGACATAATCGCCGATGAGCTAAAATCGGTGTACAAATTAGAACCTAGTTGGATAACGTTTGGATCTGTGGATATTTTTTTTTATTAATAAATGGGTAAACCAGAGAATATGTGGGGGGGGTCTTTATTCAAATAAAAAAAAATTATTGTGTGCATTTTTTTCTTTTAACTTACTAAGTTAGTAATGGGGGGGCTGAGAGATGCCTCTCCCTTACTAACCACTAGGCTTGATGTCAGCTGACATTACAAAGCTGACATCAACCCCATAAACTATTACCCCACTTGCCAACACACCAGGGCAAGCGGAAATAGCAAAGGCTAAGTGCCAGAATTGGTGATTCTAATGGATGTGTCATATCTGGGGTGGCTGAGGGCTGATGTTATTTAGTCTGGGAAGGAGCCAATGTCCATGGCCCCTTCCCAGCCTATTGAGATCAGCCAGCAGCTGTCTGTTTAGCCTTTGCTGGTTATTAAAAATAGGGGTAACCCCACATCATTTTTTGGGGTGGTCACCCCTTTTTAACCTCTTCATGACCTTGGGATTTTTCGTTTTTCCGTGTTCGTTTTTCACACCCCTCCTTCCCAGAGCCATAACTTTTTTATTTTTCCCTCAATTTGGCCATGTGAGGGCTTATTTTTTGCGGGGATGAGTTGTACTTTTGAACGACATCATTGGTTTTACCATATCATGTACTAGAAAATGGGAAAAAAATTCCAAATGCGGTGAAATTGCAAAAAAAAGTGCAGTCCCACACTTGTTTTTTGTTTGGCTTTTTTGCTAGGTTCAGTAAATGCTAAAACTGACTTGCCATAATGATTCTCCAGGTCAGTACGAGTTCATAGACACCTAACATGACTAGGTTATTTTTTACCTAAGTGGTGAAAAAAAATTCCAAACTTTGCTAAAAAGAAAAAAAAATTGCGCCATTTTCCGATACTCGTAGCGTCTCCATTTTTCATGATCTGGGGTCGGTTGAGGGCTTATTTTTTGCGTGCCGAGATGACGTTTTTAATAATAGCATTTTGGTGCAGATACGTTTTTTTGATCGCCCGTTATTGCATTTTAATGCAATGTCGCGGCAACCAAAAAAACGTAATTCTGACGTTTCGAATTTTTTTCTCGCTGCGCTGTTTAGCGAACAGGTTAATGCTTTTTTTAATTGATAGATCAGGCGATTCTGAACGCGGCGATACCAAATATGTGTAGATTTGATTTTTTTTTTATTGATTTATTGATTGATTGGGGTGAAAGGGGGGTGATTTAAACTTTTATATTTTTTTTATTTTTTTCACATTTTTTTAACTTTTTTTTTTTTTTTACTTTTGCCATGCTTCAATAGCCTCCATGGGAGGCTAGAAGCTGGCACAGCACGATCGGCTCTGCTACATAGCAGCGATCTGCTGATCGCTTCTATGTAGCAGAAATGGAGGTGTGCTGTGAGCGCCGACCACAGGGTGGCGCTCACAGCTGCCGGGGATCAGTAACTATAGAGGTCTCAAGGACCTCTATGGTTACAATACTGAAGCATCGCCGACCTCCGATCATGTGACAGGGGTCGGCGATGCCGTCATTTCCGGCCGCCCGGCCGGATGCGGTATTTAAATGCCGCTGTCTGCATTTGACAGCGGCATTTAACTAGTTAATAGGGGTGGGCAGATCGCGATTCTGCATGCGCCTATTACGGGCACATGTCAGCTGTTCAAAACAGCTGACATGTCCCGGCTTTGGTGCGGGCTCACCGCGGAGCCCTGCATCAAAGCGGGGCTTCTGACCTCAGACGTACTATCCCGTCCGAGGTCAGAAAGGGGTTAATAACCAGTAAAAGCTAAACAGACAGCTGTCAGCTGATATTAATAGGCTGGGAACCTTTATAGATATTGGCCTCTACACAGAATAATAACATCAGCCCCCAGCCATCTGCTTTCCATCAGCTGATGATTAAAAATATGGGGACCACACATTGTTTTTTATGTATTTATTTATTAATGAGTACAGTAAAATGCAAACCCAAGGTAACTTTAGTTCACAGCCTCCAGATGTTCAAGCAGCTTGAAACTCAAGTAACCTTAAAGCGTTCATCAAAGGTTCTGATGAGGTTTCTGGGCCTCACAGCTGCTAGAAGACCTGGTGGCTGTGAACCCTGGTTACATTTAAGGTTACCAGAGTTCACAGCCACTGGGTTTCACAGTAGCTTGATTGACGGACTGTTGAAAGCCGTGGTGCTGAGTGTCGGACTCATAGTGGTTCATCAGTCTGGCACTGGCACTGCTCAGCCTGAGAACCAGCTGCTATGAACTCAGGTGACACTACAGTAAGTTTACTGCAGTTCATAGGCCAGCTCACAAAGAGCATACCATGAGAACCTCCGCCTGTGACATGCGGTAACCTTAATTATGTCACTGCTCCTCACTGCAGCCAAATACTTATGCTAAAGTCAGTGTGTTCCTGGTGACCAGTCACATTACTGATGTCACCGTTCACCACACCATCTGGATGTAGCACAGTAGGGGATCGTTGTGGGGCCTCATCATTATGGATTAACAGCGGACAGGTAAGATTAATTTGATTTTTTATTTTAATTCTTATGTTAATAAATGGGTTACAGTGATTTGCACAATTAAAGGACTTTTCTCTGCGTGTGTCTTTATTGCTTTCGACTATGGGGCTAGTAATGGGGTGTCTGATAAACGCCTCTCCATTACTAATTAATTGGCTTGATGTCAGTGGAAATTACACAGCTGACATCAACTTCATAGACTATTACCCTGCTTGTCAATGCACCAGGGCAAGAAGTAAGAGCCAAGGCTAAGCAACAGAATTGGCGCATCTAATGGATACACCATTTCTGGGATGGCTGAGGGCTGGTGTTATTCGTCTAGGATTTAGCCAATATTCATGGCCCCTTTCCAGCCTATTAAGACCAGCCCACAGCTGTCTTTTAAGTCTTTGCTGGTTATTATTAATGGGTGGACTCACGTCATTTTTTGGGGGTCACCACTTTTTATTAACCAGTTAAGGCTAAACAGATATTAATAGGCTGGGAACCTTTATAGATACTGGCCCCTTCCCAGAATAATAACACTAGCTCACAGTTGTCTGCTTTTCTTTCTAATCTATCTACAGTTAGGTCCATATATATTTGGACAGAGACAACATTTTTCTAATTTTGGTTATAGACATTACCACAATGAATTTTAAACAAAACAATTCAGATGCAGTTGAAGTTCAGACTTTCAGCTTTCATTTGAGGGTATCCACATTAAAATTGGATAAAGGGTTTGGGAGTTTCAGCTCCTTAACATGTGCCACAAGCCATCATTAAGCTGTGAAACAGAAAAAACCCATCCGAGAAATTGCTACAATATTAGGAATGGCAAAATCTATAGTTTGGTACATCCTGAAAAAGAAAGAATGCACTGATGAACTCATCAATGCAAAAAGACCTGGGCGCCCACAGAAGACAACAGTGGTGGATGATCGCAGAATAATCTCCATGGTGAAGAGAAAACCCTTCACAACAGCCAACCAAGTGAACAACACTCTCCAGGAGGTTGGCGTATCAATATCCAAATCTACCATAAAGAGAAGACTGCAGGAAAGTAAATACACAGGGTTCACTGCACGGTGCAAACCACTCATAAGCCCCCTTAAAAATAGTCTGGGTGAAATGGTGGATGAGGATGAGGAAAAAGCCAATATGCTAAATGACTTTTTATCATCAGTATTTACACAAGAAAATCCCATGGCAGACAAAATGACTAGTGATAAAAATTCCCCATTAAATGTCACCTGCTTAACCCAGCAGGAAGTGCGGCGGCGTCTAAAAATCACTATAATAGACAAATCTCCGGGCCCGGATGGGATACACCCTCGAGTACTGCAGGAATTAAGTTCAGTCATTGATAGACCATTATTTTTAATCTTTAGAGACTCCATAATAACAGGGTCTGTACCACAGGACTGGCGTATAGCAAATGTGGTGCCAATATTCAAAAAGGGGACAAAAACTGAACTCGGAAATTATAGGCCAGTAAGCTTAACCTCTACTGTGGGTAAAATCCTGGAGGGCATTCTAAGGGACGCTATACTGGAGTATCTGAAGAGGAATAACCTCATGACCCAGTATCAGCACGGGTTTACTAGGGACCGTTCCTGTCAGACTAATTTGATCAGTTTCTATGAAGAGGTAAGTTCCGGATTGGACCAAGGGAACCCAGTGGATGTAGTGTATATGGACTTTTCAAAAGCTTTTGATACGGTGCCACACAAAAGGTTGATACATAAAATAAGAATAATGGGGATAGGGGAAAATATGTGCAAGTGGGTTGAGAGCTGACTCAGGGATAGGAAACAAAGGGTGGTTATTAATGGAGCACACTCGGACTGGGTAGCGGTTAGCAGTGGGGTACCACAGGGGTCAGTATTGGACCCTCTTCTTTTTAACATATTTATTAATGACCTTGTAGGGGGCATTCAGAGTAGAATTTCAATATTTGCAGATGACACTAAACTCTGCAGGGTAATCAATACAGAGGAGGACAATTTTATATTACAGGATGATTTATGTAAACTAGAAGCTTGGGCTGATAAATGGCAAATGAGCTTTAATGGGGATAAATGTAAGGTCATGCACTTGGGTAGAAGTAATAAGATGTATAACTATGCGCTTAATTCTAAAACTCTGGGCAAAACCGTCAATGAAAAAGACCTGGGTGTATGGGTGGATGACAAACTCATATTCAGGGGCCAGTGTCAGGCAGCTGCTACAAAGGCAAATAAAATAATGGGATGCATTAAAAGAGGCATAGATGCTCATGAGGAGAACATAATTTTACCTCTATACAAGTCACTAGTGCGACCACACTTAGAATACTGTGCACAGTTCTGGTCTCCGGTGTATAAGAAAGACATAGCTGAACTGGAGCGGGTGCAGAGAAGAGCGACCAAGGTTATTAGAGGACTGGGGGGTCTGCAATACCAAGATAGGTTATTACACTTGGGGCTATTTAGTTTGGAAAAACAAAGACTAAGGGGTGATCTTATGTTAATGTATAAATATATGAGGGGACAGTACAAAGA